>NW_004444004.1:3826809-3828130 GCF_000243295.1 Trichechus manatus latirostris | reverse complement strand
GGTGAGATGATATCCCATTGTAGTTTTGATCTGCATTTCTCTAATGGCTAATGATCGTGAGCATTTCTTCATGTGTCTGTTAGCTGCCTGAATATCTTCTTTAGCGAAGTGCCTGTTCATATTCAGGAAACATTCTTTTTGATTTTACAATTTTATCTCACCTCACAGAATTAATTATCCTTTAAATATACATATTGAAACTATAGGCTTCGTCATTCACATTAGATTAGTATGTGATTGTCCCCACTTTTAACCCTCATTTCTTTATTTCTATACTGAAAAGTCAACTGTTATGTCCTCCCTAGCAGTGAAAGAGAACATTAGAAAAGGCCATAAAAAAAGTTGTTCAGAAACTTTGATTAAAGGGATTGCCCAGAACTCAACTTCCTGTTGCTGGATCCAGCTGTTGTCGTTAGGTACTGTTCAGTCGGTTCCGACTCATAACAACCCTAGGCACAACAGAATGAAACACTGCATGGTCCTGCGCCATCCTCACACTTGTTGGTATGTTTGAGCCCATTGTTGCAGCCACTGTGTCAGTCCATCTCCTTGAGGGTCTTCCTCTTTTCTGCTGACCCTCTACCTTACCAAACGTGATGTCCTTTTCCAGGGACTGCTCCCTCCTGATAACATATCCAAAGTATGTGAGACAAAGTCTCGTCATATTTGCTTCTGAGGAGCATTCTGGCTGTACTTCTTCCAAGACACATTTGTTCCTTCTTCTGGAGGTCTGTGGTATATTCAGTATTCTTCGCCAATACCATAATTCAAAGGCATCAATTCTTCTTTGGTTTTCCTTATTCATTGTCCAGCTTTTGTATGCATATGAGGTGATTGAAAATATCATGGCTTGGGTCAGGTGCACCTTAGTCCTCAAGAGTGACATCTTTGCTTTTTAACACTTTAAAGAGGTCTTTTGCAGCAGATTTGCCCAATGCAATACGTTGTTTGATTTCTTGACTGCTGCTTCCATGGGTGTTGATAGTGGATCCAAGTAAAATGAAATCCTTAACAACGTCAATATTTTCTCCATTTATCATGATGTTGCCTATGGGTCCAGTTGTGAGGATTTTTGTTTTCTTAATGTTGAGGTGTAATCCATACTGAAGGCTGTGGTCTTTTATATTCATCAGTAAGTGCTTCAAGTCCTTTTCACTTTCTGCAAGCAAGGTTGTGTCATCTGCATATTGCAAGATGTTAACGAGCCTTTCTCCAATCCTGATGCCCCGTTTTTCTTCATACACTCCAGCTTCTCGGATTATTTGCTCAGCATACAGATTGAATAAGTATGGTGAAAGGATACAACCCTGATGCACACCTT
>NW_004444004.1:3793951-3826709 GCF_000243295.1 Trichechus manatus latirostris | reverse complement strand
GGATTATTTGCTCAGCATACAGATTGAATAAGTATGGTGAAAGGATACAACCCTGATGCACACCTTTCCTGATTTTTAACCATGCAGTATCCCCTTGTTCTGTTCGATCGATTGCCTCTTGATCTATGTACAGGTTCCTCATGAGCACAATTAAGTGTTCTGGAATTCCCATTCTTCTGAATGTTATCTATAACTTGTTTTGACCCACACAGTCGAATGCCTTTGCATAGTCAGTAAAACACAGGTAAACATCTTTCTGGAATTCTCTGCTTTCAGCGAAGATCTGTCTGACATCAGCAATGATATCCCTGGTTCTACGTCCTCTTCTGAATCTGGCTTGAATTTCTGGCAGTTCCTTGTCAATATACTGCTGCAGCTGCTTTTGAATGATCTTCAGCAAAATTTTGTGTGTGATATTAATGATATTTGATAATTTCCTCGTTTGGTTTATCACCTTTCTTTGGAATGGGCACAAATATGGATCTCTTCAATTTGGTTGGCCAAGTAGTTGTCTTCCAAATTTCTTGGCATAGACAAGTGACCACCTCCAGTGTTGCATCTGTTTGTTGAAACATCTTGTCATGGATTGAATTGTGTCCCCCAGAAATGTCTGTTGGCTTGACTGGGTCATGATTCCCAGTATTGTATGATTGTGTAATCTGATGTGATTTCCTTATGTGTTGTAAACTCTGTCACTATGATGAGGTTATACTGATGACGTCTACAAGATTAGATAGTGTCTTAATCCAATTTCTTTTGAGATATGAAAGAGAGAAGCGAGCAGAGACACATGGGAACCTCATACCACCAAGAAAACAGTGCCAGGAGCAGAGCATGTCCTTTGGACCTGAGGTTCCTGCACAGAGAAGCTCCCAGACCAAGGGAAGACTGATGACACAGACCTTCCTCCAGAGCCAACGGAGAAAGTGTTCCCCTGGAGCTGACGCCCTGAATTTGGACTTGTAGCCTACGGGACCGTGAGAGAATCAACTTCTCTTTGTTAGAGCCATCCACTTGTGGTACTTTTGTTAGAGCAGCACTAGATGACTAAGACACATCTCAATTAGTATTCCATCAATTCCTGGAGCCTTGTTTTTCGCCAGTGTCTTCAGTGCAGCTTAGACTTCTTCCTTCAATACTGTTGGTTCTTTATCATATGCTACCTCCTGAAATGGTTGAATGTTGACCAATTCTTTTTGCTACAGTGACTCTGTGTATTCCTTCCATCTTCTTTTAATGCTTCCTGCATTGTTCAATATTTTGCCCATAGAATCCTTCAATATTGCAACCTGAGGCTTGAATTTTTTCTTTAGTTCTTTAAGCTTGAGAAATGCTGAGCGTGTTCTTCCCTTTTGGTTTTCTAACTCCAGGTCTTTGTACATTTCAATATAATACTTCACTTTGTCTTCTCAAGCCACCCTTTGACATCATCTCTTCAGCTCTTTTACTTCATCATTTCTTCCATTCATTTTAGCTACTCTGCGTTCAAGAGCAAGTTTCAGAGGCTCTTCTGACATCCATTTTGGTCTTTTCTTTCTTTCCTGCCTTTTTAATGACCTCTCGCTTTCTTCATGTGTGATGTTCTTGATGTCATTCCACAACTCGTCTGGTCTTCGGTTGTTAGTGTTCAGTGTGTCAAATCTGTTCATGAAATAGTCTCCAAATTCAGTCGGGATATATTGAAGTTCGTATTTTGGTTCTTGTGGACTTGCTCTAATTTTCTTCAGCTTTAACTTAAATTTATGAATGAGCAATTGATGGCCTGTTCCGCAGTCAGCCCCTAGCCTTGTTCTGACTGATAATATTAAGCTTTTGCATCATCTCTTTCCACAGATGTAGTTGATTTGATTCCTGTGTTTTCCATCAGGTGAGATCCATGTGTATAGTCGCCATTTATGTTGTTGAGAAAAGGTGTTTGCAATGAATAAGTTGTTGGTCTTGCAAAATTCTATCATGTGATCTCTGGCGTTGCTTCTATCACCAAGGCTGTATTTTCCATTTTGTTTCCAACTTTAGCATTCTATTTACCGGTATTATCAATACATCTTGATTGCATGTTTGATCAATCTCAGACTGCAGCAGTTGGTAAAAACCTTTAATTTCCTTATGTTTGGCATTAGTGGTTGCTGTGTAAATTTGAATAATAATAGTATTAATTGGTTCCCCATGTAGGTGTATGGATATCATTCTGTCTTTAAAAAACGAATGCAATGCCACTCCTCTTCAATTTGTCATTCCCAGCATAGTAGTCCATATGATTGATACGAAATGGCCAATACCAGTCCATTTCAGCTCACTAATGCCTAGAATATTGATCTTTATGCCTTCCATTTCATTTTTAACGACTTCCAGTTTTCCTAGTTTCATACTTGGTACATTCTACGTTCTGATTATTAATGAGTGTTTGCAGCTGTTTCTTAAACGAATATCCCAAAACCTTAACTCCATATCATGAAGGTCAACTCTACTTTGTAGAGACAGCTCTTCTCTAGTCTTATTTTGAGTGCTTTCCAACCTGAGGGGCTCATCTTCCAGCACTATATCAGACAGTGTTATGCTGCTATTTGTAAGGTTTTCATTGGTAAATTTTTTCAGAAGTAGACTGCAAGGTCCTTCTTCCTAGTCTGTCTTAGTCTGGAAGCTCATGTGAAACCTGTCCACCATTGGTGACCCTGCTGGTATTTGAAATACTGGTGGCCTAGCTTCCAGCATCACAGCAATACACAAGCCACCACAGTACGCCAAACTGACAGATGTGTTGTGGATTCCCAGCTACTTTCTGCTTTATATGTTTCACAAAGCTGATTTAAAAGGTTCTATCTGTTCACCCTTCACTGAGGTTGGGGGGCAGAGGAAGAGAGAATCTCTTAAATTCTTCAGGCTGCTTTTAACCTAAGCCATTCTTCTAAGATGACCTTTTGTTCCTCCTTAACTAAGGGGGATTTATTTGCTTACCCATTTCTGGAGATGTATTCTAAGCCTTTGAAAGGAGTGGAGCTCTGTTGTATATGAAGAGCAGTAAACAACTGTACACTGCTGGTTAGACTTACACTGCTAATGAGGTAATAGGTTCAATCCCTCTTTGGATCAGTTAGCTTTGATTTGCTCTGTCTCAGAGATTGCACCCTAGACCCAGGTAATTGATTACAAAGGGGCTCAGATAAGAGCATGTGGACGATTCAGTACCAAACCCAAAGTTTCAGCATCATCTCAGCATATTCAACATGCTACATTTTGAGTACCCAAAACTTAGCTATATGAAACCATTCCCAAAGCCCACTTTTCAGACAAAGATTAGACAGGTCTGTAAAACAAAAATAACACATGTGAGGAACGTGCTTCTTAGTGCAATCAAATATGCGAGATCAAACGGGTAGCTCCTGCCCAAAAGCAGGATGAGAAGGCAGGAAGGGACAGGAACTGGACGAATGGACACAAGGAACCTGGGGTGGAAACGGGGAGTGTGCTGTCACATTGTGGTGATTGCAGCCAATGTCACAAAATAATATGTGTATAAATTCTTAAATGAGAAATTAACTTGAGCTGTAAACTTTCACCTAAAGCACAAAAAAACTTAGCTATATCATGAATAATTGATACTACTACTACTATAATTATTACTTTGAATCTAAAAGAAAAAAATGGGAATATTAAGAGATGTTAAAGTCTTTTCGAAAGCCCTCTGAAGATATCCAATGTGACATTTGAGAAAAAAAAAAGCTCTCTGGAGTGGAAGTGGGACTGAGAACACAGGTTGGGTTTCAGTGGGCCTGACAATGCTGTGGACAAAGAGGGAGATTTCTAGTTGGAAACCTGACTTCAAGACATCCTGGAGAAATTGTTTCTTAGTCCCTTTTTCCTGAGTTTCCACTTCTAATAAAGAGTAGTGGTTAGGAATAGGAGCCATCTCAGATAATACTGGATTTCCCCTGAAGCACTTCTTAAGTACTTCAGTGCTAGAAGAATGACTATGTTAAATTCACAGTTGTAAATACATGTTATAAAATTTAATTGCTCTTTTTAAATGTATGTTTTTAAAGGCTTCATTTTGAAGTTGTCATCTATTGTGTGTTGAGGTGCCCCTGTGCCTCATCTATCAGCTCACTAAGGTGTGTGTCTATTGTCTAAAAAATGTGTACCCGCCCCTGCTGTTGCATCTTCCTCTTCATAGATGTTATTACTGCTCAGAGCAGCACACTTAACCTACTATCCAAAATGGACACACACCGCCATTGGCATGACTAAACTTTTCTTAGTCATTGTTAATCCTTGTATCTGAGAGAAAAAGCCCTACGTCTACCCATCTCACCTAGAGTAAAAGCCAGCCATTACAAAGCCTATGTTTCATTCACAGTAAAAGTTAATGTCCTACAAAGCTGTCATGTTCTGCCTACCCCTGCATTTCCTCTCATCTCCTGCACCCAACACCGCCTTTGCTTACTTGGCCTTAGCCATGCTGGCCTCCTTATTTTTCTTTGAACACACCAAGCATGGTTCCTCCTCAGGGCCTTTGCACTTGCCATTCTCTCTGCCTGGAACAGTCTTTTCCCAGATATCTACATAGCTTACTACCTCACTTCCTTTAGGTCTGTACTCAAATGATGTGTTATTAGTGTCACCCGATATAAAATAGCAAGGCCTACATCTGAACCCTGGTTTGCTCCATAGCACTTACCATACCCTGGCATATGATAGATTTACTTGTATATCTGTCAGTCTCCCCTAAGTAAAGTGTAAGTTCCATGAAGCCAGGGACTGCTATAATATTCCCCAAGGCCTAGAACAGTGCCTGGTACATGGTAGGCACTCAGGAAATATTTGTTGAATAAATAAATGTCTTATTTTAAATCAATATTTAGAAAAATCGAATTATCAAGCATGAACTTTTGTCTTACTGTTTTACCCAGATTTGAAATTATCTGGTGTTTTTGTGGATGATTTCTTATGGTAGTTTTCATTGAGTGCAGCTGGAATAAAATTTTTTGTTTCTTTAACATTAAATGACATTACTTTTTTTAAAAAAATCATTTTATCATGCACATTTTCAAATATTCACAAAAGTAGCTAGAATATTACAAAGATGCAGTTATTTTTTATAATAGTGATATTTACTTTTTTAATTTTATTAAAATTTTTTTTGATGTTTGCTTTTTAAGTACAGAGGTAGTGTGATGTTGTTAAAAGACGATGGGCTTTAGAGTCAGCCATACCGGGACTCCAGTCCTGGATACACCAATTCTTAGCTTTGTGACTTTAAGCAAGTTACTTCGCTAGATCTTGTTTTCCTCATCTGTAAAATGGGTGTAATACCAGCCTGGTAGATTTGTTGTGAAGATTAAGAGATATGTGTGTATAAAGTATCTGGCTCATATTAGGCACGTAGTGAATGTTTATATTTCTACTGCAGAAAGAAATTAAATAGTGAGAATAGCTGAGATAAATGAAATTTAAAATATTTTTGTAGCAGTTTCAATTGTTCTTTTTCTCTTAGACACATGTGGGTTAACAGGTATTTCATAATATGAAAGCAAACAAGCACCATCAAAAAATAATCAGTGACTCTATAATCAGTCATCATCTCACTTCTGTATATATAATCCTTAAAAAAATACATACATTCATAAAACTGACCATTGAACATAATGCTATTAGTTGACATTTCCTGTTGGTTCTATCTCCTAAATATCTCTTGAATCTATCCTCTCCTCTCTAGCCACACTGCCACTGCCACTGCCACTGCCATAGTCTAGGTTCTCATTCTGGCTCACTGGTTTCCCTGCTTCCCCTCCAAACCATTCTACACCAGTCACCAGAGTTACCTTTGTGACACAAATCTATGTCACTCTCCCGCTTAAGAGAGCTCTGGTTACTCCCCATTGCCACAGAGGGAAGTCAGTACTTCTTAAGAAGCATGACATACAAGGCCCTTTACAGTGTGGCCGTAACTTCACACTGTAGCCATGCACAATTATTCACCGCTTCTCAAATATATTCTTTCATGTCTCTCTGGCTTTGAATATGTTCTCTCTGTTGACTGTGCCTCTCCCCATCTCCACCCAGTCAACTCCTACTCATCCTTCAAGACTCAGCTTGCTGGTTACTTCCTCTGTGAATGTTCCTTGACACTCCTTGGCAAGATGGGTCAGACTCTGTGTTCCCACAGCACTGTGTTCAGACCTCTGTTATAACACTTAACACATTGTATTGTAATTATTAACCGTACATGTTTGTTCTTCCTTTTGAAATTGCACCCAGCAGTAGTTTACCAAGCCACATCAAAGCAAATAAACAAAACCAGTGTCATTACTTTGTAGCAACTTTACTTGATCCTGATAACCATTTTTGCTCTCCTCCCTTTCTGTCTGCTTCTAATAGCTTACTTTTGTCGCCCTTTCTTGCTGCCAGTGTACTTAGTTAATAGGAGAACAGGATTCTTGTTATAAGTGCTATAAGTGATTGAAGAAGCACAATAATGTGAATTGATGCTTTCCATGGAACCACAGAGCTGGAAGGGATCCTTAGAAGTCCTCTAGTCCAACCCGTATCAGATACTTTAATCTCTTTTACAGTCTCCCAAGAGGTGGACATCTAGTGTCTATCAGTATATCTTCATTAACTTGGAACTCACTACCAGTTCAGTAGCCCATTTCATTTTCAAATGTCTCTAAACCCATTGCCACAACTCCAGTTACTACATAGATTTAGTTGAAGTGCCAGAAGTCAAAGATTGCCTGTATTTAGCACTTTATTCTTTAGGGAAAGCCACATTAACCAGCTGTGGTTAAACTTTCGCTCTGAGTAATATCTGAGTCTTTAGAAGCTTAACAGTGGTAAGAAAGATATACAGTTTTACAACTGACGCCCATCCACCCACTCATAACAATTTTAACTGGCCCCTTACTACTGAAACCTTTGAAGCTGCTGCCATCACAACATTTTTCACTGCCTACATTAGACTTCTGGAACTGGCTGAGTCAGAAAGCCCAGAGATTCCAAGATAGAACTGGTTCTAGATTTTTTAGAATGCTGCCCTCCCACCCCCCAAACAATTTATCACACAAAGTTGGAACTAGAGTTAGAACACAGGTCTCCTGGCATTGCTTGAGAATTTCAGTACAATTTCTACAATAGAAGATGTTCATAAAAGTACATAAATTTATTTTAGTTTTATGTTAAGCATATGGCTTTAAGGAAGTCTATATCATTTTGTAATGAGAAGACTTACTCCCAAGTTATCTACCTTGTTTCAAGTTTTTGGCATATTTCTGTAAAATGAAGAATGCTCTTAGAACAATTCATTTGCTTTTTTCTTCAACCGGAATTACGGGAGTAAAAGAATATCAATATTAGAGAAACCCAAAACAAAATCTTAAGTTTATTCTGTTACTATCTTAGATTTCCCTTTTCTTTAAACACGCCTCTAACATACTACTGGTGATTGTTCTTAATTATATAGTAATAATTGCTGTTTTGTTTTTGTATTGGATTTATCCTAAGTATTTTGTATAAATTACCTCATTTACTCTTTTCACCAACCATATGAAGGTGAAGATATTGCACTCACAGTACGGTTGGAGAAAAACAGGGCATAAAGAGGTTAAGTAACTTGCTGAATGGCAGCTAATATATGACAGCACCTGAATTTGAACCCTAATCTGCCTGACTCCAAAGCCTGTGTTCCCAACCAGTAACATCATTCATTCCCCCTTCTTCTGTGAAACTTCTCATAGCCATTTTGTTTACTAACTCAGCTGGTATCCCCTGGTCTCAGCTCACAGAAAAATATCATTGAGCAGCCTTTCTCTTCATTTGGGGACTCAGTTTCTTAACTCAGTTTTCCAAAATCTCTCTTATATCTGCAGTCTGTTAATTCCAGTCTCACTCAGCTTCTCCTGGGTTCTCTTTCCTTTTAGAATCTTGTGGAACTGTCTCCTTCAATGTGCCTTTTTTTCTTCACAATTATCCCTTCAGTCCAGTTTAGTGTTCTGAATTACCATAGTCTCATCAGAATTTATCATCTTCTCAGGGATACACATTCCCCAAGCTTTGATCTCTTTCTGCACAACATCAGCATTTAACATCAGCAAATGTACATGGAATACTAGTTCAGCCTTCAGGTTTCTAACCAGGTATTACTCTCAGAAATCCATTATGACTTTTGAGGGGCTTGGGGAAGGAGTCACCATAAAGTGACTATAGATAAAAGCCCTGGCTTTCCTCTTCTCCACAGCTGATCAAAAGGGAGACACCATTTTGGAAATACGAAGATAGTTGGTTTCTTAGAAATTATACTTAAGGAAACAAATTCCAAATTCCTAGGCAATTTAGACTCAATTTATAACCTTACCTTCATGTTTACAATTTGAAGTTCCTTGGTGCAACTTCTTATAAAACAAGAGATAACTATATAAATGGAGGACAAATATATTTACAA
Organism: Trichechus manatus latirostris; assembly: GCF_000243295.1. Lineage (NCBI taxonomy): Eukaryota > Metazoa > Chordata > Mammalia > Sirenia > Trichechidae > Trichechus > Trichechus manatus. The sequence goes on along the minus strand of NW_004444004.1, from coordinate 3,818,275 downwards.
CTAAGATTTTTCTCATAGAAATAAAAAAGGAATACCAGACCAAAAAATAAAAGGAATTCTGGAAAGGAATTGTATGTATTTGGTCATAGACAGTGTCCATTTTACCATACTTAGATTTATTATAATTATAGGGTTTTAAAAAAATAATAAAATTACCCAGATTGTGCCTCTGTTTTTACTGAAGCTGGATTTCGGGAATATCAGAGTATTTGAAAGGCAAGGAAGATTTTTTTTCTTTTTATTATTGTATACAAGTCTTTTCATGCATGCATTATGTTTTTGAATTTTGAGGCAAATAGTAATGAAAACTTTAGAACCATAGGCATTGCTGAATATCTCCTGTCTTTGTCCCTAATCCACTTGAAAACTGTTCTTTATTTGTTTGAAACAAATAATATATTATTGGAAACTGGTTGCCATGATAGGTGTTTTTAAATCTTACTGTGAAAATACCTTTCACATTTCTTATTCATATAAACCAAAAACCAAACCCGTTGCCGTTGAGTCGATTCCGACTCATAGCAACCCTATAGGTCAGGGTAGAACTGCCCCATAGTGTTTCAGGGAGTGGCTGGCGGATCTGAACTGCCAACCTTTTAGTTAGGAGCCGAGCTCTTAACCACTGTGCCACCAGGGCTCCTCTTATTCATATAATAAGTCGATTCCAACTCATAGTGACCCCAGAGGGTTTCCAAGGCTGTAAATCTCTACAGCAGTAAACTGCCTCGTCTTTCTCCCACAGAGCGGCTGGTGGTTTCGAACTGCTGACCTTTCAGTTAGCAATCGAGCACCTTAACCACTGCATCACCAGAGCTCCTTTCTTATTCATATACTGCCTGTTAATTATAATAAAAGTAATAGCAATGTTGGTTGGTACATTGTCACGTTTTTTAATAGGATTTCGAAGTATTTTGCCACCCTGCTATGTTGTCATTTCACATATTCAAATCCCACATACCAAAAACTAATCATGTCAACATAGCAAATTAATGATGCAGTGAAAGGAAACCAAGCAAATTACTGGAGATGCTAGTAGCCCAGAAATTAGTGACATTTTTAGTCTTTGGCATGTCAGTGAGGCCAAACAATACACTTAAATGTCATTTGTCATTTGTAGGAGTAAGTCATAGACTGAAGAGGGAGGAGGAAAGGGTGAATAGGGTATGGTAGAGCAGAAATTCTGCCAAATAGTTGAATGTCAGAGTTGATTGCTGCTGATCTCTTGTCTAGGGTGGAACTCATTTTAAGTTCAAGACTCAGAGAACCTTCCAGGAAGAAAATTTAAACATTTCAAAGCAGATAAATTAGTAAATGTTCATGGCTCTACTGTTTCACATTGCAGATTCTTCTGTTTCCCAAAGGATTCACCCAGGGATTACCCCAAACCTCTAGAGTTAAGGCTTCTTCTTTTGTATGCTCGTAACACACTGCTGGTGTCTCTGTTTCAACACTTGTTTTATCTTGCCTTGCAGAGTAGTTACGTAGTTTCTTACATGATTGTCTTCCCTATTTAAATTAGGATCTGAGCTAAATTCTTCATATCTTTGTATCCCCTAAGTGGCTCTGGGGGATTAGGCATAGATCAAAATAAATGTCTGAATAAGAGAGTTAGCCCCCTTAGTATACTGAAGTATTTGTTTAATAGATGTGGGAAGATGTGTAAGGGTGATCAGAAATTAAAGAAGGTGTTAGAAGCCACAGCCTATGCAAGGGGAGCAAGAAATGAAGGTTAAAGCATCTCTGAAAATGTAAGTCATAGAAAACAAAATTCATTTACAAAAATGATTTCATTTGGGGTTGCCTAAATATAACCTAGGATCCCTGGTGGCACAGTGGTTAAAGCACTCAGCTGCTAACCAAAAGGTCGGCGGTTCGAACCCACCAGCCACTCCACTGGAGAAGGATGTGGCAGTCTGCTTCGGTAAAGATATACAGATTTGGAAACCCTATGGGAGAGTTCTGTTCTGTCCTAAAGGGTCACTATGAGTTGGAATTGACTCAGCAGCAGTGGTTTGGGGTTAGATATAACCTAAGGTGAGACATACCTGTATTCTGTCTTCTCTTTCTGAGTTTAAATTGGAGGAATTTTTACTTATTATTTGCTTCATAACTGTATAAGATGTCATTTAATAAAGAACATGAACACTTAATTCTTGTGGGAAGCTTTAGGTAGACAAAATACTGAGATAGTCTAATTGTACCTGTTAAGTTTTACTATCATGAAAATGAAACAGTTGAAATAAAAGTTTAAAATGTGCTCCCATAGAAAAACCTATACAGTAGTCCCTGACTTATGATATATTCGAGTTATGATGAACTACACTTAACGACTGTCCTTTTTTTGGTAATCTAATCCTTAGTAATATGTATTACATACAGTGTTACAGCATGTAATTTTCTGATGTCATCATATCTGTAAGTTTAAATGTAATGTTTCCAACCCCCAAAGACAAATAAAGATCTGATTTATACAGATACTGATAATAAAAGGCAATAATAACAAAAACTTAAAAAAAAAAAAGGTATTCAACTTACGTCAGAACCAACTAATAATGGAGTCGGCGGAACTGAACCCCATCGTAAGTCAGTGACTACCTGTATATACTAGTTCTACAAATGAGATGCATGAGAAACAGAAATAGCCTGAAGAAAAGAAATGAGGATGCTGTTTAATGCCTGTTATCCATAGTGCGCAATTGCAGTTTACAAGCATTTTTAAGAGATGGTGCCATGAAGCTGCTTATTGGAATTGTTTCATAAGGACATCTGTATTCATGGTGATACTATTTCCCATGTATTTTTTTAGTTTTGTTTATAGTTCCTTGTCCTAAAAAGCTTGGATGAGTAGGTGATGGCTTTTCAGAAAAGATCTTTTTGTTATGGTTGAACACTTTGGAAAGATCAGAGTTTCAGGTGAGCAATCCCACGGCATGACTTCATACTACGCCGTTTACTAATATCTGGCTAATTATGCTTGAGGCCCCGGGTGGTACAAACGGTTAACACGAATGGCTGCGAAACATAAAGGTTGTCCATTCGAGTCCACCCAGAGGCACCTCTGAAGAAAGGCCTGGTGATCTACTTCCAAAAAACCAACCATTGAAAACCCTATGGGGCACAGTTCTACTCTGACCGTATAGGTTGCCGTGAGTCAGAATCCACTCCATAGCAACTGGTGGTAGTGATGCTTTGTTCTGCTGAAGGATGAAACTACCCAGAAAAGCTGTGTTGATGTAGAAATAAAACTTAAATTCATCAAACAAAATAGTACCTCATCCCGTTTCCCCAAAGAAGATTTGGGTTAGGGGTTGAGGAATTGGCAACATTTTGATCATTATATTCAGCCTGCTCAAAGTAGTTCTTTTAGTGTGCATTTGATGGGAATGTGTTAAAATCACAAAACATCTGGTACAAAAAAGTTGTGAATGCAGGACATTTAAGGGGATTACAGAATGAGAAGGGATTTACTGTGCTTAACAATTGCCAGTAGTTAGACCACTTCCAAGTTCTGATTTTGTCAGACTTGGAAACTAAATGGCATCAAATCTACTCAGCCCTTCAATGGGAGAAGATCCAAATCCAGCTGCAGCAAGGAGTAGTGACTGATTCAGAACTTATGCTCTACCCTGTGTCTCCTAGCTAGTTTTCATTAATATGCTTAATAAAAAAACCAAACCCGTTGCCGTTGAGTCGATTCAGACTCATAGGGACCCTAAAGGACAGCGCAGAATGGTCCCTTAGTGTTTCCAAGGAGTGCCTGGTGGATTTGAACTGCGGACCTTTTGGTAAGCAGCTGTAGCTCTTAACCACTATGCCACGAGGGTTTCCTAATATGCTTAATATTGTCCTCTTTATATTCTGGTTTAGAACAAAAAAAGAGAGTGCTTTTGTGGTTTGTTGTTCGGACTTGTACAGCTGAATCTTCTGTAAAAGATCTTTTCTTCACTGATACTACATTACTACAGATTTCAGTGTTCTTGCTGTTCTACATATTTTCTTAATAAGGTAATTCAAACTTAGAATAGTTACTATAGTTTCAAAGCTTGATTGAAAGGCGCATTCAGTATTTTCTCTAAATATGCAGCAATTATAACAACACAGCTGTATTTAAAGATAGAATTTATTATCAATCCTGACAATCTTTGCTTCTCAGTTATGTTAGGCTGAAACAAGGTATATTCAGTTCAGTTCTACACTTGTTAAGCACTTATCTCAGAGCAAGGTACTATATTAGGTATTGTCGGGCTCTAAAAATGAACAATGTGTGATATCTACCCTCAACGAACTTGTAGTCTTGTAAAGGAGATTAACATGAACACAAAAGAACTATAAGGAAGAATGTAGTACATGTATAAACAAACTATAAGGAAGAATGTAGTAAATTTATAAACAAAGCTACTGGAAGTGGGAGAAATTTGCTCTGGTTGGATAGACTGAGGAAGGTTTCCTAGAAGAACTGACATTTAAGCTGAGCCTCTCCGGATATTTAAGACTCAATTTCAACATTCAAAAGTAGAAATGTGGAGAAGGTCTGTATTATGTGTGAAGGAAACTTCCTGAGCCAAATGTAAGGAGGCAGAAAAGTGTATGCTTTTTGTGGGAGAACTGTAACCCTGTTTGACTTGAGCTCTAGAGGGGACAGTGGAAGAGAAAATGGTAGGCTGGGACTAGGTTTTTTCTAAAGGCATGAGTTGCCATTGAAAGATTTTCAGCAGAGGAATAGGGTGATCAGGGATAACTGGCTGCTGTGTATAAGATGGAATGGAAAGGGTAAGATTAGAGTAAGACTAGTTAGGGGCTAATTTTAAATATTACAAATGAGAGATACTATGGGCCTGAATTAGGTTAGTAGCAGGAGGAATGAAAAGGGACATTTAACAGAGACATGGTAGTAATAGAACAAGACCAAGACTATATGTTGGGAGTAAGAGTTGAAGATGACTCCAAAGGTTCCTTTTTACATAATGGGAGGAAGATGATACCACTAGAAGTGATAGGCAACACAACTTGTAAAACTCATTTTTTATGTCAAAATTACTGTGGCTTATCTTTTTCTGAATTTGAGCATTAAAGATTTCTTAAATTAAGAATTTATTTAAAATTGTTTTATGCTAATGGAAGTAGACTGTGTTATTTAATATATTACTATCATATTTTTACACAAATAATGCACACCTTCTGTGTTTGTTTGCTGGCTATGCCCTCCCCCTGAGAGATGCCCTCCCCCCGAGAAATGCCCTCCCCCTGAGAGACACCCTTTCAACATCTCCCTGCCAGTCCTCTTCCACGTGTTGCTGTGAAAAAAATTAGCATAGCGCATTTAGGAAAATACCTTGGGGGGAGGGAGGCATGGCTGGCAAACAAATGCAGAAGGCACATATTATTTGCACAAAATACGGTAATATATTTTATATAAGTGTAATATAGAAAATAGAGGAAAAAGACCTTTGATATTATTTTCTCTTTGTCCATGCTACAAAGCAAAGCCTAGAAAATAAAGAATAATTTTTATAGGCTACCGCTTGCTTGAAGAAACATTGATGGTAAACATTTCTTAGAGTATGCTGAACCCTCGAAATTCCTCTTTCTAACCAAATATACATTTTGTGGATGAGAAATCTATAAAGAAATAAATATTTGTAAACAGTGGGCGGTTGTTATGGAATTCAAATATCTGTACTTATTACCTAAGAACTTCTGGGTTTCAAGGCTGAATTAAAATAGATTCCAGGCTTCCTTAAAGGTAAACAGTACATCTGTTGATTTGTCTAGTACAGTGGAAACTGACTAGATTTTGTATTATGATAAAAGTCAGCATCTTTTCTTCCATCTATTTAGCAATACTTTTTGGTAATCATTTCTTCTTTGGGGAACTTTCCAGATGTTTGATGAATATGATTCCAATTTACAAGAGTTGTTTTTATATTGTAGATGAGTGATCTCCTAACTATGAGACTCTTATACTGGTATACTTCCTTCCAAGAGATCATCTGAAATGTGTGTAGGAGTGCCCTGTGACACCTTAGCTCCCTTGACTTGCCTAAACTTTCAAAGCTGTCTGTGGGGGCAGTTTCCTGGAGTCAAACCGTCCAACTCCCATTGCAGTAATTTCCATTAACAAAGAAAAATAACATTTCCAGGTATCAGCTGGAGTCACTAAGTTTTGAGCAATGTTCATATAATGCGGTGAAAATGAACGGATAGTACCACAAAATTATTTAGAAGGCTCCTCAGGTACAGAAAGGAGCCCTGGTGGTGTAGTGGTTAAGTGCTTGGCTGCTAACCAAAGGTCGGTGGTTTGAACCCACCAGCCACTCTTCGGAAGAAAGATGTAGCAATCTGCTTCCATAAAGATTACAGTCTGGGAAACCCTATGGGGCAGTTCGCCTCTGTCCTATAGGGTCACAATTAGTTGAAATCAACTTGACTGCAATGAGTTTTCAGGTATAGCTGTTGACTTGTATTTTCTGAAGGGAAAGGGAGCCTTGAAATTTAGTGAGAATGACAGGGTGGTTGCTGTCGAATACATTGTCAAAAAGAACCATTTTCAAATTAAAGATTGTAAGTATTTATTTTAATGTTAATACATTGGAATCGTCTAGCATTAAGTAGTCAAACGACTTTAGACAAGTGTCCAATTTGTGTTATGACTATATTTGTTTCTTAATTTAAAAAATTAGTAGTCAGTGCTTACTTTTATCCAGGTATGGATTATGCCTTTTTCATTTTCCATAGAAAAACGCTCCTAAACTGGAACAACTATGAGCTCTCTCACTCTGCCCAGCAGTTGGTCTGTGCCCTGTGTTTGCTGACTACCTTAAATATTTGCTTAAGCCAAACATAACTTAAAAGTAAAATCTCCTTTAAAAAGAGTCACAAACTTATGGTGTCCAATTGTAAATGATTTTTGGACTTGTGAGCACTATTGTTCCTCTTGATTAAAACTGATGATACAGAGGTGACACAGATGACTAACCCAGCAGATAAAGAGACTGACATTTTAAAGGAGGAGATGGACTTTTTTTTGGTGACTTTCTCCCCCGCAAATGTTTTGAAGAATTTTTTCCTCCTGTGAAATTTACTGGCTAGCCTTTCACTTTTGTTGGAACATTGACCTATGATTATTTTATTCAGTAGTCTTATACCGGCCTTTCAAAGGATACCTATCCATTTTAGTGTCCCAGATTTTCTTAAGCAAACACATTTGGTGGTTCTGGTGTTTTCAAGGTTCCTATAGAAACTAGGAAACCCTGGTGGTGTAGTGGTTAAGAGCTATGACTGCTAACGAAAATGTTGGCAGTTCGAATCTGCCAGCACTCCTTGGAAACTCTGTGGGGCAGTTCTACTCTGTCCTATAGCGTAGCTATGAGTTGGAATCGACTCGAGGGCAACGGGTATAGAAACTAGAAATCTGGGAGCCATTTTTTATCTTACTGCTCTGATTTACAGTTCTGTATATGAAAAGAAATCTTATCACCTCGAACCAAAAGAAATTGGTAGAGCACCCATGATGTGCTGAGTTCTGTGTGTCTTGTAATTAAGGGAAACCTGTACAATATCCAGGAGCTTATAATATAATTGGAAAGGTCAGACTTAATTTGTGACAAGGTAACTAAGACTCTAAGGCAGTGAGCCACGCTTGCAGAGGGAGTAACCTTGCTGGGTGCTGGAAGACTGCCCTGTGCTAGTGAAGTGAGAGCCAGTGTGAATGTGTGAGGAGTAACAACCTCCAGGAATGCTTCCTTTGAACAGTGACGCTACATTGTTGAGCTTTCATTTGATATTTGTTTCATAATGACTGGGTATTTGGCAGTTAACTTACAGATTTCCAAAGCACTTTATTTGTTGCTTTGTCTTTTTATGTTGTTTGTTTTGGTGTGTATGTCTATAACCTTAGGTGTATAAGCCTTTTTCTCCTCCCTCTGTTTTACAGCTAGATGTACCACAAGGTACTAAAATTTTGTAACTTTTTAAATTCAGACAGTAAGCAAGTGATTAAACTCAGTCAAGAGGTTTGGGCTGTACTTCTGATTCAGTTGTAGTGATCAACTGTTAAGACTTGTACTTAGACGTTTTTGAGTGTGGCAAAGACTAGGTGAGTAGCTAGCAACACAAAAGTGGAAACAAAAGCTCCCAGACGCAAAATAATTGAAGGAAGTCTAGTTTAATCAATGAAGAATGAATGAAATATTTATTTAAAAAATTGTTTTGCTTGTTTTAGTGACGCAGATAACTCAAAATGGGCTAACAAAGTGTTATCAAGTAGAAGTCCTCCAGAGACCTGCTTTTTAATAGACACAAAAGATTTGTACTTATGTTATGCTGCATGTAGATGGTTGCTTCTAAAATCCTGAAAATAGCTTGTTCTCTCTAAGCCAGTCCTGTACTTCCCTTACAACCTTAATTACATAGTTGATTTGCTTAGCAGACCATTCTTTTACAGACTTGCTACGGGAAACCTTTAGCCTAGGACTGTTTGAATTAGCACAACTTTTGAATTAGTGGAGCTCAAATTAATGAGATTTTATTCTGTTACTAAGAGTTTGTTTTCCATCATTGGTAATTATTTCCAGGAAAGTTAAGTCCACAGAAAATATTCTCTGAGTTTCCTTAATGTTGTTTACCAGAGCCTAAGAAGTGGCTTTTAGTTCCATGGGGGAGGGGGAGGACATGGCAGTGGCAAAGAAAAATGAGGTGCTATAATCTGGTCTCTCAGATTTGTGGAGCAGTCTCTGAGTAGCATTCTAAAGCAATATTATTTCTTGTAAAAGGTAAACCAGACCTTAGAATTTTAAAGTCTAATTTGATTGAGAGACTGTGTGCTGGTGCATACTAATACTTTAACCCCCATCAACCAGGTAAGTTGTAAGAACCTATTAGTTGACATTCTGACAACCTCCCCAAAGGTGCACCATTCTTACCCATCTTTACCAGAGTCAGCCCTTCTCTAACCAGATCATTATCACTGCTTCAGAGGGTTCAATTTCAACAAGCCCTTTTCCTCCTTTGAACACTTACTAATCTGAAAATCCCACAGAGAACAGGAATAGTGGACAGAGGCTTTTTGAAAAAGAATTTTTAAATTCGTGAACTGATGTCTGATTTCCTTTTGGCCCATGTTCATTTATAGAGACTGCTGTCTTGCTCTTCTTTTCTATTTCTATCTTGGCCATCTTGTGATTCATCCAGTTCATAAGATGTTCCTTTATAAGAAGGTACAAAAGGCATAAACGTAAACTAGTAATATGGGTCCCAGTATGTTTCAAACTCCAACAAAATAATAGAATAATCACCCCATAAACATAAGAAACCATCAAGCTTCTTCAGGATGGACAGCATCTGTGTTTTCCTTGGGGAAAATGCCTGTGAGATAAAAGCAACTCTGTAACTCTATCATTGAAGTAGATTATGATCTATTTATAGCAGTCTATGAGTTTTAGATAGAAAAATGTTGCCAAACTCCGCTGTACTGTGAATGCACAGTAATCTAACTAAAGACTAAAAAGATCAGTTACCACCTTCTAAATGAGCAGCATTTAATAGATACTGAACAGGGGAAAACACACCTTAATGGACAGTTTTTCAATTGATGAATAAAAAGATATTTAAAGTATAGGGAAAAGTTGACTATTTACTATAAAGTATAACTAATAAGGCCATTTAATGCTCATTATATTTCCAATAAATGTTTATAAAATATGAGACTATCTTCCTGTTTTCTTTCTTTTCATTCATTCATTTTTTTATTGACTAGCTACTGTATGCTAGGCACTGACTATATAAACTCACTGCCATTGATTCGACTTGACACATAGCGACCCATAGCGTTTCTAAGGCTATAATCTTTATGGAAGCAGACTGCCACATCTTTCTCCCGCAGAGCAACTGGTGGGTTTAAACCACCAACCTTTCAGTTAGCAGCCAAGGACTTAACTACTGTGCCACCAGGGCTCCTTATTGGGTATATAGTGGTGAGCAAAAATGAGCACAGTCACCACACTCATGGAGCTTTAGGGTATAATGAAGTTATACGTATAACATATATGTGGGTATAAAGAGTCAAAACCTTAGTTTTTAGTTCGGGTTTCTGTAAGTTTTTCCTTAGCCTGGTAGATTTTCTATTGGTTAGTATCTATGGCTAGTATCCAGAAAAGTTAAGAAAAAGTAAGGCCTTGTGAGTTTAGGTGCCTCCCTGTTGTTCGCTTTACATCTCTCAACTGTGAGTTAATTTGTGAGATTTGTGCTTATCATGAGGTGCTTTGAGTAGTTCATGTAAATGCTGGTCATTTTATGGCCAAAACCAAAAAACCCATTGCGGTCGAGTTGATTCCGACTCATAGCGACCCTAGAGGACAGAGTAGAACTGTCCCATAGGGTTTCCAAGGAGCGACTGGTGGATTCAAACTGCCAACCTTTAGGTTAGCAGCCGAGCTCTTAACCACTGTACCATCAGGGCTCCCATGTTATGGCAGTGTAGTAAAACTTCTATGAAGTAGGGTGCTTCACAGGATTGCAATTCAACATAATATGCCCCTGGATGTGTACTCATGCTTGACACATAGCAGGCACTCAATAAATATTTGCTGAATGAATTAATTCACGTTCATGAATATTCCCTTCCATTAGTAACCATTAGGACTCCGCTTATTCATGGCAGGTTTCACTGTTGTGGGGGACAGAGCTATTGTCACATGACTGTAATTTAAATTGCATAGCTTTTATCCACTGCATTTTTTCCACCCCCAAACGATGCTGTTTCCTTTCAGTATCTATTGTGGCTTTCCTAATATGCACCATGTACAGCAATTGTCATTATTTTAGCAGCTTATTGCAAAGCTTTTCCAACACAGTTTATTACCCTATGTGCTTGTCTCATGGAAGCAAAATCAAAGTAGGACGTTTTCAATGGGAGAATTAAGTAATTTTTAATGGTAATAGAATGGAAAACGCTTTATACAAATAAAAATTTTTCTTTGCCTTTAAAAATTAGATTTATCAAGACATAACTGAAAAGAGAGATAAAGAGTTAAAATGTCCTTTTCTGTTTCAGCAGGCTCACTTTAAACATATTTGTTGAAAGGAGTAAAGTAAAACCTGTTCCAAGTTAAGAGACTGGAAAGTAAGTTGGATTAAAATCCGAGAGCTTTAGCAGTATACATCGAGAACTACATGTTTCTCCCATGCTGAATCTATGCATGGTTGTGCTATTTACTTGCAAATGAGTATTGAGTTTATCTTGCCCTGACCTGCTTATAGTTTGACATATTTATACACACACAACCAGAGCATACGGTGGCTTTTACAGCAGGGCCAGATTCTCTGGTTGGCAGAGTTTAATAATAGGAAATTCAATATCTTATTTAAAAATGTAAAACTTTTCTGTTGGATGATCCTTCTCTGTCACTCAGCAAGTAGGGAGAAATGACGGGACAGAATGGATGGACTGCAAGGTAAGAAGAGCAAGGGAAAAGCAAAATGAGGAGAGAGAGACGCCTACTGGGAGTGGGTAAGAATAAAGTCAGATGAGGAGGGAGTGGATAGGAAATGCAAAGAAGGGCAGCAGTTAAGACTACATTTGTCACCCCCACAGTGTTGGTGCTCAGCCACTTCCCCACCCTGATCTGCTCAGTTTCTAGGTTCTGCTTAGCTTCAGCATGCTGACAAGTGCCAGGTGCCTGACAGTGTTGAGTTATGCTGGACAGCTCATTGTGTTATTGTTCTAGCCATTCCCTGGTGCCTTGGGCATCATTTTCCTCTTTGCTCCTTGAACATCTGTTCTGGAGTGTTATAGTATTAGGACAGAGTTGGTCAACAAATATGTGAAAGAATAATGGAAACATCAGTGGATGGGGGGCGGGGCATGGGAAGTCAGGAGATGCAGTAAATAGTCCCGACTCTGCTACCAAGTAGCTGTGTGACTTTGGGCACATAACTTTCTTCTCTGGCCTTTAGTTCCTCCAAATGTAAAATGAAGGGTGTGGTCTCTAAGAGCTTCTAGCTCTGACATTTGATGACGCTGTGACTCTAGGGGGCTTTGTTCTTGGAGGACACCTATTATAGTTCTAATATAATGTAACATTAGCTTTGTCTGTTTCATGGAGATGTTTTGAGGGTTAACTAGGATAAAAGATGTGAGGACACTTTGGGGGTAACTCCATGAAGAATTATATAAAACTAAAGTTATATGAGTGATTTAAAGGAAAGTTTCTCCCAAAGATATCATATAGTGATAAAACAGTACCTCATCTTTAAGATTGACCTCTTTTCCTTGGATATCTTTAGTCCTCAGTTCCATTTAAGTAAATGTAAGTAAAATTACAGAGGCCTTAAAAACAGATATGTAGACATACTTCATTGTAAAGAAATATGACAATAAAATATTAAAAAAAAAATATGCCATTTAGAAGTACACAAATCCAGAAACTGATTGAATAAATACTGCCTGGTGTTCATTGTTTAAGCAGTTAGGCTGCAGGGGTGAGCCTCTCTACTTTCCTTTCCAGTCCCCCTTCTGCTTTTCAAAGTTACCTCAAAAGCCCTAGAAAGAAACAGGCAGTGGGTCGTTTACCTTTCTCTGTCACCACCAGCCGTCTACTACCTGAAAGCTGAAACAGAACATTAAAACCAGTACAGAAGGGAATGGGTCATCTTGACCCAGTGCAGAGCATGAGAACTTAAGACTGCCGTCTACACTGGCTTGTTAGACTTGTCCTCACGTGACACTAGTGGTGGTGGAGGTGGCAACTGTCTACTTTTGTTTTCCCTCTTGTATGCCCCCACTGCCAGTATTTTCTTTCATGTCCTTACTTGAGACATTTTCCTAATTCTTTTCTTTGTTCCTTACCTTGATTTAGTAGAAAGAGGAAAGAAAACGGTAAAACATCTAAAAGGTGGGAGAGAGGAAGGAAAATGGAGATGAAAAAATTTCACAACACTCTTCCTCAGTATGACACAGTTGATAAGTTTACTCTCGAACCTCATCTTTAAGATTGGCCTAACTTGTTTCTTTTATTACCTTTAGTCCCCAGTCAGTGACATCTTAAAAAATTATATACAGGCCACATAGTAAGAACCAGCATGCTACCTCTAGCAGACCCTTACCATCTAGGTTTGGTAATAGTTTTGGAAAGGATAGTAAACCGGTAAGACCGAACCACCCTAACATGGCCCATAAGTTAGAGTGACAACATATACTCTGCAGTTTACAGAGTTCAATTTATAGATTTGATTACCATGGAAAGAGGAAAGGGAAAAAAATCATGACTCTTGTGTTAAGTATGAGAGAGCTTATTCGTTCAGGTTGGAAAAGCTAAGTTAAAAAATCAGAAACAGGCCCGCCAGCCTAGATATGTCCAAAACTAGTACTTTGGTAACGCTATTATAACTTCCAGCAGATTAAATTTCAAATTGTGGAAAGGCATCAGAATAAGGGAAGGCTAAGTATCCCACTAATAGGGCTTATTAAATTTAGATAAAACAGATGTTTTTCAATGGCAACAGCTCTGAATCACTAAGATCAAAATGGGGAAAGAAAAGAAGAACAAAAACAAGCTAATACTTTCACTAAAAAAATTCCATTTATTGTAGACAGTTTCAAACCTACTAATACTTATACCTAAAGCTTCCACTTAAACCTCTGAAAAGAAGAGTTGATTGGGGGAAAATGCCTTAAAACTGGTTAAATATGTATACATTTATACTGATTTGCTGTAAGAGATGCTGATTCTGAAAATGATGTGGTATTGTGAAAAGAGAATAGGCTTTAGAGGCAGGTGGCCCTGAGTTCAAATCTCAGCTCTCTTACCTGTTTTTGTGACCTTTGGCAAGTCACTGAATATCACTCATCACTGAATCTGTTTCTTCATCTACAAAATGGGGTTGTTTTGAGGACTAAACAATATAATACATGTATAGTACCTGGTACATAGTAGATGCTCAACAGTTGTTGGCTCTTTTGTATTTAAAGCTGCTTTGGCTTATAATGTTATTTCTAAGTACAGTGAAACCTGTGAGAGAGAGAACTCAACAGGACTGCCTTGTTTCTAAGTCTCGCATGTTTTCCACGTTTGACAAGTGCAGTTTTACCACTTTTCTGTCACTCTCTGTTAGTGGAAAATATTTGAGTCTTCCATATCTGACAGGTTCCGCTTTACACAAGTTCCAACTTTTGCAGGTTTAACTGTATATTAAGTAATTCTTAGGACCAGTCTCCTAGAGCTTTAGATTAGCAGTCTCCAAAGAGGGATGCACCCAGATGATCAGTTATCTGGGAAGAAAATATTAGAAGTTCTATATATGATTATTTTATCTAAAATATAAGAAAATATTTGAACACTAATATTTAATATAAGGAGCCCTGGTGGCACAGTGGTTAAGCGCTTGGCTGCTAACTGAAATGTTGGCGGTTCGAACCCCCCAGTGGCTCCGTGGGAGAAAAGACCTGGCGATCTGCTCTTGTAAAGATTACAGCCTAGGAAACCCTATGGGGCAGTTCTATTCTGTCCTGTAGGGTCACTATGAGTCAAAATCAACTCATCGTCACACAACAACAACAATTAATATATGGAGTCTCTGGGTGGTGCAAATGGTTAAGCGCTGGTCTACTAGCAGGAAGGTTTGTGGTTCAAACATACCCAGAGGCACGTAGGAAGACAGGCCTGGCAGTCTGCTTCCGAAAGGTCACGGCCTTGAAAACCCTATGAAGCAGTTCTACACTGCACACATGGGATCGCTATGAGTCAGAATCTACTAGACAGCAACTAACAATATTTAATACATGGATTGACCCTGGTGCTCTCATTTGGCCCATGTCAGAGGGTCACTGTCAGATACTCCAAGCGAGGCATCCTGAGGAAGGTGTGAGACCCACAATTTGGTGAGGTTGATAGTGGCGTACTCATTCTTTCATTCACTCTTAGCATACTGCAACATATTGGTTTTTACATGTGCGTGGTTAAGTAGATTTACAGTTCTTACTGTCATCTTCAACCTGTGGTTTCTTTACAAAAATCCTAAGCCACTTGAACATTCTGTGTGGGTTAGCTAACAGCTAGATAAACTAACCCGCACAGAATGAACAAGTGGCTGAAGAAAATTCCTACAAAAACAATAGGTTGATGACAGTAGTAATAATGTAAGCACAAGGATAAGAAAATGGCAGAACTGACACTTCTCCTACAAGTTACTTTGTAACTTGGTTGACCAAGTTATAAGGTAAAAACAAAGATAATCTAATCAGGACTAACAAGATGTCAGCCCCAAAATAAGAAAGACATCAAGAACACTATTCGATATACCGTACTTTTACGTAAATAATGCATGCCTTCTACGTTTGTTTGCCAACCGTACCCTTCCCAATTTCTTTTTACATGTTATTGTAAAAAATTAGCATAGTACGCTTATGAAATACTTCACAGGGGGGAGGGCAAAGTTGACCCTTTACTAAGCATGACGTCCTTCTCCACGGACTGATCTCTCCTGATAACATGTCCAAACTACGTGAGACCAAGTCTCACCGTCCTCGTTTCTAAGAAGCATTCTGGCTGTACTTCTTCCAACACGGATTTATTCGTTCTTCTGATAGTCCATGGTATATTCAATATTCTTTGCCAACACCACAATTTAAAGGCATCAATTCTTCGGTCTTCCTTATTCATTGTCCAGCTTTCGCGTGTATATGATGCGATTGAAAATACCATGGCTTGGGTCAGGTGCACCTTAATCTTCGAAGTGATATCTTTGCCTTTTAACACTTTTAAAGAGGTCTTTTGCAGCAGATGTGCCCAATGCAGTGTGCCTTTTGATTTCTTGACTGCTGCTTCCATGGGTGTTGATTGTGGATCCAAGTAAAATGAAATCCTTGACAACTTCAGTCTTTTCTCCATTTATCATGATGTTGCTTATTGATCCAATTGTGAGGATTTTTGTTTTCTTTATGTTGATATGTAATCCATACTGAACGCTGTGGTCTTTGATCTTCATCAGTAAGTGCTTCAAGTCCTCTTCACTTTCAGCAAGCAAGGTTGTGTCATCTGCATAATGCAGGTTGTTAATGAGTCTTCCATCAATCCTGATGCCCCCTTCTTTTTCATATAGTCCAGCTTCTCAGGTTATTTGCTCAGCATACAGATTGAATAGGTATGGTGAAAGGATACAGGTATTTAATAAATATTTCCAAAATAAAAAATAAACCCAGTGAAGGCTTCTCAAAACAACACCAGAACACATAAAGTTAGCCTTTATCCCCTGAGATGACCACATTTAATTCCTAGAGAAGATAACTTTTTTAGATATTCCCATATAATCTGAAGGGTCAATCTTAGTCCTTTGGCTGTCTTCTTTCAACAAAGCCATGATATGGGGGCAACCCTGGGTATATACTTACAAAATATGCTAATGATCAATCAAAACTCTTTGACAGCCACTATTGAGCACTTAGTGTATGCAAGACACTTATGCAGTTATTATTTTTAATTCTCACAGTAGTTCTATGAGGTAGGTACTATTATTATCCCCATTTTATAGATAAAGAAATAGAGGCTGGTGTAGGTTAAGAAACTTACCCAAATGTCACACAGCTAGTATGCAGTGGAGCCAGGATTCAAATGCAGGTATGTCTGACTGTAGAACCCAAGCTCTTGACCATTCTGCTGTGCTGTCTTCTATAGGACTGTGAACCAGTGTTATGTATTAATGATGACTTCAATTTTGTGTTTTCAGGGGCTGTGTTTATGGACAGTAAGTCACAGGAAATTGTTGTTATACCTTGAACACACTTTTGATGGCCCTGGGGAAATAATGCTTCTTCTGGGTGGTAGAGGTTTCTAAATTTTAAGAGAAAGACAATAAAACTTAGATTTAATTCAATTTAGAAAGTAGTTCAGTTTATAGTATCCTAATTTAGAGAACACAAAGTTGAGATTCCTGGAAACTTTGAAAGTCTATGTCAGGTTATTGTTCTGTTTCATTCTCTTGAAGGTAGAGATGACCTCATGTTCTCAAATTTCCCAAGATGATAATCGTTGGTCATACTATAATCTGTTTTCCAAACCTACGTATTTTTCTTTTTAAGGTCATTGAGCACACTGTTCTAATATGGTATAGCAATGAGTGACCCAAAAGTCATATTGAGTCTTGATGATGAATCTGAGTCATAAAGAGAACATTAAATTATGTTCACTGTACTCTGGTAGACTATATTTTTAAAGATTTTTATCAGAAAAATAATTAAAACAAGTCATTTCTATTAGCTCATTTCTAAAAACAGAATAGAGTAAATCCAGAAACTCTACAGAAAAAGCATTATATAGAAATGATATGGAGGGAAATGAGAAATAACTACCATATACACTAAACATTTAACCATCTATTTTTTATGGATCTTGTATTATCCATTTTTAGTTATGTGCCACTAAATCAAATTTACAACCTATTCTCCTAATTTAAAGGTGAGGAACTTGTAGCCTAGGAGGCAGATTCTGATGATATTGCTCTGGCCATCACAGCTTGCAGTCCAGAGAGTAATTTTCCCCCCTGGTGGGCAGGTATGGCTATATTATAGAGAGTAGAGGCTTTTAAGACTTCAGGATTAGAGCAATTCAAGAACTTTAAGTTAATCAGAGGGCAGTAGGTGATAACACCCTAAAGCCTAATTGGATGCCGTAGAATAGGAGTAAAATAATATATATCAAATCCTACTGATCCTATCACTCTTTATCTCCCTCTTGCGCTCTTATCTTTCCATCCTCCCTTCTTTACTTTCTCTTTGTCCCTTTGTGTATGTCTCTGTTTATACCCTTTTTAGGTGTTTCCCATTTTTGTACTTTCTTTGACTCCCACTTCCTTTTTCTGCTTCTTGCTTTTGTCTTCCTCTCCATCTTTATTTTTTAATTGTTGTAAAAATATATATAACACAACATTTACCAGTTCACCATTTTTTTGGGTATATAATTTAGTGATATCCATTATCCATCTTTCTGATACATATTCTTTTTTCTCTTTCCCTCCTTTTTACCTTCTCTTCCTTTTGTTCTATCCCTTAGTTCTTGCTTCCATTCCCCACTCATCATATCACATTAAAATATATATAGTTTAGAATTGTTATTGTTGTTAGGTGCTGTCGAGTCGGTTCCGACTCATAGCGACCCTATGTACAACAGATCGAAACACTGCCCGGTCCTGCGCCATCTTCGCAGTCATTGTTATGCTTGAGCCCATCGTTGCAGCCACTGTGTCAATCCATCTCATTAAGGGTCTTCCTCATTTTTGCTGACCCTCTACCAAGCATGATGTCCTTCTCCAGGGACTGCTCCCTCCTGATAACATGTCCAAAGTACGTGAGTCGAAGTCTCACCATCCTCGTTTCTAAGAAGCATTCTGGCTTTACTTCTTCCAAAACAGATGTATTCGTTCTTCTGGTAGTCCGTGGTATATTCAATATTCTTCTCCAACACCATAACTCAAAGGCATTAATTCTTCACTCTTCCTTATTCATTGAGTTTAGAATTAATAAATTTTAACGTTAATGTTCATTGAGCAACAAGTAGGTTGTATTTATTTCTCTAAAGGGAAAAAACATCTCCTAAATAAATAACACTTTACATATGGCTTATGATTGAACATTTTTTTTGGTCACAGCCCTCATAGAAATAAGGTTCTCTTCCTTCTTCCTTAACCATAATTGTGTCTTTTGTTGCTTCACAGTGCTCCTCTGATGAATTGTCACTTACTTTTTGCATTTTGTTTTATGTCCATTATTTTTTTTTTTTTTGAACTTTGGGGAAACTAAAATTGCTATGAGACGTTTCAACAAACAGATGCAAGTCTGGAAGTGCTCACTTGTCTATGCCAAGAAATTTGGAAGACAGCTACCTGGCCAACCAACTGAAAGAGATCCATATTTGTTCCCATTCCAAAGAAAGGTGATTCAGTCAAATGTGGAAATTATCGATCAATATCATACATAGGTAAAATTTTGCTGAAGATCATTCAAAAATGGTTGCAGCAGTACATTGACAGGGAACTGCTAGAAATTCAAGTCAGATTCAGAAGAGGATGTGGAACAAGGGATATTATTGCTGATGTCAGATTGATCTTGGCTGAAAGCAGAGAATACACATAAGATATTACCTGTGTTTTATTGAATATGCAAAGACATTCGACTGCGTGGATTGTAACAAATTATGGATAACATTTCGAAGAATGGGAATTCCAGAACATTTAATTGTACTCATGTGGAACCTATAAATAGACCAAAAGGCAGTCATTCGAACAGAGCAAGGGGATACAGCGTGGTTTAAAGTCAGGAAAGGTGTGTGTCAGGGTTGTATCCTTTCACCATACTTATTCAATCTGTATGATGAGCAAATAATCTGAGAAGCTGTACTCTACGAAGAAGAACGTGGCATCAGGATTGGAGGAAGACTCATTAACAACAGGAGTTATGCAGACGACACAATCTTGCTTGCTGAAAGTGAAGAGGACTTGAAGCACTTACTGATGAAGATCAAAGACTATAGCCTTCAGTATGGATTACACCTCAACATAAAGAAAACAAAAATCCTCACAACTAGACCGATAGGCAACATCATGATAAATGGAGAAAATATTGAAGTTGTCAAGGATGTCATTTTACTTGGATCCACAATCAACGCTCATGGAAGCAGCAGTCAAGAAATCAAAAGACACATTGAATTGGGCAAATCTGCTGCAAAAGACCTCTTTAAAAGTGTTAAAAGGCAAGGATGTCACTTTGAGGACTAAGGTGCGCCTGACCCAAGCCATGGTATTTTCAGTTGCCTCATATGCATGCGAAAGCTGGACAATGAATAAGTAAGACCGAAGAAGAATTGATGCCTTTGAATTGTGGTGTTGGCAAAGAATATTGAATATACCATGGACTATCAGAAGAACGAATAAAACTGTCTTGGAAGACATAGCCAGAATGCTTTTTAGAAACGAGGATGGTGAGACTTGGTCTCACGTAGTTTGGACGTGTTATCAGGAGGGACCAGTCCCTGGAGAAGGACATTATACTTGGTAAAGTAGAGGGTCAGCGAAAAAGAGGAAGACCCTGAATGAAATGGATTGACACAGTGGCTGCAACAATGGGCTCAAACATAGCAACCATTTTGAGGATGGTGCAGGACTGGGCAGTGTTTTGTTCTGTTGTACATAGGGTCACTATGAGTCAGAACCAAATCAATGGCACCTAACAACAACCTCAACAAATAATTGCTACTTAATTCAAAAGAGAGGTTTGGGATAATTTTTTCCATTTGGGTTTAGGATTCTAGTATTCTAAGTTTCTGGGCTTCAAACATGTACATGTGCATTCTGTTTCAGAAGCTCTGATGAAGAAAGGCAGATATGGAATTTCTAGATGATTTAAACCCCTCATGAAGAAACTTTTTTATTTAGACTAATGTATGCTTGATTTGCTTTTCTTCATCCTATCCAAAGAATGATTTTAATTTTTGTTTCAATTACTTTTTTTTCCTGAAAGACAGTTGCCTCTAACATGAGGCCCTTCTCAGTTTGTTAACTTTCCACTGGTTAACTGATCATCAGTGTTTGGGAAAATAAATGAATTGAATGAACAAACAAGTAAGAGATTTGTTGAAATCATTTCTGTTGTAATAGCATTTATGATGAGCCTAGGTTTTGCTTCTTTTCAGCTGTTTTTTTAACATAGCCACTGTTACAAACCTTTTGATTCCTTGATTGCTAAATTCTTAATTCTTTTTCTTAAAACGTTCATTTTCATTAAAGTTCTATTTAACATTAGATATTAAATTTGATGGATGTTAATGCTGCTTCCAAATTAGGTGAAATATATTCTTGGGAAGGTGCCAATTTGAACTTGGTATGTGAATTAAAATGTTGTTTCAACCTTACCCATCCATCGTATGGGTGATGGAGCAGCCAGCTGGTTTGGTACTTAAGTGTTTTTTTGTTTTCCTGGCAATATTTAAACTAGAAAATAGCTTCCTATTATAGCAGAGAGAAATTCATACAAATTTATTACAAGATCCTCTTGTTTGTCAGTTCCTCAGGCTGCCTAGAATTTAAATTGTCAGACACTACTTTGGCATAAAATGCTTTCCATGGACAATATTAATATTTTAAAATTCTTTTTATTCCTACAGATTTCCAGTAGACAGGAAGTCTAGCGCTGTTTACCCTTTGGCTACTGATGAATGCTATTGCATTATTATTTATCTTCTTTAGGCAGAAGCATTTCAGGTATGAGATCAGAATTATCAAGTGAGACAATCATTTAATTTTTAATTAAAAAAAATCCACGCTAAAGTGTGATACTAGAAAAAATTTTGAACTAGAGTCAGAAAATCTAGGGTGTATCCTCACCTCTGTGAGATGAATTGACACAATAGCTGCAGCAATGGGCTCAAACATACCAATGATCACGAACATGTTTCGTTCCCTTATATGTAAGGTTGCCATGAGTAGGAGCCGACTTGACAGCAACTAACAACAACAAAAACATTCCTACCTCTGTCACTAATTAGCTGGCTCACCGTGAGCAAATTACTGCCCAACTCTGGACTGCAGTATACTCTCTGAAGTCTCAGCTTAATAGGAGTATTCTATATTCTAAAGAGAGCTTGGTTGAGGAAAGCTGAATCCTCTTGTTCGTCAGCTATCCACACCAGCCTGGCAGCTCTGAGGTCAGTCTCCAGCTGCATTTTTCATCTTTTTATAATCCCTTAAATCCTTGCTAGGCTTTCATTGCTAGTTCTTTCCCCTAGGAATTTGCATTTAGAGACATTAAGAGATTCTTACCTTTTGGAATTTTTCTGTGTTTGTGAATTTAATGAAAAGTTACTTAGGTTTGGATAAAAAATGAAAAAAAATTAAAGGCTTGTTTAGAAAAAAAAGTCTTGTGTGAGTGTTTTCTGTAAAATCAGACTATTTCCATTCTGACTATTGTACCTTCAGTATTTCACAACACTTTGGTGTTAATAGATTGGGTCTCGATATGGTGAGGCATCATTTTCACTTTCTCTCATTCGCTATGCTCGCGTTCTCCCACTTCCTGCTTGTTCTAAACATTCTTTTCTTTTAAAGCCTAGAATGATTGAGCAACAAGGCTCCGTATCACGAAAAAAGCTTGCTAGTCTTATTCTCAGTTACATTTTGGGTACTTGAAAATTTCACATATTTGAAATAGTTTGACTTGCACTGAGCTAAAATTTACCTTTCATTAGTTTGCTAGGACATAATGTAAACAAAATGATAAGTTACCTCAAAGTGTTGGGAAATGAACTGTGGAGACCTCAGCATGTGTATTGTTTTATTGTAAAAGCTAGAGCTACATACCAAACAGATTTTCATAAAGGAGGCCTAGCATTATAATAAAAAAGACAATAACAAGTGTTGGTGAGGATGTGGAGAAATTGGAACCCTCATCCATTGATGGTGGGGATGTAAAATGGTACAGCCACTTTGGAAAACAGTTTGGCAGTTCCTTAAATAGTTAGAGTTACCATATGACCCAGCATTGAAAACATATGTCCACACAAAAACTTGTAAATGAATGTTCATAGTAGCATTATTTATAATAGCCTCAAAATGGAAACAACCCAAATGTTCCTCAACTGACAAATGGATAAACAATATGTAGTATATCTGTGTAATGGAATATTATTAGTCACTAAAAGGGATGAAGTACTGATACTTGCAACAACATGGATAAATCTGAAAAACATTATGCTAAATGAAAGAAGCCAGAAACAAAAGGCCACACATTTATGATTACATTTACATGAAACGTCCATAATATGCAAATCTATAGAGACAGAAAGTAGATTAGTGGTTGCCAGGGGCTGGAGGGAAGAGGGAATGGGGAGTGACTGGTAATGGGTATGGTGTTTCTTTTTTGGGATGATGAAAATGTTCCGAGATTAGATTGTGGCAACGGTTGCACAATCTGTAAATATACTAAAAACCACTGAATTTTATACTTTAAAAGGGTGAATTTTATGGTAGGTGAATTATATTTCAATAAAGCTGTTATACATAAAAATGTTACTATAACTACTAGAAATTACAAAAGTATATTTAAATTACATTTTATATGATTCTAATCTATAAGACTTGTCTCTCTCTTTTCCTTCTTTTTAACAGGAAAAGTGAAAACAGGATTGGCCTTTTGGTTCTTATGCATGGCATTCTTCTGGTCTAGGTTTTATAGCTTCTCTTCAGTGTTTGTGTGCCTGTGTGTGTATGTGGAGGGGGTATACACGAACATATATGTCTTTATTTTGGCTTTGAATGAGTACTTGAAAATTTTTTTAAAAAATTTATTTGCAAGTAGGAAAATGAAAGAACCAAAGCATAGGAAATTTATGTTGTTAAATTATAAAATAGTGAAATGCTTCTCAGAGTCTGAGTTATCACAGATATCCTGATTTATAATTTATAAATATAAGGCATCTGTATATCTTCATATAAGCATTTCCTTTGTATATCAGGATAGAATGAGCACCAAAATGCATTGAAAGTACCGACAAATATAGGAATGTATTTGTATAATAGAGTGAGCAAGTTTCAGAATGAAAAGGAAGGAATGGAAAAAAGAAAATCCAGCAATGAGGAATTCACCAAAGAAGGAATCAAATTATTTCCAAAGGCCTCAGAACTTTATTATGAACCAAACAAGCAGTTTGTAGGCTTCTCCTCTAGGGATTAATCTGTGAAAACATTTTCTCAGCCTGTCTGCTTGCTATATAGGACATTTAAAGATGGATGGCTTGAATGCTAGTAGTGCCATTATATGTGTGCAATCAGAAGTGTGTTTGTTTTTCTTGACCAGGAAGTGGTTTCTTTTAAAAGTACAAGGAACATACATTGTGTGTGTGTGTGCGCGTGTATGTGTATTTCTGTCTATTCTACTATTACAGGAGGAATTATGGTCTTCCAACATTTTTGTCCCTTAAAGAGGGTTTTTCTAGAGTTTGGCATTGTGATATACTATACTTGATTATGGGATCCAGTCAGAGTTGATGTACTTAGAAGTCCATTGATGTGATTAATGGTCTCCTAATCATACTTTGATTTCCTAAAGTAGCCCTATTTCCTGTCATTTCACAATTTTTGAGTCAGATCTTGAATTATCCTTTATAGGTGGTCTGAAATCCTTGTGAATATTTTTAGTTTATAATTTGCATGATTATATTCATTTTCTTTTATTTCTTTTGCTTGAAGTAAATGAAATTTTGATCTCTTTTTGAACTATTTGAGTGCTATTCTATGGTAACTGGCCAGCCTAGTATAAACTTTCCTTTTACAGCATTATATATACAT
>NW_004444004.1:3682988-3792751 GCF_000243295.1 Trichechus manatus latirostris | reverse complement strand
AATGTCATAAAACAGCATGTGTACTACTGTTTCATGAGAAACTATTTGTTCTGTAAGCCTTCACCTGAAGTACAATAAAATATTAGAAAAAAAAAAGATTTCTAAAATCTTTGGGGTCTTTGAATATATTTGAAAATGATTGTACCTTTGGCATGTAATTTTTTAAGTCTCTTTTTCAAATGATTGCATTTGAAATTTGGAAATGTCATATCTAGTGATTGCTTTAATGTTTGTTTTCAACAGTGCCCTTAAAGATAGCCGTTTTCCCCCAATGACAAGGGATGAGCTGCCACGGCTTTTCTGCTCAGTATCTCTGCTCACTAACTTTGAAGATGTCTGTGATTATTTGGACTGGGAGGTAAGACTGTTGAAAATTTTTAAAGCAAAATGAAGGTAGTTCCTGAGTAGAGGTTAAAAATTAGGCCCAGAAAATAAGTCTTTCAGCCCATTCTTTAGTAATCGAGGTCGAGAGTAACACGGATAAATAAAACTCACAGTTGATCAATGAGATATATGTGAAGGAGGTTTTTGGAATGGTATAATCCTCAAACTGAATTTAGTCTTCATTTTTATCCTGCTATTTCACAACAGCACCTCATAAAACCTGTTAATAAGTAGTAAGGATTGATTGGAATTTATTTCTCCTCTTACCTCCATTCATGTGTACTCTGGTATAACTGCCACCAAGTGATCAGATGGTCAGAGGATGCATCTCAGAAACAAGGAGCAAAAGAGTTAGGATAATACACCAGCTGGGGAAATCAGCTCATAATAGAGTGTTGATTAACTAGAGTTAAAGAATGCTAATTCATTCTTTGCTACCTTAATTTATGCACTTAATCACAACTAACAAATAATATTAAGGTTATATCTAGGGTATCTCTGTGTATTTCCATTATTGGAGTAGACTTTATTGATTATATTTTTATTATTCTTTAGTATATGAGGTTGGCTTATTAATGACGTTCAGAGGTCCTTACCATGATTTACTTTGGTGGTTCGGAGGTGATAATTGAGTGTATGTCTATGAAATCTTATACACAAACATAGCCCATACAGAATGCGCACTGTATTCAAGGCACTGTACTACATGTACAAAAGTGGTAAGATTTGGCCCCTGCCATAAAACACCTTACAGTCTAGTAGCAGAGAGAAGTAATAAGTATAAAGAAATAAATGCTATAAGAATGAAACAACGGGAATTCAGTAATATGCATAGCATTCTTTCTCACACACACGCTCATAAATGACATCACAATATCATTATGATATACAATTGTCCTGTGTTTTTAGAAGGAGCATCTTCCATAGTAACTGAGATATTTTGCCTTGTGGACAGATCACTATCTTGACAGTTAATTGGACTTAAATTTTATTTTTGGCTTTGCTCTGATTCCTAATGAGACTTTGGACAATTCACTATCTCAGCAATTCAGTTTTGCCACATTCAGAATAAGACATTTATAAAGTTCTTAATCTTCATGTGAAAAATCTCTATGCTATAAATTATTGTTGTTATGCCAGAGCTATTTAGAAACTTTTCTACAGAGAGTAGGATGAAAGAGTTCTTTCTGGGTTTTGTGGTAAGATTTTTTTTTTGGAGCATTATCAGAACATGAATCCATCTTAAGATTTTTCATAAAGGAAAAAAATGATGATGATGATTCTAGCAAAGTTGGAATGTATAAAACTTTTATAGAATGAACATTTCCTAATTTATATTTTTATGTAAGTTTATTGTTGCTTTGTGAATTTTTCTTAACAAGAAGTCTAGCAGTATTACAGAAATATTTTCCAGTACTTTATTTTTAAATGGTCCCAAATCATATCCTCTACTTATTAATAAATATAACAGTTTGGGATGATTCTTTTACTGTTATAAGGCTGCTTCTACTGCTTCTTCTTTAGCCAGATTTATATTTCTGTTTTCTGAATTGCTGTGTGTGTGTGTGTGTGTGTGTGTGTTTGTTTGTGTGTGAGTGAGTAAGAGAGAGAGAGACAGACATGAATAATACACATGGGTGCATAGGTTTTGGGGGAAGGAAAATTAGGGGATCCAATAGCTGAGGATGAGCCCAGAGTACACCCTCATCCACTTTAGCCCACTTTAAGCACCGTCTACAGCTAAAATTAGTATTATTGTGCTTTTATGTTCATGAGATGTATCAGTTTTCTGTTAGGAGGGTGGGAGGTAAAACACTTATGAATTGGTACTGTGTACTCTTGCAGAGTATATTTTTCTCCTCTGGTCATCATCTGTGAACATGAATTTCTAGAAGATTTTATACTGCTATTTGGTATTGGGTATTTAGTACCTTCCTTAGGGCTTAAATATTGGTGTCTATTAAGGTATGCTTTCCTGTTGAAGCAAAATAAAAGTGCATATGCCTATATTTTTATACTTTTAATATATAAGCATTTGAAAGTGAATCAAGTACTGCTAGAATGGCTATGGTGGCTATGGTAAGAGGAAAAGACTGTCCTTTTCAGTTAGTTCATCATAGTGAAAAGTATTTGGCATAAGAGAAATTTGTTTCCAAAGAGTAAGGGTGAAAATTTTTAAGTGCAAGAATGTGGTTTGGGCTTAAAAAAAAATGCACCATAGTCAGTGACTGAAAATGGAATGGTATTATTGTAGGAGTGATATTCTAAGTGTTATCCTTTATAACTCTGAAAAAGCATTACTACATTTAAAAAATTATATATTGATACAATTCCACACCTAGGTATATGCCCAAACAGGTGTTCAGACAAAAACTTGTACATGAATGTTCATAGCAGCACTATTCATAATAGCCAAAAGGTGGAAACAACACAAATGTCCATCAACTGATGAATGGATAAACAAAATGTGGTATATCCATACTAAAAACAAAAACCCAAACCTGTTACTGTCGAGTTGATTCCAACTCATCGTGACCCCATGTGTTGCAGAGTAGAACTGCACTCCATAGGATTTTCAAGGCTGTGGCCATTTGGAAGCAGATCGCCAGGCCTTTCTTCTTGAGGAGCTGAGGTGGGTTCGAACCGCCAACCTTTTGGTTAGTAGTCAAGTGGCTTAAACTTTTTGCACCAACCATCCAGGAACTCCATACATCCATACAATGGAGTATTATTCAGCCCTAAAAAGGAGTAAAGTACTGATACATGCTACAACATGAATGAACCTTGAGAACATTATGCTAAGTGAAAGAAACAGGACACAAAACGTCATATATGTATGATTGCATTTACTGTAGTTTTACGCAAATAACGTGCACCTTCTACGTTTGTTTGCCAAGTGTGCCCTCCCCGTGAGGCATTTTCATAAGCACACTATGCTAATTTTTTGTTTAACAGCAACATGTAAGAAAAAAGTTGGCATAGCAGAACTTATGAAAATACCTCATGGGAGGGAGGGCACGGTTGGCAAACAAACATTGAAGGTGCACGTTATTTGCGTAAAAATACAGTATAAGAAATATCCAGAATAGGCAAATCCTTAGACAGAAAGCAGATTAGTGGTTTCCAGGGGCTGGGTGGAAGGAGGGAATAGGAAGTGACTGCTTAATGGGTACAGGGTTTCCATTTGGGGTGATGAAAAAGTTCTGGAACTAGATAGTGGTGATGGTTGCACAGCATTGTGAAGTATTTTATGTCACTTGAGTACAGACTTGTAAATGGTTAAAATCGTAAATTTTACGTTACATGTATTTTACTACAATAAAAATGCAAAAAAAATTCTATATAGATATACCTGCTCTCCATAATAATAATTCTAATTTATTGAAGAAGAAAACTTTAAAAATTAAAAAAAGTATAAAAAAGAAACACAAAATATTCGTATTTCCACCATTCTGAGGTAGGCAGTATTAACATTTTGGTATATTTCTTTCCATTCTTTTTCTGTGTCTTTGTATCAGTACATTTGCGTATTTTTTATGTAACTGGTATCATTGAATATAAATAAATATAAATATATCATAATGAATATAATATAAACCATTATTTATAAGAAGATTATGGGGAGGTCTTTGTCTATAGTTGATCTTTGTATATAAATTTATTTCTATTGGGAATTTCCTTTATGAGAAGTCAGTCTGTACTCTGAAAATATACTCTTTACTTTGAGAAATTTTACACTGTCCAATAGGTACAGCTTTTCTTCCACAAATGAAATATCCTATTCACCATAAATATCTCATTTTAAACTGAAGTGAAAAGTATTTGTATTAGAGGGAAAGCAAGGATATCATTACAGAATGTTACAGAATTGTTACAGAACAGAGAATTTTAAAGTCGAAAATTAGGTAATGAGTATGTTTTATATAAGCAGAAGCCTCTAATAAAGGGTTTTTCTAGTCAAACTACAGTTTGAGAGTTGACCCCCACTGGTGAAGTGTGTTACTGTAGTAGAATTTTCAGTTAAAGGGATAAAATGCCCAGATCAAAGCAGAAATAGGGCAAATTCTAGAAATCTCAAAAAGCATAGACTTATGTAATTTCAGTAACAAGAGAGACATCTCTGTGGTCATGAGAATGAGGAACGTGACCAGTGGAATAGCTACCTCATTTTCAAATGATCAGGAAACAAGTGAACTGCAACAGGGCTACTTACCATCTTACTGTCCTCTTCATCTAAGGTTTTTAACTTAAGTCTATTTGAAAATTCTTTCGATAATGTATCTCTGATTTTATAATGGAAGTTAGTAGGGAAGTAGGCTTTACTTCAAACTTTGTGTTAAAGGCTAGAATGCTTCTGTTTGTAATGTGAGGAATGCTTGATAAATTGTTTCACAGGTGGATGTAATTAAATTCAAGTCAATGTTGAATTGACAGAATGATCAGTAATGCTTCCATATGTTTTATTTCCTCAAAACAGCAATTACAATATTTAAGATTAGTGTCTATAGGTAGCCACTCAATAAATCTGGGTAATCATTAAAAACACCACTACCATCCACAGTGGCTGTAAAGACAAACGGGAACAGCGATCTCAGCTTTCCAAGGATCACTGATCATTGCCCACATCAAGATCTACTTATTGTCTCAGTAGGTATGAGAAGGATGATAAGTAATTAATTTGGGGGAAAAAATTCATGATCTGATAAATTGAAATATCTACCTGCAAGGCTAGAATGGTTGTTAAACGAGGAAAATTGCTCCCCAAGGGAGAAATCCAACATGATTCTGCCTTGTGTTTGAACACAAGAACTTATCACCATTGTTCTGTGTTCTTGAGTTGACAGCACTATCTTAATTCTGAATGACAGGATGATTGACAGACACAGTACTTTGGAAAGAAAGAAAAGCTCATGTACCATGTTGGAACCCTCTAAAACAATACGTATCCTAGAACTGGTACAGTTAAACTGTTTGGGAGATATGTTTCCTTTTAAAGATCTGAGTGGATATAAAACCAATGTCATTATAATAGTTGGAGCTTAACTTAAGGGGTAATTCTAGGTCTGTCATCTCCTAGCTACTGGTTTTCAGGATGATATAAATGAATAAGCTTTTGTTTGTAGAAGAACTCGTATAGCAAGTATGCTACCAGTGATCTTGTGGAGGCTAATGTAGCAATCTGCTGACAGAAGTAAAAATATTTTC
Source organism: Trichechus manatus latirostris (assembly GCF_000243295.1). Taxonomy (NCBI): domain Eukaryota; kingdom Metazoa; phylum Chordata; class Mammalia; order Sirenia; family Trichechidae; genus Trichechus; species Trichechus manatus. The sequence continues at coordinate 3,787,162 of NW_004444004.1, read as the reverse complement.
TAAATTATTGTCAGGCATCTTTTATTGCTGTGCTTTAGAGACAAGATCATTTGAGGCACGAGGAAGAAATCTTTTCTGTATTTGAATGCAGACCCTTAGGCCATATTTCAATAATTAATGGAATTTTCACAAACCAGAAGACAGTTTTTGCCATATCCAGCTGCCTGGATCACTGATATCTCACCTGTCCATACAGCTGTCGCTTGGGCAATGCATTGTGATCTTAAGACAGACTGCTCCTTCTTAGCGCACATCACTGATGGGTAATCAGCTCATGCTGGGTGGGGCTGGCCAGCATGGTTGTGGTGTGATGCCAAAAATCTGTCCCTGGACTAAAGAGCTAGACCCGAAGCCCCTAGTATGGCTCTGTCCCTAAAGTACCAAACCACCTGTCATTATACATAAGCCTTGCTGGACTCCTGGTACTCAGAGAGCTGCACTTCATTTTAAAAGCAACCTCTAAAGTATACCTCTTGAACGATCACAGCTCCATTTCTGACGTGTTCACCTACAGTTAATCATAGAGCGCTTTTGTAACAACCTTCATGAGAGAAGAGACGGAAGAGATGAATAAATTGGTTACCGTCATTATCTCCCATAGATTTTAGAAGTTAATGTTCTCCTTTTCACCCTTTCTTCCCCCTTAAAGGTTTACATTTTTATAGCTCCTCTTAATGTACCACTGAAAAGTTCCCATTCATACCCAGATGGTGCGTCACTCACAGAGTCACCAAGTGAAATAAATGGCTTCTAGTTGTATATGTTGTCCCCCTCCCTTGGTTATTTTTCCCCCAACTATGATGTAAAGCATGTTTTGTCTCTCTTTTAACTTCAGATTGCTGCCTTTTAATAAAAATACGGGCTTAATATATTTAGCAAAATGCTTCTCACAGTGTTTTTCCAGGGACTTTGGGATTTTTGTGTAAGATGTCACGATCATTAACGATAATTTAGTCTTTGTCCTGATTCTTTAAATGTTTTTCATGTGCTGTGGAGCACTGGGAAAGGAATGTTTCATGCCTCCTGGCCATCTAGAAAGAATTTGCTGTGAATCAACAAGTCAATGTGTAAGAAACCTAGTGGGGGAGCAAGCCATAGAAAGTAAAGTAACTTCTTAGAAGGTGATTTAATGCATAAAAATATCCGTTAGCTGTTGGTACCCTTAGTGAAATGGGCTGTTCAGTCCATTCTTGGACCTCCTCGAGTTATTTCCTCCTTTCCTCCCATTGTGTTGTTTGGTGGGGGATGTTTTCCGCCCTCTTCTCCAGGAGTTCCATTACAGTCTACTCTGTCATGTACAGTTGGCATGGGTGTGTGTATCCCCAGCATTTAATTGAGGGAGTGCTGAATTTTGAGAATCAAGAGACTCAGGTTCTATTCCTTACTGCCACTAGCCAGCTCTGTGACCTTTCTGAACCTCAGTTCTTTACCAGGAAGCTGAAAAGGTTGGACTAGATAACACCTAAGGCCCCTTCTGACTGTGACACTGTGTGATTCTGTGACTCCTTTTTTGAAATTGCTTCTCTTTCATTTTGCTTCGAAAGAATGAATCACCACTAGCCAAGTAGAAGTCATAAGAAGAGTTCTCTAACTTTAAAAATGGCCATTTCCAACTTAAACATAGGCACCAAAAGTGAAAAATAGCCCAGTTTAAAAAATGGTACATTTTCTAGATTTCTTTTTCACAAAAGAATTCTCTTTAGGAAGGAAAATATTATGGAACTATAAATGCCTCTATTTTATTATTGCATCCCCTGTTTTTAAGTGAACATTATACATGTAAATCCAAATTAAGGAAATAGATTAGGGGATAATTTTTCACTGTACAAATAGATATTTTGCTTTGCAGAAAGAATTCACTATAGGGTTTCTTTATTGTCTTCCTCTTGACTTTAAGATTAATTCATTTACTAAGTTCAACCCACATGTAACTTTTTAGGAACAAATCTCTTTTGTAGACTGAGAAAAACTGTATTGAGTCAAATACTCAATGTACAGTTCTAACATGAATAGGATTTTTCTTAGTTTCTTATCAGGCAAACAACATTATTTCATATTGAGTATGTTTACCAAGAGGTGATTTCCCTCCATCCCAGCCTTGAAAAGTAAACTAATTCACATCTCCAGATTTTAAGAAATTGTATAACTTTAGTTTCTTTGTCTGTAAATTCACTCCCTTCCTCATTCCCCTTTTTAAAAATGGTAGAAGTGTGTTTTACTAACTTTTGATGAAAAGCAGGCTTTTTATTTAAAGGTCACCTGTGTTGCCTGAACTTTCTTTGGAAAGCTTCAGGATGTTCATTTTTTACGGAATGCTCATTGTAATTAATCATTATAGAGAATTGGTTTTCTTTTTCCTTAATTGCACTCTGAGCTGTCACTTGTTCTCTGTAAAACCTTAGAGTAAGGACAGTTTCTTTCATTGCAAATGATATGTAAACATGCTTGGCTTCATAGCTTTTCAAAGCACCTCTTCATTAGCCATGATTTATTTAAAATCTCACTAATTCTCTAAAAGTTCGTGGCGATGATTATTAGATAGATCAGGTATTTTAGAGTTGTGTGTCAGCTGTTAGTTAAAATAAATGTTATCAAATTGTTGTTCAATGGCCTTTGTGAAGTAAATTGGTAGGCTTGTGTTCCTGATAGACAAGATGTCTAAGTTCCTACATGAATCAAAATTGGCACTAATTGGTCCTTTGGTAAGCTCTGCAAAAGCCAAGAATTGGTCGATGGAGACTGAACTAATTTCTAAGCTAAAGATGACTAATTTGCAAGGGTTTTAGAGGAGAGCAAACACATACATATTTTGGTCGAGGGGACCTTTGCAGTTGTTTTCACAAAAAAGCAACAGAAAAAATAACCTCAGCTAAGATAGATGATGAAGCAGGATTTTTATAGTAGAATATGTTAAAAGGTTACTTGTGTCCAAGCAATGGTTTTGTAATCAATTATCCTTTTTGATTTATGTTTCCAGTATTTCTTCTGCTTCTAAAAGCCTTTTACTTAAGGGATATTTGAAAGCAAGGACAGCAACAGGAACTAGATAATGGATAATGGATAAAAACAGCCTAAAATATAGTTGGTGGTGGCATTTCAGTTCAGGAGAAAATTATTTTTAAGTCACTAAGGCAAGAGTTACCTCTAGGTGGTACTAGATTACTAGTCATCTTTATTTTCTCCTTTATACTTTTCTAAAGGATGTCTTTTTTGGTAATACATGTGTCCTAGTTTTGTAAACAAAAAATAGGCCAGGTTTATAATTTTTAATGTTTACAGAGGTAAAAATTACTGAGTTAAGAAAAAAATTGAACTACAGCAACAGTTTTTAAAATTTATTATTTGACCAGATTCTGAAGGGATCATGTTAAACAGATGGGCACCTTTAAAATTTCAGACTTGCTTCTTAAATTGGTGTGGGTGGATTGTAGTGATGTAAAGTCACAACTTTGAAGATTTGATGGAGATCTGGATAATATGTAATCTTAAAATTTGTTTGGTAATATGAGGATTAGGGGAAGTGACTCATTAGGATCTGTACAAATTGTTATCAGCCTTTATGACAGAAACCTTAATTTTTCTTGCCCAAAGAGTAATTATTCAAGAGGTTAAATTTGGAGTAGATCCAGGTTTGAAGTATGTTGAATTTGCTTTCATTGGGAAAAGGAAGAGTTGCTGTTTGCAGAAGGCTGAACCGGGGGGTGGGGGGCAGAATGTGCTCTAGGGCTGTGAATGAAAGAGTGGAATGTGCTGCATTGTGGTTTTTGTGCTTTTAGGAAAAATACCACATATGTCTTTTTCCTCCTAAGAATATAAGGAATGCCTGACTCTAGGTCAGACCCACAGGCTGTCTAATGCAGTGTTTGCTTCTGTCCGTGGTACCAGGGGCTGTTTTATGAGCGAGCATGCGTGTCTTCTGTGATGCCAGCCTCTAAAGGTTAGGGGGATGTGCCAAACATCCTGAGCTCCTCTCATTAGGAACAGAGTCCTTTCATTCAATTCAGTGAACTGGCATATTGAGTCTGGCAGGGCAGGCTTATGCGAATGGCCAGTAACTGGCTGCTTTGTTAATTGCAAAGAATATTTTGCGAAATGATTTCATCTAAAAAGGCATGTCTGACAACTTTTCGATTCTTTGACCTCTTGATATTTTTTTATTTTATTCAAGGTGAAAATGGGTGATGTGAACTATGGCCATATTATTCCAGGGAAACCAAGCATTTGGTTCTGAAAATTGGGTAGAGTGGGACTAAATGTAGCATTTACTTTGACAGGATGTCACCTGAGGAAGTAGATTGGTCCCATTGGCCAGGATGTGACCAGGGCCAGATTTGGCTCTGAGGGTCAGGACCTGTGGAGGTAACTGTAGATCCAAATGGTCAAAGGCTTGCATGGAACCTACTCGACTTACCCAGATACTCTTTTTCATGTTTCATCATATTCAGATGTTGGCTTGCTGCTTAGGTCCACAAATAAAAGCGAGACCCTTTTGTATGCTGCTAGTGGGGTACAGGACTAACACTTGCCTTATAGACAAACTAGGGTATATTAAGCTTTGCCTATGCAATTGTGTGAAGCATAATGTGGGCCATGTATTCAAACAGGGTGGGAGAGGGCAGTATTTTTTTTTAATGCGCCTCTGTTGAGGGTCACTGCATTAGAGGATAATAGTTTTAAATGAAGCCACATTTCTAACAAGGGACCAGATAACACGGATAAATGAAATCTGTAGACGGTCTAGAAGCTTCATTTTTGCCATTATTTAGAATCTCTTCTCCTACCAAACCTATTACTATGTAGCAAAATTGATTAATTTGTGTGTATCTCCTCCGTCTGTGCCCACATGCTCTCTGATAGAGTAGTGAACAAATAGAGAAATGGGCAAGAGAAGAAACAGGATGAGGCTGATGCCAGGTGGAGTTGTGGATGCATAAATAATCCTCAAACTGGATAATCAACCCCAGAATAATCAAGATATATATTTAGGGTCTTAACATTAATCTTGATATTTAATCATTCTGAGCAATGTTAAAAACAAACGACTGTATAATAGCATTAATAAAAATCACTTGCTATGGAATGGGTCAAAATAAATATGGCTTTCTTTTTAGCATGAAATAGGAGTCTATTGAACTGGTCACAGGGTTCTCTCAGCACACACAGATACAGCTCTGTTTAATTCCATATCCTCTTATCTATAAGTCCTACATTTAATTTACTACCATTCAAGTTGATTTATAGCCTTGCTTAGCAAAAGTACAGTCTTGATTAAAAGGATAATATCACAGCTGATGGACCTTGAAAGCATATTTTTTTTCAGATCATCTAATAATTTAAAAAATGACCTGCAGACTCCCATAAGGCCAGATTTACAAGTTTCCAGTTTTTGCTCACCTGCCTGTATTTTCGGCAGTGGTAGGATTAGTTAGTGGTATATTTGGTAACATAGTTTGCCCACATCCTATCTCCTTACCCATCCTTAGAAATAGAAAGTTACTGAGATAGAGTTTTAAAGTAAGTTTGCTTCAGGGAATCCCAGTTCCTTGGTTAGCTGGTCTCTTATCTAGCTGATAAGAAGAAGAAGGCTATAGCCTTTGTTTTTTTGGGATGCTTCTAGGCCAAAGGATTTTCCAGTCTATGTAAGGGAGGATTCAGTTTTGATGTATGAGGGTTACACTTCTGGCATTGCAGCTATGACAGGTGCCCCGCTGAAACAGTGTAAAATTAGTTTGGGTGCTTATTTCAGTGGAGATGACTTTTTATTTGCAAAGCCAGTGATTTACAAAGGTTAGCCAGAATTTGTCATTCTCAACATCAGGCCATTTTCCACTCTCCTGTTTTGATTGTGCAGTATGACTATGTGATGGCATTTGTGGTCCTGGGAGTAAGGAAAATACTGTTGCTCAACAGGTAACAAAAAGCTATTATGGTTTGAGTCTATTAAGAACATTATTATCATTCTCCTGATTCTACTAGTTGAAAAATGAGTCACTCTGCTTTTGGCTTTATATCTTTGTGAAGTGTATCTTTGACCTATCAAAGAAATTATTTCTTACAAAGGATTCACTTTAAAAATCACCATGCATACAGTTCAATCTATAGGGTCTTTCAATTGCTCAGAATCATAGGAAGCCAGAAAACAAAGCTGTAAATGTGGCAGTAAGCTCAAAAGGAGAGAATTTTAATGATTTTTTTTCCATATCAAATTTGATGGTGGGGCCTTTTCAAATTACAAAAGTAAATAAAGCAATATTATTGGTGAATAATTTTTATTTTGGTCAACATGTCCTTCATTTTTGGTCTTAATCTCTCTCTTTTTTTAATAATATAACAGCTTTATTGAGATATCATTCACATACCATACAATTAGTCTTAATGGTTGTTTTAATTGTTAAATTACTAGGCTTTAAAACCTCTGGAATTTTTGTTGAAGAACACATCATGTATTCTCTGATGAAGACAGGACCTAATGTATTTAAATCACCTCCCTCCATTTACCTAAATCTTTTTTTTTTCAATACATAGTCACAGTTTGTCAGAGTTAGACTGGCTATTAGAGATTATCTAATTCACCTAGAATAAAAATCACCTAGGGAGTTGTTCTTTTTCTAAACTGTACTTGCTTAACTAAGCATTGAAACTTCCCAAAATTCTGATAAATGTTGTGGCCCCTCTGCACTCCATACCAGTTGGACACCACGGATGGGGAGACATTCTTCCTCTCCGAAGTTTTATTTAGACACCTGAATAAACATCAAGTATTCTTTTCAATTTTAACATGACAGATTTTTGAAGAATAGAGTTGAAGATTAAAAATTAATTTCAGTGAATGATGGGAGCATAAACTATGCTCTGTATTTTTAAAAATATAAAGAATCTGATATTGTTGAAGGAAAAAAATGTCAAAGTCACTGATCAGAAACTCAGTATACAGAAACCTTTGCAAATTTGTCATTGTCTCAGTACTGTGTCAGGCACCGGGGAGATTAGTAGATGTCCTTTATCCTGGAAATAGCTGATAGCTAAGCACTCAGATTTCTTCTCGGTGGTCCATAGTCCTTTCACACAGGGAATGGGAGGCCTTCCTGTGTTAGTTTTTAAACAGTTGCCCCAGTTGCATTTTCAGCAGGAGATTCATAAGTGTACTGATATTAAATAGATGGAAGAAACTGCAACAGAGATATGCTTTAATAAAAAAAAAACAAACTGCCTAGAAGATCTGACAGGCTCTAATGGATGGAAGTATGAAGACCTGGGGGGAAAGAACAAAATGGATTTCCAGAGAATTTTTTTCCTTGAAAAATTGGAAAATTTCAGGGTAAGAGAAGAAACAAAAGTGGTTTTCATCGACCTCCCCTCCCCGTCTTCTAGACCTTCCATCCATACTGTTGGAAAGAATGCATGTCTATGACTCCACTTACCTGCTTTGAAAAGAAGGCCCATTCCTGGAGAATAATGTTTACATGGTCTTATAGCTTGCCTCCAGTACTTTGAAAGGCCTTGTACTCCACTTGGGAACCATTGATTGAGAGCAAGTCTAGTTCTGGGAGAATAGAATGGGGTTGTTTATGCTTTTGAAATTCCACTTTTAATATCACTGTTTGCAAAGAAGTTAAGGACTTTTTTTTTTATCATCTTTAGGTCTATAAACTATTCTATGTGAAATATGAGGGGAAAAGACAAATTGCTTTAGATTCCATGCTAATCAAAGAAAAAGTGTATTACTTAAAAAAATTACTAAGCAACTGCCCACACTTACTTAGAAAACTAACTTTTAGAGCATCACCAAAGGTTTGTCTGTTTCACATAAAAAAAGTTATAGTGGTCTCTGGACTAGTATCCAGAGAAACTGCAAAAATACCCTGCCCCAAAGGGATTTGAAATCTTTTTTGCTGTTAAATTTAGCAGTACTGTGTGGGGGCAATGATGTAGATGGACAGTGAGGGGTTACCACTGGCCCACTTTAAGCCGTATGCATTTTTTAGAAATACTATCTATAATGGATGATGCTGTAGGATCTACTGGTTGTTAATATTTTTTCAGTCTTACCTGACCATGTTTGCATAATTACATATAATTCAAGGTTTTAAAGGGACTAGACAGTTTGGAAGGACCCCTGGTGGTGCAGTGGTTAAGTGCTTGGCTTTAACCAAAAGGTTGGTGGTTCGAACCGACCAGCCACTCTGTGGGAGAAAAATGTGGCAGTCTGCTTTCTTAAAGATTTACAGCCTTGGAAACCCTGTGGGGCAGTTCTACTCTGTCCTAGACGGTTGCTATGAGTCAGGATAGACTTGATGGCAACAGGTTTTTTAGACCCAAACTGTTTGGGACTAAAAAACCCATTGGGGTCAGCCCAGAGATTTTGGAACTTAATCTGAAGTGGTGATTGTACCTGAAAAACAGGATGGTTGGTTGCTATCTCTTTGAATTCAGTTCCTTTTTTCTAGTTCCGGATTGTCTCAAGCCACAGTTTGGGAGTGGGGGCAGGATTCTTGCCATCAACCATCTTATTCTATACACAGCCCCAGATTGGCCGTCCCAGTTCCAAACAGAATAGCATAGCCCAGTACATGTTGAGCATCTGCAAATACACATTTTTAGTCTTCATGGCCATCATAATGGCCTTCACAACCCAAAGTCATAGCTTTGGAAAGAGAAAACTGATACGTCCTTTCAAACACAAGGGAAAAGGAAGAACTGTGTTCTCTTGAAAGTTAAATTATAACCTTTTCTTTCTGTTTCTATAAAGAAGACTGTACTAATAAAACTGCCAATTTCTTTCAGGTGGGTGTACATGGCATTAGAATAGAATTCATCAATGAAAAAGGATCAAAACGCACCGCCACCTACCTACCGGAGGTTGCAAAGGAGCAAGGTCATTGTTGTACTTTATTTCATATGATCTGGTGAAGAATTTAAACAAATATACAAATTAAACTGAGGTATCTGACCTTGCAGCTATGTCTGATAATTGATCAACGTCAAATTATAAGAAACGACTCTTCCATCACTGCCACTGCAATGTCTATATCAAATTGGTGAATTACACCGAAGTTGAATCTGTGCACTATAGTTTGACAGTATAAACACACACAAATATACTTCTAAAAAAAAGTAAAGATTTATAAAAGTTGGATTTTATCTTAGGCAACAATTTGCTACTCATTTGAGGTGCCATTTTCCCATATTCCACTGCATAGCCTTGGGACATAAGCAAGCTATTTTTTTTTTTAAATAGCGATATAGTTCATTGTCATTGTCAGTATCAAAATGTTTCATTCTTAGGGGGTTGCCATTACTCATTCTACTAATATTAAGATTGTAGGTTTCCCATTAAGATTAAGGCCGTTGAGAATACATGAAATGCTAGTGTTTTATATGCTTGGTCTGCAGCTTCTAATCAACAAGTTTTCCTGTTTTCATAGAGGTATCACAAGCCTATATGAACCAACACTGTACTACAAAATAACTTTTTACACTGTAGTATTTTGTCCTTTCTAGCCATTTCTAAATTCTAGTTTCATATTAGTTGAAATTAATATGTCGTCTTCATCTTATGGAGCTTTCCTTCTCATCAGAAAGTATTTGTAATTTCGTTTTCCCATGTTTGTTTCATATCACTGTCAGCTATATAACAATAAAATTTAACCTCATTAAACTCCACAACAAGAGAGCCTTTAAGGCAGCTATCTGAAGATTTATTTGGGCTGCTTTAGAAAATGTCTCAATTCTGTAGTATCATTGACTTCATAAAGCATACATAAGAGATGGAGTGCCTTGGATATTAGTATACCATCACATGTTAGAACACAAAATGCACTTGATTGACTACAGAAGATACCATTAGGAATAGCAATTACCATGAGTTAGTGTGGGAGTCCTGAATACTACCGAGCTGGCACAATGACATTTAGACTCTTTCCTCCTTTTAAAAGATTTCACTGTTAGAGAGTAGTGTCTGGTTCATTACAGAAACATGACTGAGCAGTTTCTGCCAGTCTCTTAGACTTCTTGCCTTCAAATGTGGTTGAGATAATGAAGCCAATGTTGTTAGATATCTTAGATAGCTAGAATTTAAGGTGTGTGGGGGGAACTTGCTTCTGTACAGGATAAAACCTTAGCTCTTCTGTGTAATTGTTTTTAGGACCAAAGGAGTTGGTGGCATTTGGTGACAGTGATAGCTGACCTCTACGAAGTCACTTTGTATCTAACCAAAGGTGCTCATTACATGTGCTTGACTGATACTTTATCTGGTCGACTCTCCACAGGATGGGACCACATTCAGACCATAGACTCCTTACTGAGGAAAGGAGGATACAAAGCTCCAATTACTAATGAATTCAGGAAAACCATAAAACTGACCAGGTACAGAAGGCATTTTCTGGTGCAGAGCTAACCAGGATGTATATGCCTATAACCTTTTGATTTTCCTTTTTCTCTTTAACTATACTTGCTTCTCTTTTCTGAACCAGAGTGCAAATGAATGGCAGGGCCATACTGAGGGTGGATACAATGGAACTCTGCTTGGCTTACTCTGGCTTTGTAAAAGCAAGCCCTAAGACTTTGGGCGGCATTACTGGAGAAAGTACCTGAATTATCTGTTTGCTAGCTTTTGACATTGCTTAGCAGAACCCCAGGATTCTGATAAGCAGTCCTCAAATTTGAATTTAACCTTCGAATTTTGGCACTGGTGGACGTCTACCATAAAAGCTTACTGAAAAACACAATTGAGCTAGACCTACAAATGCGAAATAAATTTCAGCATGGAATAATAGGGATACTTATTTAAAAGGGAAATATCAAACATTTTAAGAAAATGGGTTGCTGTTTCCATTTATTTCAATTCCATAAAACCACATTGAATACCTATAGTCTAAAAATTGGACTATTCTAAGCTCTAAGGGGTTACAAATTTGAAAATGCCTCTGTTGCTGCTCTCCCTGCGCTCACAGTCTAGCGGACTAGAAGAGCATGTACAAAAATAATTATTAATACAAGATAGAATGTGTTGGGTGATGTGAGATCATAGAGTAGGGAAAGAGAAATTCCAGGAGGGGATGGAAGATAACAGAAGGTTTCAAAGAGGAGGTAGATTTTGGTCTGGGCTTGAAGAATAGGTAGAATATTTGACAGAGAGTGGAGGAAGAAAGGGATTCCCTTAAAGAGGACCTTGTGAGCCAAGCAAAGTATAGAGCAAGTTCTGAGGAATGTTAGTCTAGTTTGTCTGGCCGTTTAGTGTACTTATATAGAAGGCAATCATTAAAGGAAAATACGGCCCAGAAGGTTGGTTGGAGGGTATGGAATTCCAGACTAAGAAGTTTGGAATTGATATGATAGAGAGTTAGTAGCCACTGAAGGATTTTAAACAGGGGAGTCAGGATGGATTTGGAGCAGTGTAGGTTTGGAATTGGAAATGGGAAAATTAGTTAGGAGACATTGCTATTATCTAAGAATCTGTGGCAGCAGTTCAAGAGATGTGAAATGGGAGCTGTGGCAGTAGGATGGGAAGAAAGGAAAGAACTGTTATAAAGAAATGAAAAGACTTAGTCATCATTTAGAAGTAGGGAAGAGGAACAAGTCAAAGATAGATGACTTTGAGGCTTTAATCTAGATGAAAGGGACCATGGTGATGCCATTAACTGAAATAAGGTCCACAGGAGAGTCATGTTCATGCATTCGTCCTGGTTTTGAAGTGCTTCCTGGGATAGCTACATAGAAATGTCTAGTAGGTCACTGAAAATGTACATGTGTAGAGCTCATGGCTAGAGATGGCGAGTTGGGAGTCATCTGTAAAGAGGTCAGAGCCGAAGCTATGAAGGAAGCTTTCCTGTGGGGAAAAGAGTATAGATTCAAAAGAGCTGACAATAAAAATGTAGGAAAATCCTACAGGGCAGGGATAGGATAAGCAGTTAGTTAAAGAGCAGTCTGAGAAGTAGGGGGAGAACCAGGGGGGTGTGATGTTGTAGAAAACACTTGCTCTTTTGACAAATGTGGCAGTGCAGACTAGAGATGGGAAAGGGTTCAAGGGTACCGGGATTAAGAAAAGTTTTAGTTTTTTTTACTTAATGAGGAGACCTAAGTAGATGTGTGCACAGAGGGAAAAGAACTGGTAAAGAGAGAAAGAGATGGGAGATCCCTGAAGAAAAAGTACTCAAGTAAATGATGATGCATACATAATGGTAGTAGGTTGGCTTTACCCTGTTCCTTCCTGTCAGCAAACTGGGAGTAAGGGGGAAATAAAATTTCTAGAAGAAAAAAATAAAATTTCTGCAATTTCTAGAAGAACAAATTAAACAATGAGTTGTAGTGTGGAAAGAGCACTGGACTGAGAGTTTGGATTCCTGGGTTCTGAACCTAGCTCTGCTACTTATTAGCTGTGTGACATTGGGAGGTCACTGCTTCTCTCTGGGCTTCTGTTTCTCCATCTATAAAATGATCTCTGAGATCCCTCCTAACTCTGATGTTGGCATGTTAACTATTTCCTGATGTTAACTTTGTCTTTCCCATGACTTTCTTTCAGGTACCGTAGTGAAAAGATGACCCTGAGCTATGCTGAATACCTTGCTCATCGCCAGCATCACCATTTCCAAAATGGCATTGGGCATCCCCTTCCACCATACAACCATTATTCCTGACACTGAGCCGCACAACCAGTCACTGGGCCTCTCTGCAGACCTCTTCCCAGGAGACCCTACCCCTTCTTGGTCTAGCTATCTCTTTTACTGTACCATTTTATGATGATAGTTTCCGTTGCCATGATGAAGCTTTGACATAGTCAGGATCATCATGGTAACGGGTAGGAAAATGACATTTGTTGAGAAGATCCTGTTTTATTATTTTGATCATTGATTTTTTTTTTTTTTTGCAGCATAGCATATATAACTTTGGGGGTTTTATTTCCTTATATTATATAGAATTTGGCTTTCCTATTTAAGTCAGGTTTCCATCTTTCTGTCCTTCTCGTCTTCCTTCTTTCCTGTCTTCCTTCCTTCTTTCCTTCCTTCCTTCAACTGTGGATGGAAGAAAGCGTGCAGTTTTTAAGAATTTTCTTTAGTTTTTCTCAGTAAGTAGATATTTTTGATGGTTGAGTTTGGGAGTAATTCATATCAAATATCAGGTATTTGTATATTACTCTTGGGTTTGTCTAAAATTCACTTGTTATGAGAACTTAAGATGTGGATCTTCACTCCTTAAGTATATGTTTTCCGTGGCTAAAATACATGATTTTAGTTCTAGTATCTCACATTTGGAGGTCCATGAGAGGGCTTGTCACAGAGAGTGAGAAATCATATATGCCTATTGTGCTGGTTATCATAAAAGAGACTGCCTCATCACTTTGTAGAATGACATTACAAACTAAAACACTGTTTTAAGAAAGTACAAACTACCTTTCAAATATGCTACAGAAATCACTTTGAAGAGCAGTGAATATTAAGAAGAGAGCATATATAGAATTTAGTGCCTTTGAAAAGAGTATAATTAAGTGGAATTAAATGGGGGGGGGGTAGAAAAAAAGGCAATTTAGAGAAATATTCTTATAATGTTTTATTGTTTCTATATGTGAAGCAACAGATTAGACAAATTCCTTACTCTTAAGTATTTTTTAAACTGAAAAAAAAAATATTTTGAGCAAAAAACCAAAAAGAGACATTTGTCTATTGTATTTTAATTTAAATTTGTTAGCTTTAGGTTTCAATAAGTCATGATTGGCCAGAGACAATTTTAGCTACCATTTAAAAAAATGGTAAAGATAATCTAGTGAAACAGAAGTTCGTGTATGCCATGATTTCAGATATGTTTGTCATGGGGACAATACTGGAATTTTAGAATTGTGAAATAGCTTGAATCACTTTCTGCACTACATACTTGTGATAGAAACACATTTACTATGTTGTTAAGATGTTATCATTACACCTATAAAAATGGAGTAATGGTGTTGGCACTTAGATATGATATAGTTAGAGCCCCGCTCATTTGCAGGGCTAGTCTTCTCACGATACATACAAAGAGAACTTCCTGATGTCAGTAGGAGGACCGTATGTCCCCAGGAAACTGACAGATTCTGGAGAAAGGTTACCTTCATCTTATGTTAGTAAATATATATATATGTATATGTGTACACACACACATATATATGTATGTGTGTATATAGTTTTTTTTTCAAACAGGAAACCAATATATCAAGTGATGACTGTACATATGGTGCAGAATATACATTCTAAAACTATATGCCACTGAATATTGAAATGGTATAGGTTATGCATATAGTTGCTGGGACAAGTGACAGACTGCTAGTTGAGAATTCAAGAATCCTTTTCTAGCTTGTGACATAATTGGCAAATTTCTTTTGCTTGTCAATGTGGCAAAGCAAACTGCTTTAGTTTTTGATGAGAGTTCTTAGAATGTTGTTGGTATTCCTTCATCCACAGCATCCATTGTTGAACTAATCATTTTCCGGTGTGATGCCTTAACTACAAAGCCAATTGTTAGCCTGAAATGCAATCTTGGTAGCCAGTTCCACTGAATCTAGAGATTATTCAGAAAAAGTTAGCTGTTGAGCTTTAGAAAGGGATTTTTAGTCCTTTCATTTCTACTTGGGAACATTTTGGAGCAGATTAGTCTTTCAGTATGAAAACAAGTGGCTACCTGATGGAAATTTTTTCTTGCCCTTATAGGGAAACTGAGCACAAGTTGAATGATATTGTCTGCTGCAAAAAAAAAAAAAAAAAAAGTAAAAAAAACAAGCAAACTGAAGAGAGACAAAATAGACCAATATTGTTGTGAAATTCATCGAATCCATCATCTCATCAGTTCAACAGGCTCCTGTCCTGGGTGAGCTTATGGTTGAAGTTTTTTTTAAAGAAAAGATCTATTACGTACATGTATGTGTGTGTGTATGTGTGTGTGTATACTTACACATACATACATACATACGTGTGTGTTTATGTATTTAAAGGTGCTAATCAGTCTTGAGCAGGTCATGTGACTGGTCATGCGGACTCTAAAATCATATCAGATTTTTTTAAATCCTTGATATATGCAGATGTTATACAGATTTTCTTACCAGTGTAATAATGTTATACTGAAGAAATAACCATCCTGCAGGCTTCAAAGGACGAGGTCAGCAATATTTTCCACCATGGCTTGGGGGAAAAGGATAGTTTTGTCTCCTTTTTTATTCAACTTAATGCACAGTGTATTTTTGTCTCTAAGTAGCTGTTGACTAAAAGACTTTGTAGTGTAAAGGGTGTTAATACAAACTGTAATGGTGTGCTTCAAACAAACAAATGCTAGACCCTTTCACCTTTGTCCTGTATTACCAAGCTGTCAAATATGTGGTTTGAATTAACTTTGAACATGTTGAAATATGTAGCATGTGTTTTGAACTCTGACGAAGATTATAATTGCACAGGTTGTGTTCTAGCCAGTTGTGGTTTATTTGTTCAGAAACACAAATGTGAATTGCACTCTTATTACCAGAATATTGTGTAAGTTCAGTGATCTTTAAACAGCTCAGAAGTAATACTTGAACTTCATTTGAGTAGCACAAAGTTTACATAGCCCCTTTTAAATGTTAATTAGTTCCATTTAAGTTTTCCATTTTCAAATGCAACTGTGTATTTTTCCTCTTGGAAAATAGTACATATTTTACTTTGGTATGTAGCAAAAGGCTTCCATTTTTGGAAGGGTTTTCTTGTTCTTAAACAAGGTCAGCCAGGTACCAGATTCTAAAAGAACAATTGTTTTCCCCTCCTCCTTCAAGTGGCCTTCTGACTGCACGGAGAATGTGCTACTACCCTCTCCAAACTCCCCTACCCTGTGAGGTCAGTATAACTTGTGGAGAAGTGCAAGGCTTGCTCTTTTCCCCTCACCCCACCTAAAGCGCTTCTAGGATTTTCAGTCCAGTGCGTGCAGTCCCAATGCCCAGCACACCGGAAGTTTGTATACTGGCCTCTTTTCTTGTCTTCAGATGTGCAGGAAATTTGAAACTGTCGGAAACTGTCATCAGGAATAGGTTCCATCTCTTACGTGTGTTAGATCAAACCAAAGAAGCCCCCAGCCATGCCCAAATGCTGCTCCAAAAGCCTGCCTTCCAGTCCTTACAAAAACCTTGCAGGATTAAATGTGTTAACTTTTTTATTTTTGTACAGTTTCTAAGTGATTTTTGCTAGTGATGTTAAATTGAATTAAGTTTATTTAAGGGGTGTAAGCACCTCCTCCATTTAAATAAACTGGTGACTTTTATTTTTTAAAAGCAGAAATCCGTTGTGTGCCTCTCGATTTAAGGGTTTCTGATTACATTATTCTTAAGACCAGCATTGATCCTTTATATACAAAGATACGTTTTCCTTGTTTTTTATTACTGTTTCAGAAGAAAGTAAACGTTTTATTTTGCTCTGGACCCAGTAACTGCGCTGGTACATAGACGCACTGAGAAAACAAACTTTTGTAACCACCTCTGACTGTTTTTGTATATCAAAGTTGATTACTTTTGAAATATTTGGATCTAGTTTCTAAGTTATTTTAGTGTTTTATATGTTCCCCGAAATTACTTTGAATCAGTCACCAGCATAATGAGTCCTTGGTGATGCAATGGTGAGACTTGTAATGAGCAAATAGCTACCTGGAGTAGCTCTTCTTTTCCTTCTTTCTTAATAACCTATTTTTTGATTACAGTAAGACATCACAGATTACCCGAAACTTCTTTCAGTATAACTAGATCCTCCTTCCTTTCACGTTTAATTGCTTAATAGTTTGAAGAAACTATTGGAAACGGGCATTTTATACGATATGTATGGCTTTAAAATATTAAAAATGAGCGAAAAAAATATGAGAAGGTTTATGTGGGTCTGTAAGGTATGGCTGTGGAAAGATATTGTAGTAGTTTTGACACTATTGTTATTACCTTTAAAATCATTTACCCAATAAAATGTTAAAACCAAGATATCATTTGTTGTTTCTTTATTTATCATGCTTCAGCATAGGCTCTTGGTCTCATCAGTACTTATTACTACAAGGTTAATAACTGAAGACTTTGAAATAATATAATTAGGAACTAATGTTGATTTATTTCCAAACTATAACTCGGGAAACCTTGCCTGCCTGCAGCTGCTCCTTAGCAAACAATTTCCTGGTGTCATCCTTCTGTCTAGCCCTGAATTCTAGCTTGGTGATCTAGTATAACCTTGTTAGACAATCTACACCGGTCACAAATCTGAGGCAAGCATCAGACTTGAATTCCAGTAGGAGCTTAGCTGTGCTTAAGTCTGCTCCAGATTTCTTCCAAATCTGTCATTTCCCCTTTGTGAGCTGGTGGGGGGGCATTAGCTGTGCTATACAAGGAAACCATTTGATGAGGTAGGAGGCCTTTCTCCTACTATCAAGACCTTGCTGTTTTCTGAATACAGGAGAGAATCTAAAAATGCCCAAGAGGTGGCCACCCAGAGCTTATACACAGTCATACACACAAGGCATACTACACACTTAAAGTTATTACCCGTTACTTTTCCAGTTCCAGATTGGTATGAAATGAGTCCTACCCCTCCTTGAGCCTGGAGAAAACGCTTGAATGTAGGAAGTGCGCTCATTACGGCACCAGGGTAGGATGACTGGTGCTACTGACTTCCAAGGGCTAGGTAAGCACCTGCATCAAGAAAGGAGTCTCTTGGTTAGCTACCTCTGTTGGCTGTTGTCTTCTCTCTTTCTCCATGGAAAGAAAGGCTACCAAGTACGGTGTTGAAATACCTCTGGCTCTTTCTAAATCATTTACTGTCTCAGTTTTATCATTTCAGAATTAATTGGCTTGTGAATATACACAGGACAATTTTCTGTTACATTGTCCCAAAGCCTGACTACCATATCAATTTTATGACTCGTGCTTACGTCAGTCACAGTGACTAAAAACCAGCCATGTCAGATCCTAGAGGAGTGTTGTGGTTTTATTGTGGGAGCACTCCATTAAGACTGCCACCTGCTCAAGGTTTACCCTTCTCATCATTTGTATTTAATGGTATGTAAGATTTTTTAGTGATCCAGACAGTATTAATAGGTTCATTAAGTAATGAGCCCACAGCCTTCATATATATGTGTGTGTGTGTATATGTGTGTGTATGTATACATGTATGTCAATATGTGTATAGAGAGAGAAAGAGACCTGGTGGTGCAGTGGTTAAGTGCTCAGCTGCAAACCAAAAGGTCAGTGGTTCGAACCCACCAGGCACTCAATGGGAGAAAGATGTAGCAGTCTGCTTCCGTAAAGATTTACAGCATTGGAAACCGTATGGGGCAGTTCTACTCTCTCCTATAGGGTCACTTTGAGTTGGAATCGACCTGATGGCAGTAGGGTTTTTTTTTTTTTTTTGGTGGTTAACTCAATGGTCTGGACAGTTTCAACTTCAGTAATCACACTCCACCTACCTAAATTCTTCCCAGAGTTTGAACATTTCCTCTTTAGATTTCAGGCACCACTGGGCACCTTTTTCACAGTTCCACTGCTTCAGAAGGCAAGCTCAGTTGTGTGGGATGAGGCAGTGCCTCTGTTGATGGGAAATACTATCATAGCCAAGGGGATCTATCAATGGAAGGGGGTGTGTTGGGGTCGGGGGGAGTCTGCTGTTTGGAGATCACACCTGGACTCAGACTTGCAGGCCATGAGAGCCAGGGAATGACTGTCCACTCAGAGAATGGCAGCCATGACCCCACGAGCCCAGACAAGTGTGGGTTCGTCCAAGGCTCTGTGAACCTCCCATCTGTTTGCCCAGGCTTTTGCTGCATGAGGAATAGTTGACTAGGAGGAGGCAACTGAGGCAGGCCCTGCATATACTGTTTTGGCTACTACATTAAAAGCCCTGCCTTGATACTTGAAGCTTCTGCTACAACGTCCTATTCCAAACCCCAAGCCTGTTGGAAGAAATCGTTCAACAATGAGGGGAACTGCTCTGAAGCCAGTCCATTTCCTCATCCAAAGAACATGGTGGCAAACTGAATTATAAATGACCCATTAATAGATTATGTGCACAGTGTATTGAAGATGTAGCCCAAATTGTTGAAACGGACCCTAGAAGGCTGGTGAAGGATCCCTGGTGATGCAGTGGTTAAGCACTTGGCTATTAACCAAAAGGTCAGCGGTTCGAACCCACCAGCTGCTCTGCAGGGGGAAGACCCGGTGATCTGCTTTCGTAAAGATTTACAGCCTTGGAAACCCTATGGGGCCGTTCTACTCTGTTGTATAAGGTCGCTACGAGTTGGAATCGACTCGACTCGACGGCAACGGGATTTTTGGTTAGAGGGCTGGTGAAGGGCACACTTGCAGATTTCCATCATGACTGATGGTGAAATTAGCCTACCAGATGTTAGACGTAGAATGCGGTCTCTGTGTCTGGAGCATGCACTGGGCAGTGTCTGTAGCCTGTGTCTTTGTGCTCACCAACTACCATGGCTTCCCTGTGCTCACACTCCCCTTCTAAAAGGCAGCCTCCAAGTCACAAGGGGCTGGTCATCGTTCAGCCTTTTATCTCCCTCCATAATGGAAGGACCTTTTTTCTTTTGAATCAAAATCTTAGCTAGCACCTCATTAACAAGGGTACTTTATTGTTATAAAACACAAATGTATATCAGTTCCTTATAAAATTAATGAGAACCACAAGGCTGTTTTGATGACTATGTAAATATATAATTGGTGTGATGAATCACAGCTGCACTTATAGTCTAAGTAGTCAATTTATTTTTGTATTTTGTTTCGGCTGTACAACAACAAGAAGGTCCTGATGTGCACAAATAAGTGGTGATATCTTGCTTGTGTAATTTGACAAAAGTGGGTCTATATAGGCGGCCTAAACTGTAAAAACCTGGTGCAGTCCCAACCTTCTGAGCCAGCGACAGGCTTCTAAGAAGTTCAGGCCAGAGAAACATCACTCCTGAGGTCACCCTGACGGCTCCTGCTAACCCATTCGGAATGTAGCACATCAGGGGCTTGTTAGGTGTTTGTTACATTTTTATTAGCTTTTTATAATGATGTATCTATGTTTTTTTGAATCAAATGCCTGTGGAGCTTGGAAGCAATTCCAACAGAACCCCAGGGCCGGAGAGGACAATCTGAAAAACCACTGCTGTAGCCCCAATATGCCTGGTGATTTTGAGAGCCTTTGGGAAGTCCTCATCTCCTTTTCCATTTTGGCCTTTTCCTTCCAAATGTAAGGCTCAACGTGATCCATCAATATTTATTGAGTGCTTGTCTCCTCCAGAGACATGACACCGTGCTTGGTTTCAAAATGAATATCGTGTAATTTTGTAAAACAAATTAGCAGTCCATTCTGAGCTAAGAGTTGTGAGGAGCATAGAAGTTCAGTCTAGTTGGGAAAAGTCATTCAGACTGGGGCCCCGGCAACATCAGGGTTCACTTTTTTATAGGGCTTCACTAAATGACATCCACCTCAGAGTGGCATTAGCGCATAATCGCAGCTGCCCCTGTTGGGAAATTGGAATTTCTTTGGCCCTCCGATATGTCAGCACCAGGAACCATCATCTCCCACTGGCATGATCGTGATTTGGTGAGTGCAGGAGGAGATGGTTTCGGTCCCCCCCATGTTGCTGTCTTGTTCCCTTAGCAGGAATGTGCGAGGTGACTGGGAGAGAAGTTACGTGAGTGCATCAAATAGGTTTATGTACATGCAAAAATGGCATTTGGTGGTGGTTATAGATTGAATTGTGTCCCCCCCAAAATATGTGGAGTCCTAAACACTATCCTAAACACAAAATATGTGGATGTGATCCCATTTGGGAATAGGTTTTCGTTTGTTACGTTAATGAGGCCATATCAATGTGGGGTATAGCCTAAACCTAATCACTTTTGAGATATAAAAAGTAGATTGGGCCCAGAAGCAAGCAAGCACAAATGAGGTAAAGATAGATGCCACGTGGAGATTTCCAAGGAACACAGAATGAGCAGCTGAGACAAGGATTTTCCCCCAGAGCAGACAGAGGGAGCCTTCCCCTAGAGCCAGTGCCCTATTTAGACTTCTAGCCTCCTAAACTGTGAGAAAATAAATTTCTGTTCATTAAAGCCACTCACTTGTGGTACTTCTGTTTTAGCAGCACTAGGTAGCTAAGACAGTGGCTGAAAGTTATGCTCTTTCCTGTGAAGCTGCCCTTTGAAAGACATCCAGTGAGAGAGAAGAATTGCATAGAGATGAAGCCATTTGTTCTAAGAGGCTGCCTTCAGCCCTGAGGAGAAGTTGAGTATGCCCATGGTTGAAAAATTGCTATCCTGATTCCTAGAGGCAAGGAAAAACAAACAAACAAAAAACAATATTCATGGGGCAGGAGGAGAGAAAGGATAGCAGGAGTAAGTCACTGGAAAGGGAAATCAAAGTAAATTTCTGAATCACCTGCTACGTAGAAACAGCAGGAAGGCACTATTAAATCTGGGATATTGTAAAACAGGAAGCTCAACTGGTACACAATAGAATGTTTAGATCACATTTTACTGACAGGAAGCTGCTGAGAGTTGCAGTCACTGCCTGAACACCAGGCAGATATGAAACTAAAAGTTGCTACAGCCACTTTGAAACTAGCATTTCTATTTAAGTGGTATTCTGGAATGATCCAGAGTTACCACATACGTCAACATGTATAAGTGGATTTGTGTGTTTCAGCATAGGAGATAAGGGCTGGCCAGATAGCTGAAGGGGGCAATCATATTCCCCTCTCCCACATATTTTTGGCAGAGCAGAAAAAGTGTCTTAGACTGAAAAGAGTGGGAAACTCCCATCTTTTTGAGGACAGTGCTGGTTTGAGTAATGTCAACATTTCCTTATGCTTTCTCCACTTCAAACACAAATGAATTCCAGGAACTCTGTACGGAGACAGTGGTGGGCGACCATAATGACCTCTGTACCTGAAGCCATGCCCCTTGGTGACTTGGTCCTTGTTTATCTTGCCCAGCATATGTGGTTCCTGGTACTCATGGGTGATAGGGCTTAAAAGGGGGGCATGGGGTCAGTCTAGTTATTCAGATAGGATGAGATTGCTCCTGTGGGGTGGATGAGCTTAATCGGCCCCTTCCTCCTTCATTTGAGTTTATACCACTCCAGAAGAAACTGCAGACTTGGAGAAAATCAAATAGAAATTGCTCATAGTTGCCCCTAAGCTGGGAAAGTGCTGGCAACAGCCTTTGCTCTAGGGGAGGTTACACAGGGAGTCCTCCAGGCAGGGGGCATAGGGCACTTGCGAGTTAAAAAGAAACTCCTTTCTTTTCACCCCTTTTTAATAGTTACAATAGCCAACATTTAGTGAGTGCTTACTGTGAGCTAAGGACCATGTTACACACTTTTCAACAGCCTTAGGGATTTCCCATTTTACAGACTAAGAATCAGGTTCAAAGAGCTTGTCACTTATCCAAGGCCAGCTAGCTACAGAGTAGCAGAGGCAGTATTCAAGCCAGGCTTGTCAGGCTCCAGAAACTGAGCTTTTTCCCACTCGTTCTGCTGCCTTGGTGAGGACAAGGATGATGTGGTGGTGGTGGTGGTGGCTTCTAACATTTACAAAAGGAATGCTTACAGTGTGCCAGGCACTGTGCCAAGTGCCTTTTGTATCATCTATTCAATCCTCGCAGCAACCCTATGAGATGTAGGTACTACAGTTACTCCCATTTTATAGATGAGCAAACTGAGGCTCAGAGAAGTTAATAACAATCTCCCTCAAGGCACAGAACCTACTGAGTGAAAGCTAGTGACTATCATTAACTATGGCTGAAGACTTCATTTTGGCTATCCACCATCTCTCTCCATGGATAGAGATGGTAAAGGTGCAGGACTAGGTCCTTCCCTGAAAACGGATTGGTTGGTTTTGTTCTTGAAGTTCAAAATCCAGGGACTTGGCCTTGCCATTATTTGACTCTTTCTTTTACAAGGACACATGAGGTCTGACTGCACTGCTCTCCCATGGGCAGGGCAGACCCGCCTCTGGCCGTCCAGCTTTAGTGACTGTCTTTCTAGACAGGGAGGACCGCCCCCAGCCTTCTGGGGACACGACTAGGGCTCAGAAATAGCCCCCTAATCAGCCTCATCAGCTTTGAAGGAGGCCAACGCAGGAGGGGCCTAAGTAGGCCAACACTTTAACCCAGTTACATGAGGGCAGCTGTAATCCGGGCTGATCATGTCTTGCCAAACTCTCTGGGGGAAAAATGTCCACAAGCTGCTTCTGCTTCCTGTGCCCAAGTATCCCGGGAGCTCAGTGCAGACACACCTTTTCCTCTCTGGAAGAGCTTGGTCTCAAGGTTAGAAGGGCTGGACTTAATCTGAAAGGCTGCCAGGACTGAGGAAAGGTTGGTGGCCATTTCCAACTGCCATGAAATGTCCATGGCTCAGGCTCCCCTAGGCCATGGCGCCACTTTTCCTTGAAAAGGCCCACAGCCTCTCCCTTCGTCCACCTTGCTGGGGGAGGTGGGGAAATCACTGTCTTCCTCTGTGTGGGCCAGACAGCAGCTCACATCAACCCAGGGGGTTCAGGACAGGGTAGGCTCCTTCTCCTGGCCCCCTGCCAGCTCACCCCTGGCAATGACTAGCCCCAGGAGTTCCCCCAGGAAGCAGGCTGAGCTGTCTGGCCAGACTGTGGTTGGGAAATAAAGAAACCAGAGTTGTTGGGGCTGGCTGGCTGGGCTTGTCTGGCTCCTTCCCTCCCTCTCCCTCAACTTCCCTCCCCCTCAGTTGGCATGGTGGGCTTCCTTATGCAGGTGCACTCTGCCTCCTCCTCTCACGGCCCACAGACCATCTGTCCCAAGAGACAGCTCAACACAGTGGGTCCCTCTCTGGTCGGGAAGCAGAATGCTTGCCTGGCCTGGCTGGGAAGCAGTCAGGGAAAAAAGAGAGGACAGCATGTTACAGCAAGTTTGTTCATAAATTTTTCCAAAGGGGTTTTCTCCAGCAAGAGGGTGACTATCATGAGGAAGAGGAATCCAAGTTAGCAATTATGGCATTTTATCAATTCTAAGAAGCCTTCGATTATAAGATGTCCATTATTTTATGTACCACTGAAAAAGAAAAAAAAAGTTGCTGATTATATACTATGTCGTGCCATTGATTGTAAGATGCATCCCAATGTTGTTACATGTGAAAATGTGGAAAAAACGTGTCTCTGAGTCAATGAAGAATGAAAGAATTCCTTAAAACTGAGGTATCACCTCTCCTACACACACCCCCACACACACACACCCACACACACCCACACCCACATCCCACAGACCCCAGCTGCACAGGGCACACAGTAAGGCACAGCGGGTAAGTGCAGTCAAAACCCCAACTAACCTCTGTGCTGTGAGAACAGGCACAGTAACCACATTATCTGGAAATGGGAGCCCCTTACATTGGAAGGAACCTTATCGTTTATAAAGCCCTCTCACACCCATTATCTCACCAAGCAGTTCATATGTTCCAGGTGTGCAACTAGATGTCTGACAGAATGCTGACTGTGGGAGGGGCGAGTACAGGCAGTAACAGAGTCCTTGACTTTAGACTCAGCTGGCCTTGCCTAGGTTACAATAGGCTATTGCCAAGGCTAGCTAACCACATCTCCTTTGAATAAACCACTGCATTTGGCAGACTGACATCTGTGTCTCTCTGTTACTCCAGGACAAGGGAGAAACTCACTGGGGAATCAGTTTAGCACCATTCCAAGCTGCTCCCTACCCCTCAGAGGCTAGTTTGCCATGCAAACACCAACTCTTGACTGTGTGCCTCAGGGAACTAAGGGGTGACCCTGGTGGGGACGACCAGCTACCAATAATATGGAAAAGCAGTTGGACACTTTGCCCACCCCCTCACCCCCCACCCCTACCCAGAGGTCTGGAGAAGGGTCAAGTGGAACAGATGTTATTGATCTCAGTTCTCATCCTGCACAATATTCCACCTTCTTGCTCAGAATACCAACCCCAAAGATCCCTACAGAGAACCAGGGTGGGGCCCCTCAGCAAGGTGGCCCACAGGCTGGAGCTTGAGGTGCCTAGGCAAAATATGGCATCCTAGCCCCACCCAGGAGAACTCATGGGAAGGGCCATGGCTTAGGTGGCCAGGTCACAATGGTGCCTCCCACCATTTTTCGGCACTCAGGGATGAGATCATTGCTTGGTGATCAGCTCCTATGAAACAACTCCCTGTGCCAGGGGCTGGGGGATACAGGGATGATTCAGACCCCATCCTGCCCTCAAGCAGCTCCAAGTTCACTGAGAGAGAGAGACCAATAATGAATTACATGTTTTGTGTGCCTTCAAGTCAATTCTGACTCATGGCAACTCCATGAGTTACAGAGTAGAACTGCCTCATAGGGTTTCTTGTGCTGTAATCCTTACGGGAGCAGATCGCCACATCTTTTCTCCTGCGGAGCTGCTGGGCGGGTTTTAACTGCCAGGCTTTCAGTTCACAGCCGAGTGCTTAACCGTTGCACCACCAGGGCTCCTTAATGAATCACATAGTACGGAGGGAAACGCTGGCCCCAGAGTAAGCTCCAGGTGTGGCAGAGGTGTCTAACAGACTGGAGCTCAAAGAAGACTGCATACAAGAGTTGACATTTGAACCGAGTCTTAAGGATGAGAAAGGAGAGCAGGGAGCAAAGGCATTTCAAGCCAAGAAAACAGCACAAATTAAAACAAGGAAAGGAAAAGCAGCAGGAAACAGCATGGCATGAAAAAGCGGCGTACAATATGGCTGAGCACAGGGTCTGTGTAGAAGGTTCTCTGGGGGACACGGGGGTGTGAAGCTGAAGCTGAAGGTGTGGGCAGGGTATTAGAGCCTGGGCTTTATACTGTAGTGTCCAGGGCCCACTGAAGGATTTCTAACCAGGGAAGTGGTGCACTTAGTTTACATGTGAAAAAGATCGTTGCCTGCAGTGGAAAGCAGAGACTGGAACAGAGATGGGGGCAAGGGCAGACACACTAGTCCACGGGAAAGATGGCAATGGCCTAGGTCACTGGCGTCTAGCACTTTCTGAAAAGACAAATAGAACAGCCAGGGGCCCAACTTTCCTCACCTTCTCTCCACCAGCCTCTTTCTGTCCCTCCCACTGGGCCAGCTCTTGCCTGGCCCCTTGCATCCCTGCCTCCTTTGTTCCGATGTCTTTGTGCTTTCAACTCTGCGCTGGGTCAGGACTGCTGGCAGCAGAAAAAAAAAATAGGAGCTTGACTCTCTGCTCCACACAGCTGTGGGTTCCGCCTTTCCCTCTCTTACCTTCCACATCACCGCCCAGCTCTCCTCCTGCTTCTCTAAGGGCTGGGGGACCCCTGGGCAAGGGTCTACTCAGCAATCCTAGCACACCAGAGAGGCAGGCGGTGGAGTCCAGTGGAGAGTAGAAAGGACCTGGGCTTTGGAGTCAACAGAACTGGCTTCAAATTCCAGCTCCTCCATGTATTAGCTGTGAGCCTCAGTTTCTTGGCATTACCAGTCACCTCACTGTGCTTTTGTGAGGACTGTTGTTGTTAGCTGCCTCTGAGCTGGCTCCTGACCCATGGTGACCCCATGCACAACAGAACAAAATGCTGCTCCATCCTGCCATCCCCAAGATCAGTTGGGGATCAGACCATTGTGGTCTGCTGATTTTCTTCCTAGTGTTATCTTAGTCTGGAACCTGTCTGGCATCACAGCAACATGCAAGCCTCCACTGACAGATGGGTGCAGCATTGACCAGGAATTGAACCTAGGTCTCCTGCATGGAAGGTGAGAATGCCACCACTGCCCCCGAGGTAATATGTGTAAAGGGATTAGCACTATGCCTGGCACACAGTAGATCACTTGTAGCTATTGCTTTGCAGATGGAGAGCCTGGGGCAGCAAGAGATGCAATGACTTGCCCAAACTGGTGGCTCTGTAGTCCAGGATTGCTGGGCCCTGCCTTGCTCATAGCCTGGGTGTCCAACTACTGGCAAAGGGGAGATCCCTCTGCACTGGTTGCCACTTTGGCTAGCTGGATCCCCTTCTAGAAGCAGCAACACTCAGAAAAGACTGTGGCCTCTGTCTGGTATAAAGGAGGGTCAACCTAATCACAATCACTGGGTGGCTTTAGGAAGGCAGGCCTGATTGTTCCCAGGGGGCAGGATTATCTTGTTCTCTCTCCACG
Organism: Trichechus manatus latirostris; assembly: GCF_000243295.1. NCBI lineage: Eukaryota > Metazoa > Chordata > Mammalia > Sirenia > Trichechidae > Trichechus > Trichechus manatus. The sequence continues at coordinate 3,760,061 of NW_004444004.1, read as the reverse complement.
GTACAGTGTGACCTGTGCTGGGCACAGACCTGTGCTGTACTGTGATTGGCACAGAGTGGGCCCTCAGTAAACTTGGGTCAAGTGGGCCTGAACACATTGCCTTTCAAAGTCACCTTCTCTAGCTCAGTAATCCAGCCTGACCCAGCTCACGGTGGGGCCTGGAGAGCCCAGCAGACAAACCCTGCTAAGTGCAAAGGGCCTGCTGGGTCCCAGGCAGCCACAGTGGAGGTAGGCAGTACATGGACACTCATGGCCATGCAGCCACATGGTTCCCACCGCAAAGGCTGTGCTGAGAGGGCCCAGCAAGGGTGGAGGGCCAACAGCCCCTTGTATCTACGATTCAAAGCAGAGGGCCTTCGGAAAAGGTTCTAGGAAGCAAGGCCAAGACTTCTGGCTTCTCATGAATCTTTTAATAATGGTAAATGAGGAAAACATGGTAACAGTAAGTCCCACGGTGAGGGTTCCTTCTCATTTGGAGATCTTCAACAACAGAAACACCTGTTTCTCCATGCTAAGTACACAAATAAATGACCATTTATTTCCAAAGGTGACTCCAGAAGCCATTTCAGTACAATCAAAAGGTTTTACGAATCAGAGAAAACGCATTACAAAATGCCCCAAGAGGTGAGCAAACCGGTGGGGGCACAGAGCACCCAAGAACCAGCCTGCCAAAACACCCACCCTGCTGCTGAGGGGGAGTCACAAGACTGGTTCTAAAGGGAGTGCCCGTATGGGGGAGCAGGGTGACAGGGAGAGGTCTGCCCAGTGCATAGCAATCCCAGCTTGGGAATGAGGAAGGGTGGGAAGGAGGTAAGAGGGGGCAGGGGCATTGTTGATTTTCTGGCTAAAATAATTACAGATCAGCCTATCTTACTCTCTTCACCATAATAACACCAATATATATGAAGAATTCTTTAAAATATAACACAAAATTGACACCAAAAGAAAGCAAGAGTTTATAAAACAACAGCTTTGCTTGAAATGACTTTTTTTTTGTTATTTTGTTTTGTTTTCCATGGTTGGTTGTTTGTATGTATGTTTCACGCCACAAGTAGCAAACCAGCGTTACAAAAAAAGTCACAGATGAGCAACAACAAGCGAATAGGTTTTCCTGAGCACATATAGGCTCACTCTATATACACAAGAGAGATGTTTGCTCCCTCTCACTACCTCTGCCCACCTCAGAGAGGGCGGGGCGTGCGGTATGGGAGGCCCCTTCCCAGCTTGGGGTCTTGAAAAGGAGCCTGCAAAGCCTGCAGGCTACCCTCTTTCTGCCTGCTCCGGACTCACCAAAACCAGTTCCAATGTCTACATCGTCTACAGTGTCAAAAAAGGCTTTTCTCTTCGACTCCCGCACGTCCCCTTCAGTAGAACCCAACAAGAAAACCCTCTTCCAAAGAAGACAGACGCCTCTGCATCGATATCTACAAACCCAGGGAAGGCTTTTCGGCAGAGGGAGGGGAGGAAGGGCCCTTCTGAGGCCCCTGAGCCGCCCAGGTCACCCCCAGGGTGCGGCCCAGCACGCACACCAGTGCCCAGAGACCTGCTGACGACTGTGGGGAATGGTGCCCACTGCACAAAACACTGAGTTATCATCAGCGATCACAAGTATCAAAACCCTGATGCAGGCGACAGCAAAAGGGGTTATTGGACAGCTAGGCTGAGGTACTGTATGATAAAGTGCTCCAATTGCCCCAGTTATCCCGACGACCCTGCAAGCAGCTTCTGTGAAGGTTAAGAAGTCCAAGGGAAAGAGAATATTGGCTTGGGGAGACCGAGCCTGTGGCTTCAGAACCAAGGCGGTGCCCTGCAAGCTAAGAGAGGAGCATGTCACTCTGCCTCCAGGAGAAAAATGGGCCAGATCATCTTTGGTGCACAAAATCAAATACTGGGGAGACGTAGCGGGGAGGGCACTGTAAGCAGGTGTGACAATCCCTCTGCTATTTGATGTCATGAGTTGGTCAACTGAACAGGCTGTTCTCATTGGCCCAGATCCTTGGCCAAGGAAGGCTACCTGGTGGCTTGAGGAGCCTTTTTGCCCTTTCTGGTGCTGTTTTCAAGGAAACAGTCCACCTCTACAAACACTCTCACAAACACATATGCTGGCAAATGGCGTACGGAAACTTGGCCAGGGTGGCAGGGGAGCCACCTTGGCACTGGCAGGAAAGCCCAAGGGAGGAACTGGTAAGCCAGGGTCCACTGGCCACTGGGCATGGCAACTGCAGTGTTGACCTCACTGCTGGACCACAGCTGGGGCAGCAGCAGGTTGGCTGTTGGGTGGATACGGGAGCCACCCCCTAAAGCAGGGCATCTAGCCAGGTTACCTCTCTCTCCATGGGCTTGGCCCAAGGGAGGAGCGAGGTCCGGATCACCTCAGATGCCTGCTGAGGCAACACCCCCAATATAGGCTATACCCACTATCTACCAGGCCTGCTCATTCTGCCTACATGTTTTGGAGCCAATCGGGCAGGCCCCCAGAAGCCCCGTCTCTCCCCTTTGCGTCTCTCTTCTCCTGCCAGGTGTATCTATTTCTGGCCCGGCCATGTCAGGCACGTGGCTTTCACTTTTTTTTTCTCCTTCCAAGCAGCAGAGAGTGTAAGCCAGAACGGGGCACTGAGCTGCAGCCAGGGCAAACGCAAGCTTTTAGAGCCGTGCCAGTTTGGGCAAAGGGTGAGCGGACTGCCACAGGGACGGGGGGAAGAGGAAGCCTGCAGAGCCATACCACTGTGGCCTTCCCAAGCAGAGGATCTGCCCCACCCAAGACTGTGAGCCCCCCGCTGAGGCCCACTCACCTGCCTGCAGCACCTTGACGTTCTGCTGGGGGACAGGCCTGGCCCCTGCGGCTCCTCCCATGACCTCCTTCCAACCTTTCCTTTTGTGACGAGGCCAAGGGGCACTAAGTCCTTGGACATTTCCTCATCAGTCATTTCTACATACAGCTGTTTGAGGATGGGCAGGGGGAATCCAGCCACTCAAGAAGTGCCCTGTTCTGGAGGGCAGCCCTAGGGGGAGAGGCTCCAAGAGAAGCTTGGCCAAGTCCTCAAAGACTGCAGAAAATGAAGGTTAGGAATCATAAGGAGCTCACGGGGAGTGAGAGTGTGCTGCATTCTCCCTTCCTGCACCCCTCCACCCAGAGGACAGTTTAGCCTCAGTGCCAGCTGGCCTCTGCAGCAGGGTGGGCCCTCCAGTCTAAGGGCCCTGTGATTGCTTCCGTGGGTCTCAGTTTCCTCAGAGAGACCCTCCTGAATTGTGCTGCCTCCTGTAGGCCCGTTTGCTAAACTCATGACTGCTGAGTTCCTGAAGCTCAATATAGGTCTAATATATTACCATTTGAAATACTGAACATGGTGAAGGGCAACGGGGTTGCCTAGAGTGGGAGAGTGGAGGGCGACTCCATCAGAGAAAGTCACAAAATGACCTATCCTGTTCTTCAGCAAATCTGTGCTTAGTAGCGGCCACCAAAGAGTCAGCAAATGCCCAGCCACTACCTCCCTTCCTGACGTCCATGCATGACTGAGCTCAAGTCTTGCAACGAAATAATGTCCCCAAGGCCCTCCTTTTGGAGCACCTGACCCTCTACCAGTGGGGTCCTAATTCCTTTCAGCCTAGACAGGGGCTTTGGGTGTGGCTGTGTGGGAAGCGTGTGATGCTCCCCACGTTAAACAAGTCAGCACTGAGTCTGGCTGCAGGGAAACAACACTGGCAGGAGCTGTGTCTTCCCAAACCCAGTATGCTGACATACCCAGCAACAGCACAAGATGGATCTACAGGAGCCCCAAGAGTACTGGGCCCTGACGCAAGGATTCTCCAAACTCTAACATCAAAAACAAAACAAAACAAAAAACTCCAGCTCATTCTTTCCTAAAGCTGCCTTTTTATGAGCGAGAGAGAACAGTTAAGGGGCATTCAAGATTAAAATGGCATCTACTATCAACATTAAACTGAAATGGAGCCAATGGTTCAAATCATAGTTCTCTCACGTTACTACTTCTGTTGATTAATTTCTATGCTCGCTTCCAATGGGATATGGGTCAGTTCTCAGCTTTCACGGGCAACATTTATACAGGGTCCTGCCCAGTATTGGTTATGGGCATTTTAACCCTGTTCCCTTTGGATTTACCATTGCAATAGCTCTCCATACCGCCCCCCTAATAGAATCTAGCCCCTGGGCTGGGTGGTGCTGCCACCTCCTACCCAGGCAGCATCCTGGAGGGAATGGCCAGTTGGCTGCTTGCTTTGAATCATGGGACACCAGCAGGAAGATTCTGGCTGGCTCTACTTTGGCCATGAGCTGGGAAATCCCTTATCCTTGGGCTTGCCGCTGGTATAGAAACAAGGCCTCAGTCCCCTTATGGTGGGGGCTGTGCTGGCGACAAAAGGGGACCCCAGCATAAGCCTGGAGGTCCCTGGCAGTGGAGAAATGAAACACAACCCAATCGCATTACTTCAATGCCAAAAGAACTACTGCTTGTTGTTCCCTCTCTCCTCAACCAGCTGTTGTTAAAGCACCAACAAGCAGAGCGAAAGAGCCACCAACTGCCATCTCCCCATATAAGGCCACTAGGAGCAGGGAGAAAGAGTCAAAGGGAAGGAGGAAAATTCCAGCCCCCATCAGTACACCCCCGGCTCAAGGAGAAGTCCTGGGGGGGAAGAGCTGGGGAAGAAAGAAAGGGAAAGATAGGAGGAAAAAAGAAAATACACCAAACATCCTATTCCCCTCTCCCATGATTTCCTTAAGAACTGAGTGTTTTCCAAGTCAAGTCATGACTTGCTTCCTCAGGGAGGAAAAAAAAAAAAAAAAACAAAAACCAAAAACAACCACCTTTAGTCTATTTTCTTGATTGGAAGCCGGAGCAAATCCAGCAGATATTTACACAGGGGCCCAGCCATGTATGAGAACAGGATGACCAGCTTCCCGTGGGTCATGGTCATGAGAGTCTGGTGTCCCGAGGCCCAGATGCGATACCAGGGGCCGTAGAATGGGTCTGAGATGGCCGGACACAGCATGTTGTTCAAATTCACTTCGGTGACCTGCAGGGACAAGGGAGGTAAAGTGAGCGTTCACCATCCTTAGGCTTTCTCTGGCTTCCGCCAGTTCAGCCATCTCTGTCTAATGGAGGACTAGACAAGGAGGGATTGGCAAATCCCCACCTGTTCATAAAGGGATTTCTCTCTCCTAGGTTTGTGGGGTGGGTCAAGGCTAGGGCCCTCTGGAGGAGAAGAGGGAAGGCTGTCCAGTGCAAAGGCTGTTGGGTTCTGTGCAGTCTTGTCTTCTGGTTGGGCCCAAAGCCTGTTGCCATTCCTAAGCATCTACTATATGCCTAGACTCCGGAGAGGTGCTGGGGGACGTCAGAGCAGAAAAGAACATTATGGTCCCTGCTTCCACATAACTGGCAATCAATCAAGTTGGGGTGATCAGTCTACCACATCTGACCTCAAACTAGATGGTGCTCACTGGGTTCTACACACCATGAGGAGCTCTGAGGAGTATAGTGCAATGGAGGCTGGAATCCTCAGAGGAAATTTCAGAAAGGAAGTGGCACCTGAATGGACTCACAAAAGATGGATGGTGAGCAATGGGGTGGGCAGAGCCTTCCTTGTAGGAGGTATGGCCTGAGCTAAGCCCAGAGGTTGGAATGAGCGTGGTACGCATGGCAACGTGAAGGCACTGTCTCCTCTGGAATAAAAGCTTCCCAGTGGAGAGCAGTGGGAGGTAAGGGTGTGAAGGTCATACTGCTTCCTCCCTAGAGCACAGGAAGCATTCATGCAGTTGGCAAGGAGCTCAAACTACCCCCACACCCTGGCAAACCACCGAGTAGAGAAATATACCAGGGTGGGGAAGAGAAAGTCTGCTTCTACAAAGGCAATGGTGACATCGGTAACATGCCCTAGTCATGCTAGGTCACGCGAGGCTCCACATGGCTAATGAATGCTACATTAATGCCGCTTGCACACAAAACCCGACGTGCCACTCCTGCCCCAAGGACGGCCACAGTGCTGCCTTCCAAAGACCTTCAAGCATGTTCATGTTAGAGACATGTCTTCATCACCTCTCAGGGTGGTTGGGGCTTTTTTACCATGTCATGGAGTGGGGGGAACTCTCTGGCTCAGAGGGTGTGAGGTGACTCACACAGATCAGTGGCAGAGCCAGGACTTGAACCTGAGTCTCCTGACCCCCAGCTCCAGTCTCAAGCTCTTCCTACTCACTTTGCTACCAATATACACCCATGCACTCAGCAATCTCGGGCTCTAGATAACTACTAAGTTCAACCATTCTCCACACTCCAGGCAGTTCTGAACACCCCAGAATGCCCCAGGGGTCCCTTAACACCACACTTCCACTGGCCATGCAGCTCACGGCAGAGACTGCTACAGGGCCTGGGAGTAGGCGCAGAGTAAACCCAAAGTCAAAAGCTTTCCTCAGGCCCAGGGCCTGGGTTAGGGTCCTGCTTCCCCATGGGGTCCACAGCAAACAACTTTCCAGTTGCAACTCACTGTTTCCAACCCAAGTGGCCATGAGTGAAGGACATCCTTGCCTCCCAGGGATGAAAGAAACAGTCATTACTGAAAGATTCCAAAAACTCTTTTGAGAGGTCAAGGCTGTGGATCATAAATCAGCAACCCAGACACAACAATATGACATCCTGGCCTTTAGCATCTTATATTTTTTCAAAACAAAATGATATACCAGCGTCAACCAGGATTATCAAGATTTATAGAGAACAGAGGGAATAGAAGGGGATACAACCAAACTTACCAGGCCCAGGATCTGCAAGACGCTGAAGTGATAAAAGAACATGAGGCCAGTTGAGAGAAGGGCCCACCGGAAGCTGCTGAGGGGTTCTGGGGTATAAGCACCTAGAGGAAAAGGGGAGACAATGAGATGGCAGGAACAGTGACCCACTTTTCCTCCTTTGCCCCATGGGGGTGCAGGTGCTGAGGTCACAGCTGCTGCCTGCTGATTGCCCCCTTTTGCTGATCAGCGATAGCTACTCAAGACAGCTCCACTGATTAGCTGGGTACTCAAATCAGCCCTTTCCGACCTCTGTTCTGCCACTTGATGCTGGGGCCATTAAAAAGAGAGGGATTTATTTTTAATTATAAAAAACAGTACACGTTCATTACAAGGAATCTAGAAAATGGAAAAATGTAGAAGATGGAAGAAAAAAAAAAAAATCCCGGCACTCAATTATCTGAAAGCAACCAGTGCTAACACATTGGTATGTTTTCCTTGGTCATTTTTTCTATACCTTAGGATTTTCTTGTCTTTTTTTATTATTAAGAATTAGAATCTTACTGTGTATATACATATACACACACACACACACACACATACATACACACACATATACATATATATGTAATTGTATATCCTTCATTTTCACATTATTTCAATCATTTTCTCATGTTTCTAAAGGGAAATGTCATTGAAGAAGCATGGTGGTTGAGAATATTAACTTTAAAGTCAGACAGATTTGGGTTTAAATCCCAACTCTACCGCTTAACTGGCTGTGTGACCTTGGAAAAGTTGCTTAAACTCCCTGAACCTCAGTTTACTTGCCTGTAAATGGAGATAGTAAGTACTACCTACTTCTTGAGAGTTGTGAGTAAGTAAATTAATATATTGAGAGCTCTTAGTACAGGGTCTGGTACAATGGATGTGTTCAATGAGTGTTACATGCTATCATTATCATTATTATTTTTATTAAAATAATTAAAGAATATGCCAAATTTTTGTGCCACTTCCCAACCATTGGACAACTCTGTCCCCCTGGAACATCAAGAATGATATGTTTTCCCTCTATCACCACAAGAATAATATGTTTCCCTTGGGGAAGCCAGCACAACTTGCCCAAGGCAAGGTCATGGAAGCTCCAGAGACACGTCCAAACTCCCTAGGGACCAAATTACTGGGCTGAGGGCTGTGGGGATCATAGTCTCAGGGAACATCTAGCTCAACTGTCATAACATAGTTTATAAAGAAAATGTTCTACATTCTACTTTGGTGAGTAGCGTCTGGGGTCTTAAAAGCTTGTGAGTGGCCCGTCTGGAACAAGGGAGAAGGAAGCAGACCAAAGACACAAGGGAAAGATTAGTCCAAAGGAGTGATGGGCTACAACTATCACAGCCTCTGCCAGACTGAGTTCAGCAGAACTAGATGGTGCCCGGCTACCACCACTGACTACTCTGACAGGGATCACAATAGAAGGTCCCGGACAGAGCTGGAGAAAAATGTAGAACAAAATTCTAACTCACAAAAAAAAGACCAGATTTACTGGCCTAAAGGAGACTGGAGAAACCCCGAGAGTATGGCCCCCAGACACCCTTATAGCTCAGTATTGAAGTCATTCCTGAGGTTCACCCTTCAGCCAAAGATCAGACAGGCCCATAAAACAAAACGAGACTAAAGGGGCACACCAGCCCAGGGGCAAGGACAAGGGGACAGGAAAGCTGGTAATGGGGAACCCAAGGTCGAGAAGGGAGAGTACTGTCATGTTACAGTGTTAACCAATGTCACAAAACAATATGTGTACTAATTGTTTTATGGGAAACTAGTTTGCTCTGTAAACCCTCATCTGAAGTACAATTAAAAAAAAAAAAAAGAATAATACATTTCCTCTCTATTGTCACTAGAAACTACCGTCCCAGTAGACTGGGCTTACAGAGCAGGGGAATGGCTTGGGACATGTGGGTGTCACTCTAAGAGGGAACCTGGGGAAGGGAGTACTCCAGAGGGAAAGGAACCTGGGTGCCCAACCCCACCAAGTAGGTGGCAACATCACTGATTCATCCATTCAACACTTATTCAACCCAAACCAAACCCGTTGCCATTGAATTGATTCCGACTCATACTGACCCTATAGGACAGAGTAGAACTGCCCCATAGGGTTTCCAAGGCTGTGGTCTTTATGGAAGCGGACTGCCGCATCTTTCTCCTGCGGAGAGGCTGGTGGCAATCAGTAGCCGAGCGCTTAACCAGTGAGCCACTGTGGCTCCTCAACAGTTATTCCAAAAAAAAAAAAAAAAAACACTTCATTGCTGTCGAGTCAATTCCAACTCGTAGCAACCCTATAGGACAGAGTAGAACTGCCCCTTAGGGTTTCCAAGGAGCGGCTGTTGGATTCGAACTGCTGGCCTTTTGGTTAGCAGTTGAGCTCTTAATCACTGTGACACCAGGGAGACAGTTATTAGACACCTATTATATTCTACTCAGAAGAAAGGCCTGGCAAACTGCTTCCAAAAGGTCACAGCCTTGAAAACCCTATAGAGTGTAGTTCTACTCTGCAACACATGGAGTCATCATTAGTCAGCAATTGACTCAACAGCAACTAGTTATTATATTCTAAGTCCTATGCAAAGCTCTGGGAGATATGAAGGGAAAGAAGACAGGCTCCCTGCAGTCTCAGACTCCCAGTCTGGTAGGGGAGGTAGACAAGCCCATCAACAATTATAACACAGTGTGATGGGTGAGATGACTGAGGTCTGTGCCACATATTATAGGAGAGCAGAGCCTAGCCTGGGGGGAAGGTGGAAGAACAAGAAATGCTTCCTGGTAGAGGGAGCATCTAATCAGAGTCTGGAAGGACAAAGAGAACTTAAGGAGGGGCTAGGCATTCCAAAGCAGCCACACAGACAAGAGTGAGAGCCTGGCAATTCAGAGAACTATGGCTAAGAAAGAGTTCAGTGCGGCTACAGGGGGAGAGTGTGATGGGGCAGTGAGCAGGGCTAAGGCTCAGAGGTTGGCAGGGCTGCTCTGGTCCAGGCCAGGCCATGCAGAGCCTTGGAGCCATGCTGTGGGTTTGGGCTTCATCCTGTGCAGCAGAGTCATGAGCCCAATGCTTCAAGTCTCAGGCAGGTAGTGGGAAGCGGGGGAGTGTCCAGGGTCTAAGAGACAGTAGGGGATGCTGAAGACTGTGGCAAACTGGAAAGCCAGCGGCCTCTGTAAAGAAGGCAACTGCCACGTGGCTCCATCCAATCATTTCTCTGCAGTGATGTGGGCCCAGAGTTCCCAGATGTTTTGCTTTTGCAAGAGAAGGCAGGGAAAAAAAAAAAAAAAAAGAATGGTCAATGGACCAAATAAAACGTGTCTTCCGGATGAATTTCAGCCACCTGGCTACCTTTTGAGTTTAGCTGTTAAAAAAAAAAACAACACCAAACCCATTGCCTTGAGTCAATTCCGACTCATAGCAACCCTACAGGACAGAGTAGAACTGCTCCATAGAGTTTCCAAGGAGCGCCTGGTGGATTTGAACTGCTGACCTTTTGGTTAGCAACCGAGCTCTTAACCACTATGCCACCAGCCGTAGACCACAGAAAGCCGTGGAAAGTTTGAAGATGAAAAGTGATGTGATCAGACATGTGATTGAGAAAGATCTCCCTGGCCACTGTGTGGAAAATAGACTGAAGCAGAGAGAGCTGAAGCAAGGAGACTGGTAAGGAGACTGTTGTACATTTTGAGTGCCTTCTAGCACTATATTGGGCAATATTCTGTTGTAATCCATAGGGTTTTCATTGGACAATTTTCTGATGTAGATCTCCAGGCCTTTCTTCCTAGTCTGTTTTAGTCTGGAAGTTCTGCTGAAACCTGTCCACCATGGGTGACCCTGCTGGTATTTGAAATACCGGTGGCATAGCTTCTAGTATCACAGCAATATGTAAGCCAGCACAGTATGACAAACTGACAGGCAGGTAGTGGAAAAGACCTTTAGGAAGACTTGATGGAAGACCGAATACTGGAGGGTAAGGAAGGCTCTCAGCGTTCTAGTTTGGGCATTATGGAGGTTGCTGGTGCCATTCACTGCAATAGGAAAGAGAGGAGAAAGCGCAGATTGGGGCAGGGGATAGGGAAATGATGGGTTTTGATTTTAGACATATGGAAGTTGAGGTGTCTTTAGACTACCCAAGTGGAAATGTCTCTGAGGTAGCTGAATATACTGTAGGAAATACAGTTTGATAAGTGAGAATGTGGGTACTAGAGGGTATCAGATCCCAGCTTTTAAATCCTGGCTCTGTCACTTGCTTACCAGAAATCCTGGCTCTGTCACTTACCAGCTTCAGGGCCTTGGCAAGTCTCAGGATCTCTCGAACTCAGTTTCATTCATCTATAAAATGGGATGGCAATGCCTACCTCACATGGGTGTTGGATAGATTAGATGAAATAGTGTAAGTCAATACTGTAGAACTATATCTGGGATTTAACAAATGATGATTATTCTTATTATTATGAAGTCCTTGGGTGGCGTAAAGTTTAAATACTGGACTACTGGCTGAAAGGCTGGCAATTTGAACCCAACCATAGGTGCCTCAGAAGACAGGCTTGGTGATCTGCTTCCGAAATTCACTGCCTTGAAAACTCTAAGGAGTACAGTTCTATTCTGTGCACATGGGGTCACCAAGAATTGGAATGGGCTTGACGGCAACTAATAACAGTAACAACAACAACTTATTATTTATAGGAGTCAAAAACTTAGTGAAAAGGTTGGGGTTGAACATCCAGACGTAGGTGTCATCAGCAACAATGGTAACTGAAGTCAAGGATGGGTATGTAGAATGAGAGAGGAAGAAGGCATGGGGCAGAAGCCCAAGGAACACCCTTTAAGGACAGGTGAAGAAGAGGAAGGAGAAGATGGGGTGACTAAAACCAGGTGGGTCTTCTGTGGGAGAAGCTCAGGTCTGCTATCTGAAAAAAGAGGCAGGCTCGTGGCACACCTGAGTTAGAAGGTCCTTTGAAGGCATCAAACTCATCCCTCCATTTTATAGATGGAGAAACCGAGACTGGGAGATGGGCAGTGTCACAGCTAAAGTCACAAGAGCAGAGGACTAGGGAAACAGGCTCTCAAACACGGCCTGGGCACTCGCTGCTCACTGCTCCTGTTGCCACCCGTCTAAATCGCCATTATACCATCAGGTTGTATTGTATTTTCCTTACCTGTCTACCCCTCTAGACTAAGAGCACCTCAAGGCCAATAGCCACACTGGATTACATTTCTGTATTCCTAGCATCTGGCACAGAGTCCCTGGGTGGTACAAGTTGTTAAACACTCGATTACTAGCCAAAAGGCTGGCAGTTCGAACCCACCCAGAGGCACCTCAGAAGACAGGCCTGGCCATCTGCTTCCACGAGGTCACAGCCTTAAAAACCCTATGGAGCAGTTCTACTCTGCACACATGGGGCTGCCATGAGTCAGAAGGGACTCGACGGCAACCAGCAACAAATACAAAGCATCTGGCACAGTGTTTGGTTTGTGAAAATTCATCGAGTTATGTACTCATGATTTATGCACTTCCTGTTTGAACATGAACTGGGTACGGTGTTGTTACCCCGGCTGCTGGGGACACAAAGGGGAAAAGGGACCTGGAGGACTGACAGGTGCTTCCAAAAACCCACTGCCGTGGAGTCGATTCCAACTCATACTGACCTTATAGACAGGTGCTTAGGCTGCCACTTATCCAAGGCTACCGAGCCATTTTTCCCAGGCGTCCCTTCCCTTCAGCCTCTCGTTGGCTCCCTCTAGTGGCAGCTGGGCAGCAGTGACCAGCCCCATGTGCCAGGTGGTGGCTGCAGGAAAGGGATAGAAGGGGCAGTGTCCTCAGTCGGGGCAGCTCAGCAGCCACAGTCCTGGGGCGGCCCTCTTCTTCTCATGCTCCTCCCCTGCCTCACTGTAGCCCCTCTTGTATCACAAAGTCCCCGACCCTGTCCTGCCCTATGCTACAGGCAAAAAGGAACACTCCGACACTACCAGGGGACATGTTTCTCAGTGCTCTCACTGCCCCTTGCCCAAACCTCCATTCTAGTGCCATTCATTCTGTGTTGCATCACTTGTCCCGCACCAGAATAGCCAGCTCTCTCGGGGAAGGGGCCATTCTGAATCACCTCTTCACCTCCAGCACCTGGCACACAGTAAACCAAAAACCAAACCCACTGCTGTCGAGTTGATTCCGACTCACAGAGACCCTATAGGACAGAGTAGAACTGCCCCACAGGGTTGCCAAGGAGCGGCTGGTGGATTCAAACTGCCAACCTTTTGGTTAGCAGTTGAACTCTTTAATCACTGCACCACCAGGGCTTCAAAAAATAGTCACTGTATAAGCAAATGAATGGCACAGGCTTTCTGGAAAATCATAAAACTCTTTACAACCCTTTGGCTCAACAATACTACTCTGAGGACTACAACTGAATAACTAAAGTACCTAACAAAATGCCCTTATTTGCACAAAGATATCTATACCCACGCTTTTCATAATATTGAGAAACTAGATACAAACCAAATGGGGAAATAAGTAAACTACCAAACCAAAAACCCATCCAGTTGCTGTCGAGTGGATCCCGACTCATGGCGACCCCATGTGTTTCAGAGGAGAATTGTGATTAATAGAGTTTTCAATGGCTACGACCTTCTGGAAGTAGCCCGCCAGGCCTTTCTTCTGAGGCGCCTCTGGGTAGATTCGAACCGCCATCCTTTCAGTAAATACCCAAGCGCTTAACTGTTGTGCCACCCAGGGACTGTGGTACCTCAATATTGTGTGACAGTCCACTGCCATTCAAGTAAAAAAGTCCATGGCTAGTGATGGCAGGTGTAAAAGACAGCATGCAAAATAGTTTGTTGATGATGGAAAATACAGGGTAAGGGACTTTGTGATACAAGAGGGGCTGCAGTGAGGCAGGGGAGGATTTATATGTGATTTATATACACAGGCACTGGGGTCAGATAGCCCTGTGTTGGAATTCTGGCTCTGCCATTGTCTAGAGGGATGACCTTGGGCAAATTGTGCTGCCCCCCACTAAGCCTGTTTTCCCATCTGTAGACTGGAGGTAACATCTACATCTCAGAGCTGCTGAGTAGAATAAAGAATATATATAAACCTATAAGGCATCTGTTTGGCACACAGATGGTAGCTGCTATTTTTATCAAAGTGACCACAACCACTGAGAACCTTATAAAAGACTGGGACAGAGGAGAGGAAACCTTATGCAGGGCTGATGTCTGTGAAGAGGGACTCTGAATGTGGTTTTCACAGCTTTTTCAGTGTCGTTGGTTCTTTTTATTACAAAGATGATCAAATATTCAATTTCTTTGAAAAACAAAGGGGGAAAAAAACCATCCTGAGAATAGATGGCACAGTCTACGTGGATATATGCAAATTATATGCAAATACACACCATTCTTTTTTTTCTACACACCTGTATGTGACCCTTGGGAGAATCCCAGTGAAAAACCACAGTTTTATTTTAAAGGAAAACAGAAAACTTAAGCACTTCTAGAAAAATTAAACACACATAACTATTTTTTTTCTACTTTAAGAAAAACTGTGACATTTTCTGCTAGCATCTTCTGTCCCAGGAGGATAGACACATTTCAGCTGTAGGGGGAAACCAAGATAATAGCTTTTCGTAAAATCAATTCATACCAGAAGGTAGTTTTATGAGCATTGGGAAAAAAAGTCAACTGTACCACCATCAGCAAAGACCGATCCTCAGAGACCTCCCAAGGGCCCTTATCTCACCCTATTCACCTAGGAATGACCTACACCAATGAGCTAAGACTGAGCAGAAAAGCATCCTATTCTCTGATCTTCCTCCTGCTGCCTTCAACTCATTCACTTATTCATGGTACCCATTCATTCAACATCTACTGAGTGTACCCTGGGTACCAGACTCCAAGTGAGCCAGTGGGAATAGAGTCAAAGACAGTCCATGCCCTTGAGAACTGCTCCGCAGTCCACAAGTGAACGATAAGATGTAATAAGGTGTTGTTGTTATGTATCATTGAGTCAGTTCTGACTCATAGCAATCCTATGTGTAACAGAACAAAACGTTGCCCGGTCCTGTGCCATCCTCACAACAGTAGGTACGTTCAAGCCCATTGTTGCAGCCACTATGTCATTCCATCTCGTTGAGCGTCTTCCTCTTTTTTGCTGACCCTCTACCAAATATGATGTCTTTACTAAAGTAAGCTCAGTAAATAATGGGAACACTAAGGAAAGGTAGCTGGAGAAGATGACAATTGAGGTGAGTTTGGAAGACCAAGGAGGAGTTGGGTATAGGGGCTTGAAAGAAGGAAAGGGCATTCCGGGCAGAGGGTACAGTCTGAGAAAAGGTGTGGAGGCAAGCAAGAACATGATGCTTGCACAGAGTTACAAACAGGTTTGTGTTACTGGAGCATTAAGTGGGAGGGAGCATGTGTCAGGAGATGAAGTTGGAGAGACAGGGTCAGATTTATGTTTCAGCTAACTAGATTGCTCTGGCAGCAGCATGGAAGATGAACTGGAGAGGGACAAGACTGAAGACTGGTTCAGATGTTGCTGCAGTGATACAGAGGACTTGGCAATTCATCGAACATGAAGGAGATAATCTAGAGCGACTCCCAGGTCTACTGCTTCAGTAACTGAGAAGAGCTGATTTAGGGGAGAGGTGAGTTCAGGTTGGGGCAGGCTGGCACTGAATGTCTACAGGAGATCCAAGCAGATATGTCCAATAGGCTACAGATGTCCAGGTCTAGAGCTCAGGAAAGGGAGATGGCCTGGACACAAAGCTTGGGGTTTGGGCAACATATAGATGGTAGTTAAAGCCAAGGGGGTGGATAGGATCAACAAGGAACAGTTCATAGAAGGAAAAGATCAAAGGGCCAAGGACAGAGCCTGGGGAACAGCAAGAGTTAACTGGTGGGTAGATGAAGGAGGATCCATGTGAAGACAAGATTGAAGACAAGGTTAAAGAGGCAGTAGTAGAACTAGGTGAGAGATGTCCTGGAAGTCATGGGGACATCAAGTGTAAAGAAGAAGAAAGGGATCAATAATGCTAAATGCTCTATATCTGCAATGACCAATAAACAAGGTCGCCACTAACCATATATGGCTATTTAAATTTAAATGAAACAAAATTAAATAAAATTGAAAATTCAGTTCCTCAGATGCACTAGCCACATTTGAAGTGGTCAATAACCACATGTGGCTAGTGGCTACCATATTGGACAATGCAGAGACAGAACATTCCTGTCACAGAAAGCTTCCACTGGGCATGCACTGCTCTAGAGGGGTACAGTAAAGACAAATCTTTCCACTGGGTTGACAACATGCTGGTCACCGGTAATCTTTACTATAGCAATTTCAGGAAAGTAGCAATATAGCAGGTGGGTGCTGAAAGATGAAGAAAAGGGTTTTCAGGTGCACAAGGTAAAGAAAGGAATTCTAGGAAAACAGAACAGGATAATGCAAACCCGTTGCTGTCGACTTGGTTCCAACTTATAGTCACAGAGAAATCATCAGCCAAATTCCCTATATTCTTAATTCCTTCTCTGAATGTCGCCTTCATCCTCTTACTTCTATCGACCTAGCCTTCCCACCAGGAGCCTGCTTCCTCTGTAGCCCTCTCCTTTGGCCCACATAGGAGGAGTAACTTCCTTTCTTTTCATTGCTGTTTCCAGACCACTGACCCTCCGTTTTCCTTAAACCCCCACAACTACTATACTATACCACCTGCTAGCCTTCTCTTTTACAGTTATCTATAGACCTATGGGTCATGCCCCTCATTCCTTGAAGATGTTAGCACCTGCCTCACTCCCACTCTCTCCAAAACTATTCCTGTCGTAGTTCTTCAACCACTCCTTCTGTTTCCATTTCACTAATTTAGAGGGCTACAGAGGAAACAGGGCTGAGTTGTTTTTGTTTTTTTTCCAGGTGAGTATCATAATGTGTGAAAGAGCAATGGAGTTGAAGGTCTATGCAAGGGATACATCCAGATGAAACTTCTAGTGTCCTGGCCTCTTAATTCCTTGACCTCCTCTCCTCAGTGATCTTGTTTTCTACTGTACCTCAGCCACTCATTCTCATGTTCACACCTGAGACCTTATAATTATCCACATATGTAGCCCCCTCAATAATCTCAAATTCAACCATTCCCTCATCAACCACCACTTCTAGCCTTCCAGTTCACTCACCCTAACCCTGACGCCAACATTTTGAGTGCTGCGATCCATTGGTCCCACCATCTTTTTGCCATCTTTTGGCTCCTGCTTACCTCCTTCAAGTCCATGGCCCATCATTCTGATTATCCCTTGCAAATACCTTCGACTCCATTGCTCCTCTCACACATTATCAATCATTGGGAAAAAAAACCCTAGCACTGGTTTAATCCCAGTCTCGTCTTCCTCCTTGCTTGCACCTACCCAGCTGAATGGGGCTGGAGAAAAACAACGGTGCTGACTGTTCTCACTTCAGATTCGTGATCACGAACTTCAAGTGCAACCTTCATGTTGCTAGGCAATCATACGATACTTCCCCAGTCCATTTACTCTCTCATGCTCCTAGACCGCAATTTAATATCTTCTCCTCTCTTCTCAAATCTCCAGCACTTCTACCCCATCTTCACTCTCAGATGATGACCTTTCTTCCTACTCCACTGAGAAAAAAGGCATCAGACAAGAACTTCCACAAGCTCTTACGATCACATCTAGCCACCCATCTGCATCAGCACACAATGTGCTCTGCCTTCATTCCTGTTACTACAGATAAAGTGCTCACGACCCTAGCCAAGGCCAGCCCTTCCATTTTTACACAGATCCTGTTCCCTCTTACCCACTCAACAATATCGCTACAGAAACCATGTCCTCTTTCTCTTGCATCAACAACCGCTTCCTCTCTACTGGATTATTCCCATTAGCATATAAATGAAACACGTTGCTGTTGTTAGCTGCCATCCAGTCGGCCCCAACTTGTGGCAACCCCATGCACAACAGAACTAAACACTACCCAGTCCTGTGTCATCCCCATGATTGGATGCAGATCTGACTAGTGAGATCCATACGGTTTTCAGTGGCTGGTTTTTGGAAGTAGATCATCAGGCCTTTCTGACTAGTCTGTCTTAGTCTGCAAGCTCTTCTAAAACCTGTTTAGCATAATAGCAACACGTAAGCCTCCACTGACAGACAAGTGATGGCTGCACGTGAGGTGCACTGGCCGGAAATCAAAGCCGGGTCTCCCCCATGGAATGTGAGAATTCTACCAGTACCTCCTTTACAGCAAAACTCCTTGAAAGAATTGTCTATCTCCGCACTGTCCAATATGGTAGCTACTAGTCACACACGACTGCTGAGTGCTTGAAATGTGGCTAGTTTGAATTGAGATGAGCTGGATTTCAAAGAATATACAATATTCCAGTAATGGTTTTTATACTGATTATATTGAAATGATAGATATACTGGGTTAAATAAAACATATTATTAAAATTAATTTGACCTGTTTCTTTTTCCTTTGTTTTAATGTGACTACTAGAAAATTTTAAATTACCTACGTGGCACACATTACATTTTTATCGGACTCCCTGTCCACAATCTCTCTTTTCCCACTCTCTCTTAAACCCGCTCTAATCAGGTTTCTGCCGCCCACCATTCCACCAAAAAAGCTCATGTCAAGGTCAAAAATGACCTTTTCTTGCTAAATCCAACGGTCAATTCTCTGGCCTCGTCTTATTTACCCCTTCGTTCTTGAAACATTCTTCTCTTGGCTTTTGGGATGCTACTCCCTCTCAGTTCTCCTCTGACCTCATCGCCTGCTTCTTCTCTATCTCCTTTACTCATTCCTCCTTATCTCCCTGGCCTTTCAATGATGGAGTAGATCAGATTGCAGAAGTCAGAGCTTTTCTCTATCTACTTTCATTCCCTAGGTGATTCCAACCAGTCTCATGGCTTTAATACCATCTATATGCTAAGGACTCCAAAACTGATATCTCAGCCTGTACCTCTAGGCTCATGTACCTCACAGCCTACTCAATATCTACACTGGATATCTAGTGGACATCTCAATCTTGAACCAAACTTCTGATGTTGGCTCTTTGTGGTGGATCTTTACAGTAATGGCTCCAAATGAATCACACCCTCCCAGTATCCACACCTTATACATTCCGCTCCCACACTGATTTGGCCATGTGACACCATGGCTCAGCCACGTAACTTGATTTGGCCAATGGGACATCAGCAAAAGAGATACAATCAGAGGCCTGATAAGCACTTATGCATCAGGGCTTGCCCTCTTGGAACACTGCCCTGAAACTCCCATGCCATGAAGAAGCCCAGAATGAAAGAGCACATGGATAGACAAGCCCAGCCATCCCAGCTGTCCCAGCTGAGCCCAGGCAAGACCAGCAAAACAATGACCCAGTCAGCCCACATAATTCTGAAAAATAATAAATCATTGTTTTAAGCCACAAGTTTTGGCTTAAATAGATAACTGAATTTAAGTTATCTTTATCTATTAAGATAATGTCAATGGATCACACAAAAATAGTTAACTGAGACAGCACTCCTCCTACCTCCCCAAAAAGGCAATAAACAAGTACAAAACTCCTTCTTCTACTAGTCCTTCTTATCTCAGTAAATGGCCATCCTTTTAAGTTACTGGTGTCAAAAACCTTACAGTCATCCTTTACTCCCTTCTTTCTCTCACATCCCACACCCGACCATCAGCAAATCCTGACTTTTCACCGCTACTGTTCCATGCCACCATCATCTCCCTCCTGGATTATTTCAAACATCACTGACCGGTCTCCCTACTTCTACTCTTCCACCTCTACAGTATAATCTTAAAATAGAAACTGGGTGACTGTTAAAAATTTAAGGCAGATCATGTCATTGCTGCTCAAAATCCTCCAACGGCTTCCTGACTCACTAAGAATACAATGCCATGTCCTTACAATGGTCTACATTGCCCTATACATGATCTGTCCCTCACCTAT
This sequence comes from Trichechus manatus latirostris, assembly GCF_000243295.1. Lineage (NCBI taxonomy): Eukaryota > Metazoa > Chordata > Mammalia > Sirenia > Trichechidae > Trichechus > Trichechus manatus. The sequence continues at coordinate 3,740,332 of NW_004444004.1, read as the reverse complement.
ATTACCTCTCTGACCTCATCTCCTAGTACTCTCCCCTTCGTTCACAAGCTCCAGCCACATCGGCCTACTTGCTGTTGTTAGAATATTCTAGGAGCACTCCCATTTCAGTGCCTTTGCACTTGTTCCTACTTCCTCTGCTGGGCACACTCATCCCCCAGATTCCAACAGCTTCCTTCCTTGCCTGCAAGCCTTTGCTCAAATGTCACATTTCTAGTGAGACTTTCCTTTTAAAAAAGGCCCTCTCATTGGAAATTGCAGGCTTTTCCACCCACTCAGCAGCACTATCTCCCTAAAAAAATGAAAAAACTTGCTGCCGTCGAGTCAATTCCAACTCATGGCAACTCCACGTGTTACAGAGTAGGACTATTCCATAGAATTTTCTTGGCTGAAATCTTTACAGAAGCAGATTGCCAGGCCTTTCTTCCGTGGTGCTTCTGAGTGGTTAATAGTCAACCTTTAGGTTAACAGTTAAGCGCAAATCGTTCATGTCACCCAGGGACCCTTACTATCGCCGTTCCCTGCTTTATTTCATTTTCTATGGCACTTAACATCATCTGATTTATATATTTTACTTATTTAGTTACTGTATGTCTGTCTCCTCTGACAAGAGTGTTTAAGTTCCAAAAGAGCAAGGATAAATATCCTGTTTTATGTTTTGTTCACTGTTTTATCCCCAGGCACCAGAACAGTGCCTGACACAAAGTAGGGGCTCAATAAATACTTGTTGAAAGAATGACAAAGTGAGTATCCCAGTAGGTTCAGAACTTTATATAGTTCAATATCATTGGACCATCATGTGGAAGAGAGGAAATGGCAGGAGATGAGGGTGAGGGCAAGTTCATGAAGAATTCTGTTTGCTACGTTAGAGAGTTCAGATTTTATTCTAAGGGCAATGAGAAGCACTGAAGTTTTTCAACAGGGCAGCGACGTGGTCAGAATCGTGCTCTAGCCCAGTGCTTCTCAAACTTTAATGTACATTCAAATCACCTTGGGATCTGATTAAAATGTAGCTTCTGACACAGTAGGTCTGGGATGAGGGCCTGAGATTCTGCACTTCTAACTAGTTCCCAGATGATTCTGATGCTGCTGGTCCTCGAACCACACTTTGAATAGCAAGGGCTAGAGCTTGCACTCTGGTTGCAGATTGAGATAGGTTGAGATTAGAGGCAGGGAGACCAGGGAGGAGGCTGTTGCAACAGGGCCAAGTAAGGGATGATCTGATCTGAACCAAAGCAGGAATACTGGAAATTGATTTGAGAAACAAGCAGGAGGTCAAATTGACAGGATTTGGTCACTGATTGGATGTGGGGGATAATGAATAATGAAGGGCCAATGACTATCTTCAGATTTCTGGCTTGGATAATGGGTGGGTGGTGGTACCACTCACTGGAATGGGAAACACTGGAGAAAGAGCAGGTTTGGAGACAGGGAAGAGAATAACAGGTTTAGTTCCTGACACAATGCCATTACATCTTCATTGCTGTTGTTAACTGCCCTTGAGTTGGCCCCTGACTCATGGTGACCCCACGTACAATGGAATGAAATACTGTTTGGACCACTGCATTTTCATTGGCTGATTTTCGGAAGTAGATCGCTAGGCCTTTCTTCCTAGTCCGTCTTAGTCTGGAAGCTCTGCTGAAACCTGTTCAGCATCACAGCAACACGTAAGCCTCCACTGACAGGTGGGTGGCGATCGCGCGTGAGGCGCATTGGCCAGGAATCGAACCCAGGTCTCCTGCGTGGAAGATGAGAATTCTACCACTGAACCACCAATGAACTCATTTCCATCTTTGGTGTCCTCTAAATGAGATGGTGCCATTTCTAGCTTGTGCAAGCCTCAGTTGCCCAGAAGATATATCTCTGCATGGCACAACCCCAAGAGGATCACTGATATTGGATCTGCCGTTCTCAGTCACTGACTGCAGGCTCAAGTCAGGTTTCCCTTCATCCAGGCATTTTACCAAATGAACCATAGTCTGTTTACTGTAAAAGGAAGTGGAAAATGTCCTGGGTTGGGTATCCATACGGAAGGGTCCATCTTATCAACGTCCTAAGGTGCTGGAGAGCCCACCCAAGCCAGGCTTCACCCTTGAAGTGCCTAGTAGGGGTGGTCTGGCCACACAGTCTGTGGCTAAGGCAACTTAACTCTTATGTGCCTGGTGGTGCATATAGTGACCGTGAACTTTTTCAGCCTCTGGGTCTTCTGGGAAGCTGCTGTACCATTTGACAGCACGTGCTGCTGCAAGGCAGGGGCCTTTATGACTGTTTGAAACCGAAGAAATAAGTGTGTGCCTCAAATTACTGTTTTTACAGGGTATTGTATGGGGTGTCTGAATTTTTGATAGGAAAAATATAAATTAAAAAAAATTTTATTTGTTACACATATGTACCAGGAGACCCCGGTGGGAACTCTGGGGTAGAATTAACAGTAAGTACATCATATGTATCAAGGGACACAAAGGGTAGGCTTGTAGGAGGGGGCAAGAAAAAAAAATCCATAGTACCTACCGAAAATTCAACAACACTCAATGATTCAGCATGCTTTCATTAATGAAAACACATGGTGTCAACAAAAAATTCAAAACAGAAAATAATTGAGTCACCAAAGGGTTAAAGGCCCTCCATCCATGAGGATCAGAGAGTCAGCCCTCTGCCCATAGCACACCAGGGTGAGGACCCTGAGCTGGCAAAGAATCAAACAGGTGGACCTGGTCCTAGCTTCTACTCTTACCAAGTTGCTGTATGGCCTTCTGTGTGGATCAAAAGGTCTCTAAGCATCAGTATTCCTCTCATGGGAAAATCCCAGGCCCTCCCTATCCTTGCGTGAGCACTGTATGCATAAGAAAGCGAAAGGAACACGAGGATACTTTGGAAAAAAGTGCTATCGAAACACAACACACCATTGTACCTCACGTATGGTTTGTGATTAGTATTACCTGGATCTCTGGTGAGCTTTTAAAACAAAAGTTTTAAATGATCCAACTTTTTGATCACGTGAGGCAATGATGGCTCTCGAACTTATATCATTATGATGTATTTGCTGGAACACAGATTGCTGGACCACATCCCTAGAATTTCTGCTTCAGTAGGTCTGGGGTGGGGCCCAAGAATTTGCATTTCTATCCAGTTCCCAGGTGGTGCTGATGCTGCTGGTCCAGGAAACACACTTAGAAACCCACTGGTCTAGGGAACTCGTAGGAGACCCTGGGCGGTGCAAACGGTTAACACGTTCAGCTGCTAACCAAAAGCTTAAAGGTTCGAGTTCACCCAGAGATGCCTTGGAAGAAAGGCCCGGCAATTTACTTCTGAGAAATCAGCCACTGAAAACACTATGGAGCACAGTTCTACTCTGACACACATGGGGTTGCCATGAGTTGGAATCAACACCACGGCAACTGGTACTGGTACTGGTGGGAAACTTGTGAAAATGCAGATTCCTGAGCCCTGCCTCAGAGACTTGGATCCAGGAGGTCTGGGTGGGCCCTGGAATCTCCACTAATAACAGGCGACTCAGGTGATACTGACACAGGCATCCTTTGACCATGAAGCTCTCCTACACCCATCCTGACGTTCCGCCAAAAAGAAACACAGGCTTAGGGGGAATTGGAGAGCCAGAAGACATATCTAGAGGAAAGTCTACCAGTAAAGGGGCCAGTAATCTGGCCAAGTGTGAGGGGCAGTGTCTCCTGGAAGCTGATAAAATTAAAGCAGAAAATACCTGACTTAATCCTCTGCCCTTACAAAGCATTCCTGAGCCCCAATTACTCCGCCTCAGCAAGGACAATTCTAATCATATTCAGAAACTAACTAGCCTACCCTCTTGCTCAAGGCTCAGCCCTTAGCCGATTTTTCAAGTTCCCCAGTTCCTCTCTCACCCACTACCCACTCCCCCAGGAGACTTCAGAATTTATCTGAGTTCTTTATACTTCCCCTGGCCCTCTCTTTACCTGTAAAGTAGAACTTGGAAGCCAGTGGAATAGGAGAACTTTCACAATATCCTAAAGCTAGCTAGACAGGAGGGGCAATGGGCCAACCTTGGGGGAGGAGAAACAGGAGGCCAACATGGACCCTGAAATCAGTAGGAGCTTGGGACTAGCCTTCTAGCTGTTACCGGCTGGAGTGCTGCGGCTTTAACTGTTCCTATAAACTAGCACAGGAGCTGAGTTCCAATCCTCATCCTCCAGGGCATAAGTTTAACATCCACTCAAGAGAGAAGTGGCTTGCCCACTTAATGCCAGTGGGGTCTGTACACCCCAGCTTCCTGAAATGTCCCCAAAGGACATCTGAATTGCCTCTACTTCAAAACAACCTTCTCTGCCTGAATCAAGCCTGAGAGTTCCACTGGTCACCAATTCTGAAACAAGAGCACCCTCTAGTGAAACAGAGAGGGGGTTTCTAAGCAGCCTTGATGCAGGGCTTCTTAATCTTGCTGGTGCCAGGCAGGGACCCCTGTGGCAGCCTGGGAGACTGATGAACCCTTTCTCAGAATATTTTAAGTGCATAAAATAAAAGGCACAGCATTACAAAGGAAGCCACTTATATTAAAATACAGTTATCAAAATATTTAAGCAATCACTAACTAGATAGTAGATAAGTGTTAACTTTGGTGAAGGGAAACACAACACACAATATAGGGAAAGACAGTACACAATACAGGGGAAGTCAACACAACTTGACCAAGGCAAAGCCATAGAAGCTTCCTATACACATCCAAACACCTTGAGGGACTGAGTTACTGGGGCTGAGGGCTGCGGACCATGGTCTTGGGGGACATCTAGGTCAACCGGCATAACATAGTTCATAAAGAAAATGTTGTACATCTTACTTTGCTGAGTAGCAACTGGGGTGTTAAAAGCTTGCAAGTGGCCATCTAAGATACATATGTTCATCCCATCCTATTTGGAGCAAGGGAGAATGAAGAAAACTAACAACACAAGGGAAAGATTAGTCCAAAGGACTAATGGACCACAACTACCACGGCCTCCACCAGACTGAGTCCAGTACAACTAGATGGTGCCCAGTATCACCACTGACTGCTCTGACAGGGATCACAATAGAGGGTGCTGCATAGAGCAGGAGAAAAATGTAGAACAAAATTCTAACTCACAAAAAAAGACCAGACTTACTGGTCTGACAGAGACTGGAGGAACCCCTGAGACTATGGCCCCCGGACACCCTGCTAATTAAAAAATGAAGCTACTCCCGTAGTCCACCTTTCAGCCAAAGATCAGACAGGTCTACAAAACAAACAATAACACACGTGAGGAACATGCTTCTTAGTTTAATCAAGTGTATGAGACCAAATGAGCAACACCTGGCCAAAAGCAAAGACGACAAGGCAGGACGGGACAGGAAACCTGGATGAATGGACACAGGGAACCCAGGGTGTAAAGGGAAAGGGGGAGACTGCTGACACATTGTGGGGACTGCAACCAATGCTACAAAACAATTTGTGTATAAATTTTCAAATGATAAATTAATTTGCACTGTAAACTTTTACCTAAAACACAATAAAATTTTTAAAAATATATTCAAGCAAATTTGCAATATAATAATTATGTTTCTTTATTAATGCACTTAGTAATACAATCTAGCAATGGGTCTAATAACTACCATAATTTCAAAGCAGTCCCAAAAACAGTGTCCTGAGATGTCCGCAACTACTGTAACATGATATGAAGCCATCTGTGATTGCTATTGACGCCAAAGTTGCAGGTATAGCTAATACCACTGGTGATTGTCTACCTACGTTCATATGCTACGTTTCAGCTGGAGGTTAGTGAAAATAACGATGTGATTTTTTTCCCTCACCCAAGTTAATGAACCTCTTAAATCCTATTTGTGGGCCCAGGTTAATGAACCTCTTAAATCCTATTTGTGGGGCCCAGGTTAAGAACCCCTGCCTAATAAAAGAACCACAATAAACCACCTTAAAAAAAAAATCACGGAGATGAAGAAAGGGTGGTCGTCAGAGGGGAGATACAGAGTTGCTTCACTGGCCTGCAGGCTAGGACCAAGCCGTGGTCCTAGAGCTATGCATGAAGCTCTCCTACACCCAGACCCGACTTCCTTCCAAACCTATCCCACTAGAACCTCTGGAAACCTGGTCCAACCATCAACAAATCATTCTAGACCTGCCACCTTTTCAAAGAATGTTCCTTCCACCCCCTTGCCCTAATGAGACCTAGCTCTCCCCCGAGGACAGTTCTTCTCCTGCTGACTAAGTAGAGGCTGTTCTTTTTCATTCCTCTATTCTTACAGCACCACCACACATCTGTCAGTTTGTTGTACTGGGGTGGCTTGCATGCTGCTGTCATGCTGGAAGCTATGCCTCTGGTATTTCAAATACGAGCAGGGTCAGCAATGTTGGACAGGTTTCGGCAGAGCTTCCAGACTAGGATGGACTAGAAAGAAAGGCCTGGCAACCTACTTCCAAAAATTAGCCAAGAAAAACCCTGTGGATCACAAGAAAATATTGTATGATATAGTGCTGGAAAATGAGCCCCCTAGGTTGAAAGGAACTCAAAATACACAGTGGCCACAACAACGACATGAGCATATCAACAATTGTGAAGATGGTGCAGAATCAGGCAACTTTTTGTTCTGTTGTACATGAGATTGTCATGAGTAGGAGCTGACTCAATGGCAACTAACAACAATTTCTACAGCAAGCTTTTTTTTGGAAGGGTAAGGGGAATTGAAGATTCTTCTAGACCTCCATTATTGCTTCTAAATGTTCACTCTTTCCCCTTCTCCTTCTTTCAAGACTCAGCTCCTTTTCCTTGTCACTGTCACCCATTGTCCTCCAGGTCACTATCAGACTCATACCAGATTGGCATCACTTGCTTATGGTCTTCCTTTTCACACCCTTCTCTGCCAGCATTCTTGGTGATTTCAACACCCAAGTGGATGACCTTCACAGCACACTAATCTCCTGGCTTCTTGAACCTTCTTACCTTGGTCTGCACCTCTACTCCACCTCACCCACATCCTGGCTCTTGTCATCACCCTAAACTGCCCCACCTCAGGATCATGTCACCACCACCTCCCTGAATTTAAGCTTACACATCATTATTCCTACTATGCATGTGCCCACAGCCCTCCTCGTGACCTCTGATCCCTTGATCCCTCTTACCTCCCCCATGGATTTCCTCCTTGTTCCTCAGCTCTCTCCTAGCCTCGCTTCCTTCTTTACCAGCTTGAACCCCATCACCAATCACTTGAACTCTCACACTAGTGCCCTTAACTCCCTTGTGATGAGCAGAAACTCTTCACCCCTCTCTCCCCACACTCCACCTTCCCCCTCACTAGTTCCTCTCCAAAGGATGAAGACCTCTAAAGGAAGGGACTGCTCAGAGGCCGAGAAACTGCTCAGACCACATTTCAGTAGTGGGCAGGGTCATGGTACATTAGCAAGCAAACAACATACTAATAATAGCAAAGGACTTGTCTGGCCGAACTAACTAAACTATGTGTCAGGCACTATTATAAGAGCTTTACATATATTAACTCATTTAATGCTCATTATAATCCTATCAGGAAGTACTAATTCCAACTCATGGCAACCTCATGTATGTCAGAGTAGAATTGTACTCCACAGGGTTTTCAGTGGCTACTTTTTTTGGAAGTAGATTGCCAGGTCTTTCTTCCAAGGTGCCTCTGGGTAGACTGCAACCTCCAATCTTCTGGTTAGCAGCCGAGTGAGTTAACCATTTGCACCACTTTTCTTATTTTACAGATGAGGACATGGAAGCACAGAGAAGTTAAAGAACTTGGCCAAAATCACATAGCTAGAAAGTGACGAAATCAGGATTTGAAACCAGGCAGTCTAGCTTCACACTGGGCAGCACGAACTCTTCATCGTGCACATCGGAGTAGAACCTCTCTCTCTGGGAAACCAGGCCTGCTTACCTCCCTCTCTGCTCTAGCTTCTCACTGCCTCTGAGTCAGTGGGAGACAAGATTAGGCCTGCTCTGCAGATCCCGCCATCTTACATTCTCAGGTTACAGGATAGGAAGCTCACTTAGGTGTTGAGACCAAGGCTGCAAGCTCTAGTCCAGCTTGGCAGAGAAGCCCTGCTTTGGAGGTACTGGGTGCCTGCTCAGCCAATAATAAAGTGGCACTCTGTTTCCCATTCTGCTATTGCTCCTTGCGTTACCTGTCCTTGGTCAGAAACCTAAGGGGAAGAAAGTGTGTGGCCAAATTACCAAAACTGTGTCCTGAACCTGAAACATCCCTCACTTTCTATATCTTCTGTATCACTAACCGTTTACAAAGTTCCAACCTCCACTATATTCCATCAAACTGACTAGTGGAATCTCAACCTGGGTATGCCAGACAAACCAAACCGAACCCATTGCCGTGGAGTTTATTTCGACTCATAGTGACCCTATAGGGAAGAGTAGAACTGCCCCCATAGGGTTTCCAAGGAGCGGCTGATGGACTCGAACTGCTTATCTTTTGGTTAGCAGCCATAGTTCTTAACCACTGTACCACCAGGGCTCTGACATGCCAGAAAGCACCTCAAATTCAAGTAAAATCATCTTCTTCTCTAAATCCCTTCTCTGCACTCTCTCTGTTAGTGGCATCCTATTCCACCCAGTCACCCAGGCCAGAACCCTGTGGCCTCATAGACTTTTCCCTCTTCCTCACTCCCACAGCCAAGAGAACTTTCCATCTTACCAACAGCATCTCTTTATCTCCTGAAAAGATGAAAAGACATGACTACTGCCACCTAGTGGTGAAACAGATAAACAGCTACGGCAGTTGGTATACTCAAGGCATGTGAAAAGTCTAAGAAGAACATTAAGGAAAATGTGCCTTAGATTGCCTAGTGAAGTCACAGATGGCTCCAGAGAGGAGGTAACACCCTTGAGCTAGCTCATAAAAGAGGACATGGAGGCCATCAGGTTCCAGGTATAGGCTAGTGTGTGCGTGGGCATAGAAGGGGGCATGCTGGACAAATCTGTCGGCAGATTTGTTAATTTAGAATGTAAAGTAATGGAGGCTGGAGTGTAAGTGGTGGGAAATGAGGCCAAAGAGATAGGAAAGGGTCAAACTGTAAATGGTTTTGAATGCCATGTAAAGGATTTGGTTTTCATCCTATCCCACAGAATTTTTAAGCAGTAGAGCAAAACCTGATCAGATTTGCTCTTTCTTTAAGAAGGATCATTCTGGAGACTGTGCGGAGAACAGACTGGGTGGGAAGGGGCGATCAGGGGGCAGGGAGATGAAAAAGAAAATAGTCCCGGTAATAGAAGCTGAGAGGCTGGGCAAGGACCAAAAATCAAAACCAAACCCATTGCCGTCAAGTCAATTCCGACTCATAGTGACCCTACAGGACAGTGAACTGCCCTATAGGGTTTCCAAGAATTGGCTGGTGGATTCGAACTGCTGACCTTTTGGTTAGCAGCCATAGCTCTTAACCACTACGCCACCAGGGCTCGATGGGCTAGTACGGGGTGGTGAAAATAGAGTGGAAGAGCCAAATTTGTAAGCTATTTGAAAATCTGAATTGTCAGAACTTCCAAGCTGATTAGGTGTAAGGGATGAAGCAGAAGAAGGGGTCCAAGATGTTGCCCAGATCTTTGGCTTTGGCACTTGATGGATGATGAAGCCAATAACCAAGACAGGAAAGAGAGGAAAAGGAAGAGGATCAGGCTGGGAGAAGAGGTATAACAATGAGGAGTTTGATTGGAGACATGTTCATTTTGAAGTACTTGTGGTGCTTCTTGAACCTGCTGTTAGATCTATCAACGGGGAACACCAAGGTCTATGGGGAGGGCAGAACAAAGGAGCCCAAGGAGAACCAGGAGAGAAGGGTGTCATGGAGCCCAAAGGAGAAATGGATGTGTAAAAGGAGGGAATGTCAGCAATGTTAAATCCATTGAGAAACATTTCTTGAGCACTCACTATGTGCCAGGTTCTGTGGCCTTAGAATTGAACAAGGCACAATCCCTGACCTCAGAGAGCTCACAATAGAGTTAGAAGACAGGCATGTAATTAAGGAGAGGCAGTATAACAGTGGCCCTGGTGGCACAAATGGTTAAGTGCTTGGCTGCTAACTGAAAGGCTGGTGGTTTGAACCCACCCAGTGGCTCTGTGGAAGAAAGGCCTGGAGGTCTGCTTCCATAAAGATTACAGGCAAGAAAATCTCATGAGGCAGTTCTACTCTGTCATATGGGGTCACTATGAGTCGAAATTGACTCAACAGCACCTAACGACAACAATAATAATAAAAATAATACTACTAATAGAAAAAACAATATATAGTACTTACTACATGCCAGGCACTGTTCTATATACTTTACATATATTAGCTCATTGAATCCTCACACACCCTATGAGGTAGGTACTGTTATTATCCCCATTTCACAAGCAAGAAAACTGAGACTCAGAGAAGTTAAAGCACTAGCTCAAGCAGCAGAACTAAGCTAGCAAGTGGCAGAACCTGGACTTGAACCCACAGTCTGTCTGGCTCCAGAGACTGCATGGTGCAGCAACACATTGTGGTGGTGATGCCTGCCTGCCTGCTTTTAAATGCCAGTTTAGATGCAAGTGCAGGGGATCCTAACCTTTGCAGTACCATGTGCCCCTTTGGGTAATTTGGGGAAGTATACAGGCCCCTTCTCAGAATAAAGTTTTTAAGTATATAAAATATACAAGATTACAAAATTATCTTGACACAGTTACCAAAAAACTTCAAAAAACAAATCTGTATTTAAATTTTGAGTTAGTGAATGTGAATGATATTTTGAGATATCTGCAACAGCTATAATATGACAGGAAACTATCTGTGATTTATATTAATGACAACATCTAAGTACTGCTAATTTAGCAGTGGTTTGTTATCTACATTCATAATTAAAGGAATTACTAAATTTCACTTAGAGTTAACACAAATGAAGACATGATTCTTTCCCCTTCCAAGCTCATGAGCCCTGGGTTATACACTCCCATGAGGCTAGTGGATATTGTGAGGATTAAATGAGATCAAGATTACGCATGTAAACCACCTACCCAGTGTCTAGTCCACAGAAAGTGCACAATAAATGTTAGCTTGTATTATTAGCAATATGTATAATGTTGTTGTTAGCTGCTGTCCAGCTGGCTCCCAACTCATGGCGACCCCATGCCCCAATGAAACGAAAAGGCTGTCTGATGCCCATGATTGGCTGCAGATCGAACCACTGTGATGCATAGGGTTTTTACTGGCTGATTGTCAGAAGCAGACTGTCAGGCCTTTCTTCCCAGCCCATTTAGTCTGGAAGCTCTGCTGAAACCTGTTCAGCATCATAGCAACCTGTAAGCCTCCAATGACAGATGGGTGCTAGCTGCACATGAGGTGTGTTGGCTAGGAATCAAATCTGGGTCTCCTGCATGGAAGGCAAGAATCCTACCATTGAACCACCACTGGCCTCGATACGCATAATAAACCAAAAAAACAAACAAACAACAAAAAAAAAAAAACGTTGCCATTGCATCGATTCCAACTCATGGACACCCCATGTATTTCAGAGTAGAACTGTGCTCCATAGGGCTGTGATCTTTCGGAAGTCGATCAGCAGACCTTTCTTCCAAGACACCTTTGGATGGATCTGAACCACCAACCTTTCAGTTAGTAGTCCAGCGCTTAACCATTTGCAATACCCAGAGTCTCCAACATGTATAACAGGATATGTGAATGTACAATGTATGACTATGCCCCTGAAGTAAAGGGTCATTCATTCATTCATTCAGCCCCTGAGTACTAAGGATAAAAGAAATGTTCCTGTCCTCAGGGAGACAGACAAACAGATACCTGCACTGCAGTGACCTGGACAGAGTGGCAGTGGAACAGTTATAGATGGCTTCCTGGAGAAAGTGACTACTGAGGTGAGTTTTAAAAAATGAACGTTTTCTAAGTCTACAAGTTGGAGAAGGGCATTCCCAGGAGAAGTCACAGCATTTTTCCACAGCCTCCACCAGACTGAGTCCAGCACAACTAGATGGTACCCAGCTACCACCACTGACTGCTCTGACAGGGATCACAACAGAGGGTCCCAGACAGAGCTGGACAAAAATGTAGAAAAGATTTCTAACTCACAAAAAAAGACCAGACTTACTGGCCTGACAGACTGGAGAAACCCCGAGAATATGACCCCGGACACCCTTTTAGCTCAGTAATGAAGTCACTCCTGAGATTCACCCTTCAGCCAAAGATTAGACAGGCTCATAAAAAAAAAACGAGACTAAAGGGGCACACCAGCCCAGGGACAAGGACTAGAAGGCAGGAGGGGACAGGAAAGCTGATAATGGGGAATGCAAGGTCGAGAAGGGAAGAGTGTTGACATCTTGTGGGGTTGGCAACCAATGTTACAAAACAATATGTGCATTGTTTAATGAGAAATTAATTCACTCTGTAAACCTTCATCTAAAGCACACACACACACACACACACACAAAAGAATGTCACAGAACAGACAAAAATAAATTCAGATGACAGGACACTATTATGAAAAAAAAAGTCATAGCATTTTTAAAGGCACAGAGGCATGGAAATTGCATGGTATACTCAGGGAACCCTAAGGATTTTAGTAACACCGGAGTGGAAAGTACAAGGAAGGGAGTGGTAAGAGATGAGGTTAAAGGGGGCAAGAGCCAGGTTATGCAGTCTTTTGCGCAGTGAGCACAGAGAACAATGGGGAGCCACTGAAGGTTTCCAAATAAGGAAGTGCTATGATCCTACTTAAGGAGCCCTGGTGGTGCTCAGCTGCTGAAAGGTTGGCGGTTCAAACCCACCAGCTGCTCCACAGGAGAAAGATGTGGCAGTCTGCTTCCCTAAACATTACAGCCTAGGAAACCCTATGGGGTAGTTCTACTCTGTCCTGTAGAGTCCCTATGAGTCAGAATTGACCGGACAACAATGGGTTTATGATCCTATTTAAGGAGCCCTGGAAGCACAAAGGTTAAGCACTTGACTGCTAACCAAAAGGTTGGTGGTTCTAACCCACCCAGTGGCTCTGCAGGAGAAAGACTTGGAGATCTGCTTCCGTAAAGATTACAGCCTAGGAAACCCTACTCTGTCACATGTGGGCAGTTCTACTCTGTCACATGTGGTCAATAAGTCAAAAATCTACTCAACAGTACTTTTAACAATAACAACAACAAATGATCCTATTTGGAGTTCAGAAATAGCTTTGGAAGCTGAAGGGATGGGCTGTGTGTAGGGGGTAGGAAGGCTTGGGGCAGGGACACAGAGAGCCAATTATCATAGTTGAGGTAAGGCTTGGACCAAGGTAGTGGCTCTAGAGATGGTAGGGAGAGGATGCATATAGGCTTTGATTCAACAATTACACTTAGAGGAATGTATCCTATAGATATACTTGCACACATGCAAAATGGCATATGTACAAGGTTATTCAGTGCAGTGTTATTTATATTCTTGAAAGATTTGAAACAAAGTAAATTTCCATCAATAGGGGACTAAATAAATTATGGCATAGTGTTGCAGCATTGTGTTATAACTAAGAACAAGAACCTGGAGCCATACTAAAACCAAAAAAACCAAACCTGTTGCTGTCTAGTCAATTCTGACTCATAGCGACCCTATAAGGACAGAGTAGAACTGCCCCATAGGGTTTCCAAGGAGTAGCTGGTGGATTCAAACTGCCGACCCTTTGGTTAACAGCCATAGCACTTAACCACTACTTAGGTTCAAATCCTGGGCCTGCCACTTTCTATCTGAGCATCAGTTTCCTCATCTGTAAAATGGATATAATAGTAGTACCTAACAGGGTTGCTGTAAGATTAAATTAGCTCATACTTGTGAAAAGCTTAAAACAGTGTCCGGCACACACTAGCATCATATAAAGCCTTGCCATTTTTATTATTGTACTTTATCATCCATATAAGGAATACTACGGTGCTATGGAAAACAATAAGGAAGCTTTCTATGGGCTTAATGGAAAGCTTCCTAAGAAATACTGATAAACAAAATAATAACAACAACAGAATAGTTTTATAGCATGCTTATTTTTGGATGTTTGCTTTAAGAAGGGGAAAATAAGAAAATAGTTTTATTTACTTATTCAATTAAATTTGCAAAAGGGGGAACCTGTGTAAGGCGGAAACCTGTCAGAGAAGAAAAACTCAAATATTTTCCACTAAACGAGTGATAGAAAAAAAAAAGTGGTATGACGGCACCTTGTCAAAGGTGGAAAACTTGCGAGACCCGGAAAAACAAGGCAGTCCCGTTGTTCCAGCTCTCACAGGTTTCACTTTATACAGTATATACAAAAAGAAACTCTGGAATGATAGTCAAGAAACAAAAATGGTGGTTGCTGTATAGTTGTAGAGGGGACTGGGTATTTTAAATCTTGAACTATCTAAATAAATTATATAATAGGTAAAACAGTCTGATGTCATGCCTCTTCTTAAAACCTTCACTAGCTTCCACACCCAAAAAAACCAAACCCATTGCCACTGAGTGGATTCTGACTCATAGCAACCCTATCGGACAGAGCAGAACTTGCCCCCCACTCCCATGTAGGCTCCACAGAGGCAGGAGGTTTGGATGTTTTGTTCACTGCTTTACCACTACCTGTTGTCATCAAGTCCATTCCGACTCATAGCGACCCTATAGGACACAATAGAACTGCCCCATAGGGTTTCCAAAGCTGTAAATCTTTGTGGAGGCAGACTGTCACATCTTTCTCCCAAAGAGTGGCTGGAGGATTCAAACCGCCAACCTTTCGGTTAGCAGCTAAGCACTTAACCACTGCACCACCAGGGCTCCTAGCTTCCCATAGCTCTTAGAATAAAGGATGCATTCAAATTGTGGTATTGGCAAAGGATACTGAATACACTGTGGACTGCTAGAAGAACAAATCAGAAATACAACCAGAATGCTCCTTAGAAGTGAGGATGGTGAGACTTGGCTCACTTACGTTAGACATGACATCAGGAAAAACCACACGCTAGAAAAGGGCTTCATGTTTGGTAAAGTAAAAAGTCAGTGAAAAGGAGGGAAATCCTCAGTGAGATGGATTGACATTATAGCTGCAACAATGGACACAAACATACCAATGATCATAAAGATGGTGCAGGACCTGGCAACGTTTCGTTGAGTCATGAGTTTTGCCAGGAGTCAGAGCTGACTGGACGACAATTAACAGCGAACAGGCCGATCGAGCCCTCCACATCTGATCCCTGCCTGCCCCTTGGGCCTGATTTTATTCCACTCACCCCTTGTTTTCGCCAGCACTGTTGCTTTGTCTGTCTGGAAGGCTTCACCTCCTCTAATCTTAAGCTTGCCTAATAAACTCCTACTCATCCTTCAGATCTCAGCTTAAACGTCACTTCCTCAGGGGACTCTCCCCAAAACTCCCAGACTAGTCATCTTGTTGTGTTATAATCTCTATTAAAACCATGTTCCTTTCCTTTAGAGTACTCATCTCAGTTGTAACTACACATTCAGCTGTGTTATTATTTGATTAACGGACTGGAAGTTCTATGAGAAGAGGGATGGTGTCTGATTATTTGCTCATCTAGGCATCCCCAGTGGCTAGTGCAGAGCCTGGCAGAAGAAGGCACTTGCTAATATGTGTTAGATGAATGGATGAATTGGATGTAGGGGGTAGGGTTGATTCCCAGAGTCTAGCTGGGGTAACCGGGTGGTGCCATTTGTCAGGAATCAAAGGAAGAGAAACAGGGCTCATAGGGAAGAAAATGGGTTCAGCATGGAGAGGTTGAGTTTGTGGTGTCCTTGGGACATTCAGGTGGAGATGGTGAGTAAACTATATGACAATGGGTATCATTAAAAAAGTCTAGGCTGCAGATAGGGATTTGGTAGGCATCACTATATGGACTGGTAGTTGACACCGTGAAGGTACATGAGACCACGCTGGGAGTATTAGAGTGAGAGGTGAGCCTAAAACAGAACTCTGGGAAAATCAACATCTCACAGGGCAGAGGAAAAAAAATTCATAAACGGAACTTGGGAAGGTATGGCCAGAGAGGTAGGCATGGCATGAGAGAGGGAGATTTTGGAAGCTCACAGAGCAGAGCATTCCATAAAGGAATGATTAACAGTATCAAACACAGCAGAAAGTTCTGGTAGGATAAGGACTGAGAGACGGTCATTAGATTTGGTCATATGGACTTTGCTGGCAATCTTTAGAAGTGCTGTTTCTGTGAAGAAGTGGGCAGGGGGTAGATGTCAGATTGTAATGCTCTGAGGAATAAAGGGTGAATGAGAAGATGGACTCATCAAATATAGACAAGTGTCTCCCAAAGTTATGTACTATTCATGAGGTGATTTCAGATGGTAAACAGATGAACATTTCATTTTTAACAGTTATGTATTTAAGAGGTATTAAAATATACAACCAGTACATCAAACCCATGATTTTATGGATATTACAAAGTTTATCTTAAAAACAAACATATTGTAGTTTAAAAAAAGTCAGTAGAATTAAGGAAATATATTGGAGCCCTGGTGGCGCAGTGGTTAAGAGCTAGGGCTGCTAACCAAAAGGTCAGCAGTTCGAATCCACCAGTCTCTCCTTGGAAACCCTATGGGCAGCTCTACTCTGTGCCGTAGGGTCACTATGAGTCGGAATCTACTCGATGGCAATTGGTAACGGGTTACTGCATAGATAATAATACAGATGGTTTACATGGATATGGCAAAAATTGTCATGGCTGAAAAACTGAAGTCTAGGAAATACTTGTTTAGACTATTCTTTAAATATGCTTAGATGTGAAGGGGAGAGGAAAGATAGGATTTGTGTGGGGTTGAGAGAAAGTTTTTTTACTTGGACATCTTTATTAGCTGAAAAGCAGCAGCCAGTAGTGAAGAAGGGGTTGAAAATCCAAGTGAACAAGTGGCTAATTGATGGAATAAAGTTCCAGAAAAGGTAGAAGGGATGGGAGGTAACCACATAGGGTTGTGATTGGTTATGGATAGGAGGGACACCACTTCCTCCAGGATGGGAAGGAGGAATGTTAGCAGAGTATGGGTAAAGAAGCTTGTAGAAGCGAAGAGAAATAGTTGAGGGAATCTTGACTGAAAACCTCAATTTTCTCAGTCATTTGGGTGTGGGGAGCAGCTATTGAAGTGGAGAGGACAGAAAGTTTGAGGAGGGCAGTAAAAGTTTAGAATAGGACTTCTGCAGGCAATGTAAGTGGGGGCTGACCAAAGAGAAAATAATTGACCAATGGTATTGAGAACACAATTATAATTGAGTGGTCCCAATTAAAATTTTAGTGGCCCCAATCCTAATGACTTAAGATATTTTCTCCATTTGGACAAGAAAGGGCACACTGAAAAGGGACTGAACACTGATCCTGGCTAAAGAGACAAAGGGGTGAAACACTTTCAGGAGCTGGTCTAAGAGGAAAGTTCTAGTAATTGGTCATGGTGGCGTAAATTGACTGGGAAGAAAGGAAGGTGAAGGGAGTAGAGATTTGGGTCAAAGAAAGGAACGTAGAGGCTTATGCTATCAAAGAGTTTTAAGGGAAGACAATGCCCAGGGGTGGGTGGTTGATGAGAATGGGATGTAAAAGTCACTGCAATTAAGAAGCTCAAAACTTAAGAGGCTGGGGTGGGATGAGGGTTCTCATCAGAAGTCTCTAAAGATGCTGGCTGGAGTTGTAATGGAAATATTACAAGCCATGAGTCAAAGACTTTTAGGAATGTGGGGGAAGCGACCAACAGGTTAGGTGATGGTTGTGATGAAAAAGGGGGCAGAGAGAATGGTAAAAGGGAGAGCATGTTCACATAAGGTAGAGATGAAATAACGGTCTGGAAGAAACAGTGGGGAGCTGGGAGGCATATGGGACAGGGTAGACAGAGCAGCCTCCATTAGAGGGAGCTTCAGGCAAAGAGAAGAAGGACTTTGCGTTCTGTCAAGAGCTGGTAGTGAGGGAGAGTTGTTTATAAGAAATATAGTCCCAGGGGACCAAAGGCAATAAGTTGGAACGAAAGAAAGCAGAGAAAAGCACCAGGCTGGAGGAAGAAAAGAGCAGTATGGCCAAGAGACGCCCTGAGAACTGAGGTGGTGCCTAAGGCCTGCAGGAATGAGGAATGAGATTCCCATCAAGCTCCACCCACCTGGCCCCAAACCACAGACTAAGAGGCACTATGTGCTCAAGCAGGACCTTGCCTTCCAGGAACACAGGATTTCTGGGCAAGGGAAGTATCTATAGGAGAGCTATCTTGCCTTAGGTAAAAACTACTGAGTCATTTGTTTCTAGAAAATTATAAGAGACTTCTAGGGAACAGAAGCCCCAAACCTTCAGTTTCTTGGTTTACAGAGGAATAATCTTCCCACTGCTCATTCCAGATCCACTTCCCCTCTGCAAGGCCTGCGTCCTACGCCCAGGATGCAAGACAAAGCAAACCTTAGGAAATCCAGATTTTTCTCTAAATTGTAACAGTTCTCCTCAAGTGAACAGTAGATGGTAGCAAAGAGCTGGAAAAATAGCCATGGCCTCATGGAGCCCATCAAGTCCTGGGGGGCACTGGGATGCTTGCCCCAGGGCCTGGACTCAAAGATCTGCTCAGGGAAATCATTCCACGTGTCTTGAAGCAGAATCCTCACTGAGCTAGGGTGCCTAGGGGTTATTAGCAATAACAAAGCATCATATCTCTCACCTCATCAGTTAGCGAATGGGGCTACCAGTAGGATCTGCTCGAAGAAGATAAAATTATCTTCCCAGAGATGATGAAGAAGGTGGACTAGGCTTCAGAAATCATATTACGCTTCCGCAATACCCTCTGTAGCACTTACCATGCCGTATTACAACTGCCTGTCTTCTCCAATAGACTCCCTGTGGAAGGACTGTGCCTGACTCACTCATCTTCGATTCCCTAGTACAAATGCTTGACATTGAAGGTGTTCACATCAAATATGTGTTGAATGGGTGGCTGAATGGGGAGGGGGAGGGTTGGAACTCTCAGTCTGATGCAGTTAGGAGACCAGTATCCGTCCTTTAGGACAACGTGGTATATGGGAAAGAGTACCAGTTTTGGAGGGAATCTCAGATGAGTTTCGAATTCTGGCTTTGCTACTTATGGCTGTGAGCAAGGTAACTAACATTTCTGAGCCTTGATTTTCTCCTCCGTAAAAGGAGGATGACCAAGGCTATTTGTAATGAGATAATAGACTAAACATGCCAAGCACAGTATCTTACCTGTTACACAGGTAACACTCAATAAAAAGTAGTCATTGATATTTACTATGATCATTATTATTGTTACTATTATTATATCCTCTTCTCAGGGCCAGGGACCAGAGGAGAGAGGAAAGAATCACTAACAGTAGGAAATAAATTAGAATGAAGACTTACTTGGAATTTATCTTTACTTCCTCAGTTAGTTCTCCCAAACAGACCACAGAGGTATCAGCCATTTCTAGAGGGTATGGCTTCCCAGCTTGTTTGTTTGTTTTTGTTGCGGGGGAGGGGGCTACTTGGTATTTTCCATGTCAGACCAGTGTAGCCCAGCTATCTGACAGATTTTTATGGTCATCTCAGAGCACCAATAGGTTTAAATAATAGCCATTCATATTTGGCCAGAACTCAGGGGTTCTTTCAACACGTACCTCAGAACCTGGGTACAATGAATGGTCAGGGTCTAGAGCCCTGGGATAGCTGCCTGCCTGGTTCAGTTCAGAATGAGTGTATCTCCCAGACTTGAATATTAGGAGGCTTCTTCCTTGTGACATAGGGAACAGAGCTGAGAAATGGTACAAGTCTCCTGGATATTGGACTTCGGACTTTAAAACTCAGTGGAGAAGTACAGTTAAACAAATTAAAAGGAAGTGCTCTTTGACAGTGTGAGACCCCACGTGGCTGCACAGGGTAAAAACAGCTTCAAAGAATATTTAGATGAGACTATGGGAAAGAGTTATAGATTCTTTAGAAACCAGGGCACAAGGAGCAAGTCTCTTGAAGATAAGTAGATTCCTTGGAGAGCAACGGTGCCCATCTCCAACATGTCCCTGGACTGACTGCTCCATGAGGCTATCTCATAGCACAAGTTCTGAAGATTTACCAGAATTCCTGAGTTAGAGGAAGCACGCATAAGCCAATAAGTAGTCGAGCCCAGTAGAACCCCCAAACCATCTTCAGTGGGCTCAAGGGTCCATGTGCCCCGTGCCATTTTTGTGCCATAGAGATGAAACCCATCCTGCCTAGGATGGTCTCCCAGAAAATTCCCAACATCTAAGATGGAGAAACTAGTGGCTAAGACTAGAAGAGGCTGTCTTCCAGTTTGAGGGTCTTTCAGAAAGAGAATATTGAGAGGGACTGGCTCTCAACATGCCTAAAGGGGATAGGCACTCCCATCCCCTTGGGACTACTACACAATAGAGGGAGGGAATAACTTAAGGGTCATTGTGAGGTCACAAATGGATCAGCTTCCTGTCTGTCTCTGTCTACCAGGTTGGTGGTCTCTCCCTCATGACCAAATGAAGGTTTTCAATGGTTTATCTTACATGGAGGTCACTTCTCTTTCACCTGCCTTTTCCCTCAATTCCATAATTCCCCAGTCCCTCCCTGGGCCTTTTGCCCCTTTCAATATCTTTGGTTCTGAGAAGAGCATTATAATGAACAAGAGCACAAGGTCCCTCTCATGAGAGGACTAAGCAGCTTCATTCTCTCCTTCTACTCTATACTGCATACTGAGGCAGGGGATGGCACAAGCACAAAAGAGTGGCAGAGTGTAGAGGGCTCCATGCAAACCCAACACCACTACAGACAAAGAGCTCAAAGCCAAGGCCCTATGACAGGCAATCAGCAGTACCATGCTCACTCACGAAGGATAGTTCTGAAAAGCCTCCAGACTCGTTGCAGGCCTAGTCCATGCCCATTTTCCCACTGCCTGGTGTCTGGAATGAAGCATGTGGAAGAAACCCAGGCAAACAGTAGCTCAAGATCCCTGGTAGGCGCCCAAGAGGTTCTGACTTCCAAAAACAGAAGGGAGAAGGGTAGGGGTGGCCTAGGGGTGGGGTTTGCCGGCCTTACCTCCTTTCCACAGCAGGTAGATGGGCACCACGTAGAGCATAACATGCTGGATGTAGTAAATCTCCAGTTCAAAGGGGAGCTGTAAGGATGGGGAGAGAGAAGTGTTTCAGAGCAGGAAGTACCCATTTCAATAGGTTCTGAAGTTGAACACCCTTGAGATTTAGGACACACGTTTTCAGTGATCCCATGCATTTCACCAGTTCACCTCCCTTCACTATTAAGAAGAAAACGAAATTAATATATTTATGACCTAGGTCAGCATTTTTGAAAGTGTATTTTGCAGAGATGATCCTTGAAAAATGCTCCATTAGAAAGGTTCGGTTAAAATTTTGAGAATTGTTACATAATATAGATACCCTCTCTTGGAGCGTTACCGTGTGTGTTGGTGTATTAAAGACCTGAATAGTCCCTACAGTCAGAAAACTTCTTAACATTGTTTATCCTAATGTTTCTCAAACTTATTTAACCAGTGACTTTCTTCTAATAACACAAGGTATTCTGCAGAATATACTTGGAGAAACACAACCTTATGTCACTTCCTGCTCCTGGTGAGTAGCCGGTGGACTATTTAAAAGCTTATTTTTCATTTGACATGAAGATCATAAGGAGTAGGATTTATTATCCCCATTTTCCAGATTAAAAAAATTTATTGCTAGGTCTGGTAGGGTCTAGATCCAAGAATAAAGAGCTTCCTCATTGAATATTTGGGGTCAGTCCAGGGTTAGTCCTACTTTTGGGTGAAGACCAAGCAGCTGGGCCAATTCTGGCATGGTGTGCCAAAAAGAACTTCCCCACCCTCCCTATATCCAACACGTGTTCTCACACACAGGCATAAACACTCTCACTCACTTACTCCTGTTTCCCATCTCTCTCAAATGGAAGCTTTGGATTACCAAGCCAGCGCACAGTTTCTATCTGGGATGGGCACCTTGGTGTAGAGCTTGGAAGAAGGCAGAAAACGGAAGAGGCTAGGTGGCTAAGTCAGTTCTTGGGGGGGGGGGGGACTTCAGCAGCTGGCAAGAGGCCTGGCCTCCAGGGCCTATGCAGCCCCCAACACACGTACACAACACACATACCAACGAGAAGCCCAGAGAGACAAGGACACCCAAGGGAAAGGGGTCAGCTGCCTCCCTGATCTCCAGAGGGCAAGCATATAACCAAGACTGTGTGCTAATGAGAGGAGGCAGTTAGAGGCTCTCCAGGCAGAGAAGAGGAGTTGGGACAACTGTGGGCCCTGGACAGAGACACTGGCTCTGGCTCCTGGAAATAAAAATCCATGCAGAAGGAAAATTTCCCAGGGACCCAGATGATGCTCAACTATTACTTTACGTTCACAGAGGGAAATGTAAAATCCCAGTCACTCAAAAAAGGAGATGAGGTTCCAAGCATCCCTACTGATCACATTAAAAGGCACATGCTGTAACAAGTGAAAAAGGTCATGGGATTTGACAATGGGCATCATGGCATGAGGTGGCTATGGAGGACCAAGAGGCCCATCCTGGCCCCTCACAGTAATGTGGTCTGTGGGGGCTGTGATCACCCCACCATCTTAAATTTGGGTACTGTGTTATTTTTTTCAGATGTTTTCACATCCATAAGCCACTCAAGCCTCACAAAATCCCCATAAGGTAGGCAGGTAAAGTATCATTATCCTCATTTGACAGAGGAGGAAAGTGAGATGAAAACAGGTTAAATGACTTGACTGAGGTTACCCAAAAAACATGGAAGGAGGAAAAAGTTCCAGGAAGGCTCAGCTCTCTGGCTGTAATCAGAATGTTCGTACCTAAGGAAACTGATCTCTCCCTGAAATGGGCCTGGGAACCCAGGCTCCTCTCCCATGGCAGGGAGCAGAGAACCAGGGCAGAGGGCCTGCAGACACTTGTCCATGTCCTCAAGCAGTACCTCTGCTGACCTCTCAGACTCCAGTTGCTGTTTACCCACCTGGACTCACGGTGCCCACTTGCTCCTCCATCCCTTACAGCCCTCCTACAATGCAAACTTCCCATTGGTATGTCCAGAGAGGCAGTTTAGCACAGCGGTTACGAGCAAGGACTTTGGAGTCTGCCATATCTGGGTTCTAGGTTTGGTTCTGCCACGTAACAGCCCTATGACCTTGGGCAAGTCACTTAACCTCCCCACCCCGTTTTGGTATCAGCAAAAGGAAAATAATTAGGCTGACACCTTAAACAACTGTAAGATTTTTTTTTAAAGTTAATAAAGCAAACACTTACGTAAAACCAAAACCAGTTGCTGTCGGGTCAATTTCAACTCAAGGCAATGTGTCAGAACAGAACTGCGACTCACAGGGTTTTCAATGGCTGGTTTTTCAGAAGGAGACTGCCAGGACTTTCTTCTGAGGCATCTCTGGGTGACCTCAAACTGCCAACCTTTTGGTTAGCTGATGAGCACATTAACAGTTTGCACCACCCAGGAACTCCAAACACTTATTATGTGCCAGGAACTATTACAAGCACTTTGTTAAATATTAATTCACCTAATACTCATAATAACTATACTATTCCTATTATCTCTACTTTAGAGATGAGAAATTGAGGCACAGGGACGTTAGATAACTTACACAAGGGCATACAACTTATTCAGTGGCAGAGTCAGGATTCAAATCCAGGTGGTCTGGCTCTAGAATCTAAGGTCTTAACCAGTATACTCCGCTACCCCCTGACTGTCACCCCAAAGCCCAACACACTGGAGATGCTCAATGGAGAGGAGCCTCCGTCATTATCACTGGGAGTGGTAATAGTGGTATTAGCAGCAGGAACAGCTACAGGACTGGCACTGTCCTCACTTGTCCCTCCACATGTTTACTGGGCCCAGCTCCTTCCTGTTCAAGTGATCCTCATCTCCATAGCCTGTTCTGCCCCACTGTTGCGCCCAGCCCCACACACAGTGGCCAAGGTGGCCTGCAAGATCGGACTACCATCTCCTGAGGCTGTCGTCAGCCCACTGTGGACCTCTTGACCTCAGACTCAGTTGGGGTGGCCAAGAGACTGACCCCACCAGCAGTTTCCTTCCTCTGAGGGCTACCTCACCTCTACCCTAAGATTTCCTTACCTCAAAGGGCCACAGAGAGGTTTAAACTAGGTGTGGGCACCACTGGCAGCCAGGGAGGAGAAAGAGGAAATAGGCAAAGGAGGAAGTATGGAAAAATAAGGGGAGGAAGTATGGGAAAATAGGGAGAGGAAGGGATGATGGAGATGAAAGAGAAAAAAACAAAGAAACAGGAAGTGGCAGGAAGAAAGGAGCTGAATGGGAGGCAATTTATAACAATAATATTTATTAAGTACTTGTATTATGTGCCATGCATTGTGTTAGATCATTTTACACACACTATCTTGTTTAATTGTAGCCCTGGTGGCGCAGCGGTTAAGAGCTCGGCTGTTAACCAAAAGGTCAGCAGTTCGAATCCACCAACTGCTCCTTGGAAACCCTAGGGGCAGTTCTACTCTGTCCTATAGGGTTGCTATGACTCAGAATTGACTCAAGGGAACTGGGTTTTGGTTTGGTATCTTGTTTAATTATCACAACTTTCCTGTGAAGTAGGGACTATGATTTTCCCATTCGACAGATAAGGAAATTAAGGCCCAGAGAAGTTAAGTAACATCCAAGGAAGAATCGATAGGCATGGGGATGGGTGCAAAGGGCATTCAGCAAGGTGAAAGAAAAAGGCAGTTCTTTTTTACTGAGCATTGAGTCTGTGCCGAGTTCCATGAACTTCCCCTTGGAGCCTCACCCCAACCCTCTTTTTCCCATTTTACAAGCAATATCTGTGAGAAATATCATTCTTCCCCCAGAAGAACATTTAGAACTCTAATGTACATATGCTGGTTACCTTTCAGCTGGGGAATCCTGAGGCTTTAGAAGAAACATCTTAATGTCAATGTAATAGAAAGTCAAAAGCAATAAAAATGTTTTAAGCTACACAGATCATTAACTTCCTTCTCACATTCAAATGAACATCTTTAAGAATCAAAAGAGCTGAGTGGTTAAGTTCTCCAGGCCTCTAGAGTCAGACTGCTTGAAACACTAGGTGTGTAGGCTCTGTCCATAGCAAGATCCCCTACCTCCTTCCTCCCATGGCACAGCACTGACAGCTGCACCACCATATTCTTTCATGGAGATTTCCAAATACCATTATGCCCTACATCCCTGTTTACTTCAGTCACCCTAAGAAGCTCAAGACACCCAGGTCACTCCCCAGCACCTGAACTCCAATCTCCCTATGGTTCCCCACATCCCCAAATCTGACCACATCTCTACTCCATTCTCTGAATGGGTCCACTTCAATTTCTGGAGCCCAAGCACACTGACCATCATCAGCACAGTCCCCTATATCCTCAAACTCTTCTTTAAATAGTCCCTTCACCTTATTGCTCTTAAGGAAACCAGGTTCTCCTCTGAGAACATTGCTATCCCTATAGCCCTCTCAAGTGGTAGGTGTTTTTCCTCCCATAATTCCTTATGGGAGGGTTAGGAGGGTTTCTCTTTGCTCTTCATTGCTGCCTCTACATTACTGTGGCTTCCAGACCATTCTTTCTGCCTCCTTCCTAACCACCCCTCAGATTTGAATCTCAAGTCATAGGACCATATTACTCCTTCTCATTACCGTCATCTACTGACACCCTCCCCCCTCCACAGCATGTATTTGCCCTCAGCCCTTGAAGACTTTACTCTTGCTCCCCTATCACTTCTTTCCAACACTCCTCTGTCAAAAATTCCTGTGTTTACAATATTTAGCAAAGCTCTGGCCTGTCAATGCTTTGACTTCCATTTCCCTCAAGATCTTGTCTCCATCCTACCTCAGCCTGTTATTCCCATAGTCATACCTGCATTTCCAATACCTGCAACCCTTCCACGAGCTCTATGCCACGCATCCCACTCTCCAACCACCACCTCCTATCTATCCAACTCACTGCCCCAGGACCTACAGTCTATTGATCCTACCATCTTTTTACTGCTCCATCACCAAACTTATGTGCTCACTTCTATACTTACCAGCATTGAGTTCAAAGTTTATCATTCCCTTCTATATATTCTTCAACTCACCTGATACCTTCCTCCCTTTTTCCTACTTGCCTTGCAAAACCACATTCCCGGTTAAATCCAACTCTCCGCCTACACCTCCCTATACACACAAGTAAACATGGCTGTTAATTCTTCAAATTCATGACTACAAACTTGAAGTGGGCCTTTAATGCTGCCCTGCAATTCAACTACATTCCAGAATCCATTCATTCTCCTCTCTCCTAGATAACTATTTCACACCTTCTCCCACTTTCCTCAAACCTCTCAGCTTATGATCTGGCTTCCTATGTCGCTGAGAAAAAAAAAAGGAAGAGAACACCCACAGCTCCCACCTTCACATTTTCCTCCTCCCTGAACCTATCCCTACTACTGTCTTTTCTTTTGTTACTACGCATGAACTACCCATGCTGCTGGCTAAGGCTAGTCCCTCCATTAGTGCTGTAGATCCTATGCTTTCTCATCTACTCAAGGACATCACACAAGCAACTGTCCCCTTCTTTCACAGGATCACTCCCATCTAATCCACTCCAATCAAATTTTCATTCCCATAACTCCTCCAAAACTGCTTTTGTCATTGTCATCAATCACCTCCATATTCCTAATTCCAAATGATAACACAAGGATGGATGCTAGCCCATATGGCGTCTTGGTATACATTTTAAGCAGGCGCCCCTTATAATTAGACTCATCCCCAGGTCAGGATGCCAGGGGGACTCCAGGCTTCACTTACACCCTTGTGCAGTTAACAATCTGTACAACTACATACACTAGTCCTGGTAAATTTTCAGGCCTCATCTTACTTGATCCATCCACAGCATTTGATGCAGTTGAGCATTCTCTCATTTTTAAAATATTTTCTGTACTTGGATCCTAGGATACCACTCTCTTTCCTCTTTACCTACCTCAATGGCTCTCTTCCTCAATCTTCTTTGCTGAATTTCCCTCATCTCCTTCACCTCTAAATATTGGAGTGGCCCAGAACCAAGTCCTTGGCCCTCTTCTCTATCTACTCTCACTTACTAGGTAATCTTATCCAGGTTCCCGGCTTTAATAGTATCTATAGGGTCACTATGAGTCGGAATCGGCTCGATGGCAATGGGTTTTTTTTTTTTTTTTTTTAATATACTGATGACTCCTAAAGGAATATCCTCAGCCTGCAGTCAGGCTGCCTAGATTGAAATCCTGGCTCCATCATTTATTTGCTATACAACTTTGGACAAATCATAAAATCTTGACTGAGCCTCAGTTGGCTCATCTGTAAAATGGGAATAATAACAGTACCCACCTCATCAGGTTGTGGGAAATAATGCATGTAGCATTCTTGGCCCAGTGCCAGCATATAATATATACTCAATAAATGTTAGCTGTTATATAATTATTATCATTCTTCTCAACATCAATCAAGCCAATAAGTGGTAAAGCCAGGATTTCAATCCTAGCCAGTAAGACTTAATGCCAGGTCTGTCTGGGTCAAAAGCTGAGGCTTTTTTCACCACCTCCAGCAAGAGACAGCAACATCCAGGCCTGCTCCACAGTCCAAAAACACACATTGGTACACACATTGCAATTACCACTACCAGGGAAACTTTAGCTTCCCAACTTGGTCCACTCTTTTGGCCCATCTCTAGGCCAGAGTTTCTCATTCGAGACCTCTTTATTTCTCAAAGGAATGTCCTCACTGCTTTCCTCTTCTCATCCGTGACAGTCCTATTCTCACTCTCATCCAATCAACGAAAATACTATTGAGGCACCACTGGGTGTCAGGCACTGTGCCTGGCTCTGGGTATACCGCAATGAAGACATGGTCCTACCCTACAAGAGTCATAGTCTGGTTGAGTTGACTAATAGATAAAAGAGATGACATCAGTGCAGCAAAAGATCATGGAAAGCCCTGCAGATCAAGCTCTGGAGTAGGAAATTTATCCTGTAGCAAGAAATGAGGAGCCACTGTAGGTTTTTTGGTTTGATTTTCTTTTTAAAGTGAGGGAGATGCATGTATAATGTACAATTGTGTAGTGCTCCTGTTGGTGGCTGTGTGAAGCGGATGCTAATGGAGGCAGTGAGACCAATTAGGGACTGATAATTGCAATGTTTAAATTAAGCTTAGGAGTCCTGGTAGTGCAATGGTTAAGCAATTGGCTGCTAAATGAAAGCCTGACAGTTCGAACCCACCCAGCGGCTCTGCAGGAGAAAAGACCTGGCAATCTGCTCCCATAAGATTACAGCCTAGGAAACCCTCTGGGGCAGTTCTACTCTGTCCTATAGGGTCACTATGAGTTGGAATCAAGTCTATGGCACACAACAACAAATTAAGCTTAACGCAGAAGCAGTTAGAGAAGAGAGGATGGGCAGATTTGAGAGAAGGTAAGGAAGGTGAATCACCAGGACTAAGTAATTGATTGGGGGGGGGGGCATATGCAGCAATAAAAGAGGGAGAGAAGTCAAAGATAACCCCAAGGCTGATGGCCTAGGTCGCTGGTGGGATGTTGGTGCTGCTTCCTAAGTTGAGGCCTCCAGTCAAAGGAGCAGATTGGAGAAGGTGGCGTACAAGAAAGGAAGCTGGGGCTGTGCTGAATTTGTGGTGCCAGTGTGATAGCCTGGAAGATGCTCAGGAGTACATCTCTAGTAGGCTGAAGAGGATAAGAAGAGTTGAAAAGTGAAGAAACTCATACTAAGGCAGAGTCAAAATAAAACCAGGGGGCTAGAGAGAGAATGGAGTCCTAAAAGCCAGGAGATTAGAGTGTTTCAAGGAGGGAGTGATCAACAGAGTTAAACAGCACAGACATCTAGTAAGATAAAAACTCATAAGTGACTACTGAATTTTTCGATGAGCTCATCAATAGTAAGTTCAGTGAGAGACGGCTTTAGCTGAGAAGTGGGGTAAGGGTCAGTCCATGCTGGGGTGAGATAATCGAATAGAACTCAGAAAATAGAGACCTTAAGTCTACACCAGTGGTTTTCAACCGTTTTTATCATATTCCCCTATCAGTGAAAAAAGTATACTTACTTTTTGAAATGATATGCATGCATAACTGTACTACAGTATATGTACGTTATAAAACATAAACACAGAAATTTAAAAAGATGAAATTTCGAAATGCACAGAAGTACTAGTATCTTCTTCACACACCCCAGTGGCACACCCAGTGTAACCTACTTGGCAGACCCCTGGTCAACAGTAATCTTTTTGCTAATATACTATTTTTTAGAGCAGTTTTAAGTTTACAGAAAAATTCTGTAAACAGTACAAGGAATTTCCATATACTCCTCCTCCAACAGCTTACCCCATTATTAACATCTTGCATTAGTGTAACAAATATTATAACTGATGAACCGATACTGATCTATTATTATTAACTATAGTCCACAGCTTGCATTAGGGTTCACTCTTTGTGTTGTATAGTTCTATCACAGTAAACTTTCAAGAAGAGTGAATGGAGGGAGACAGACGGAAGCTGTATTTAAAGGGCAGTACACATACAAAGAAATAACTGTAAATAAGGGAGAGACTTGAACATATTTACAGACTGAGGGGAAGGAGCTAGTACAGAGGAAGGAGCAGGAGGCACTAGATAGCCAAAAGTCTGAAGCAGGCGGGAGGGATAGGACTCAGAACACAGGTGGAAGGATTAGCCTTAGGCAGGAAATCAGAAGGGAAGAGCAGGCTCAAGTGAGAATAACTGTGTGAGAGGAGGGGACCACTAGAAGTAGAGGGAGCTCACACCTCAGGAAACTGTGGCATTACCAAAAAAGTCCATGGCTGATGATGAGGTTCAAAGTGAGTATAGGTAGTTACAAAGAGAGGACCCTGGTCTCAGCTCTGCCCCAGACTGTAGCCTTTAAAAATAAATCAGAGAGTTGAAAAAGATAATCTATCTCCCTTGGAGGGAAAAGAGAAGGCTGTTCTGTTCCCTTCCCTTGATAATAGTCCTGCCAACGAAGTTTGGCTTTGGTACACTTTATCTTCACTAACTAACCACAGACTTTTACTGTGGCCTACTAGTGCCACAACTCCTTGGGACTAAATATCTCTTGTCAGAAGAGCCACAAAAGGAATGCCCACAACCTAAATGACCGTCAACAGGGGACTAGTTAAATAAACCACAGTACCACCATACAGCAGAATACCCTGCCACCAGTAAAAACATGAGGAAACACTCAGACAGATCCAGAATATGGGACATTCTACAAAACAAATGGCCTAGACTCATCAAAATTTCAATGTCATGAGTCAAGAAGGTGAGGGGACTGTTCTCGATTTAAAAAAAAAATACAAAAAACAAACTGAGAAGATGGAACAATCAAAAGCAATACTTGAACTTTGATTGGATCCTGAATTTTTAAAAAAGTTATAAAAGATATTCTTGAGATAACTGAAGAAATATGAATATAAACTACTAGAAAGTAGATGGTATTATTATTTTCTTAAGTGTGATAATGGTATTATGGTTATTCAAGAGAATGTCCTTATTCTTTGGAGTTGCAGGTTGATGTACTTAAAACCGAAGTCAAAATGTCTGCAACTTCCTTTCAAATGATTCAGCAAACTCACACCCTCCAGCTACATATAGGTAGTTCCTGTTCACTATACTATTATTTCAACTTTTCAGTAAGTTTGAAAATTTTTATAATAAAAAGATGGGGACATTTTTAAATTGAAATGAGGTAAATCTGTATGATCTAATATGGCAAAACCCTAAGATCTATTAAGTGGAAGAAAAAACAAGGTACACTCTTTTTGGAGAACAATTTATCAGTATCTATTGAAATTTTAAAACACCCATTTAAGCTGACTCAGAATTTAAACTAATACAGATGCTTGCCCACACGCACAAAGATATATGTACAAAGATGTTCACTGCAGCATTATTTGTAATAACTAAAAATTGGAAACAACCTAGATGTCCTTCAGTAGGTAAGTCATAAAAAATTACTAAGGAAGACTAACTATGAAACAATTAAAAAAAAGGAAGTACAGCCATCTCGAGGTAAAAGAGAACAAGCGTATATTGTATAAACATGATCTTCTTTTTGTAGAAGATATTTACCAAACTGGAGAGGAGAACAGGATTGGGGAGCAGAGGTTGGGCCAGGGAAGTCGAGGCTTTGTCTTTGGTTTCTCTATACAGTGAAATCTGTGAGAGCCGGAATTCAACGGGACTGCCTTGTTTTTCTGGGTCTCCCAAGTTTTCCCCCTTTGCCAGGGTGCAGTCACCACTTTTCTATCACTTGTTTTAGTGGAAAATATTTGAGTAATCCTTCTCTGACCGATTTCTACCTTACATAGGTTCCAGCTTTTGCAGGTTTTACTGTACTTGTATAGTTTACCTTTTACAACAAATAAATGGATTCATTTATTAATCATGTGGCTAATTTTTTTTTAAAGAAGGAAAAGGTCAAAAGAGGAATACCCCAAACTGTTAGCAGCAATTACCTCTGGGAAGTGGGATGGGGGAACTTTCATGCTATATTGTTTATATTTCTGTATTGTAGGAATCCTTAACCAAGAGCATGCATTAAACTATAAATGGTGATTAGTGCTAATTTTTTTCTGGTTTTAAGAACCTCCTCCCTCAGAGTATCTGAGTATGTTAAGAAAATAACACGGAAAGTGGGATCCACAGACCCCCAAATCCCTTCTCCTCATAGTATCTTCCCTTGTGACCCAATTCCCACTCCTACTATGGACAGATGCCCACAGCCCCATGAGGGATGTGGTGCTCCATCTCATTCTCATCTTGTGATGAGAAAAGAGGGAGGAGTGAGTGATGGGCTGAAGAGAGACTGGCCCCTCCTTTTGGAGTCTAAACCCTACCAGGGCTGCTCCTACTTGCTGGCTGACTTCCTCCTTGGGGCTCAGAGCCCTTGAGAAAGCAACAGAACAGAGCTGTGGTTTTTAGGTGGCTGCCCCAAGCCAGCACCCTGATGTCAAACAAAACATTCTGAGCCCATGAAAGATGACGTTTCTTTTCCCCCCCTGGTGGCACAGCTACTTGTGCCAATGTATTTCCTGGTGTGAGAGATATAGCAATCCAGACCTGCCTGTCTTGCCCAGGCAAGCCCATGGAACTTTTCTGAGGGGAGATTTCAGATCTATCAGCCCTTGGACGTGCTGCAAGGCCTCACTTAGCTGCCTCCTTTAACCAAGAAGAAAACGAAACCTCCAGCTCCTCTCCTCCCACCTCTAACTGACTTATGGGCTGTCGCCTGTCATCCTAGGAGACCACAACGTGCCATTCTTTAATACTGTTGCTAGTATCAAAAGTCATTCCTGAAAAAAAAAAAAAAAAAAATAGAAAAGTCATTTCTGAAGACAGGGAAGAAAAGCTCTGGTGTTCTGACTTCCTAATAATTGATAAGAGCAAGAGCTAACATTCACTGAGTGTTCCCAGGAGTTATATCATAACTAAGTCTACTACATTTTCCTGAGCTGTGATAGTGATGATGATGGTGGTTATAATGGCTAATACTTACAGACCACCTATATACTATGAACCAGGAGGCTCTATTCTAAGTGCTTTACAACTATTAAGTCCTTTCATCTTCATAACACCTTATGAAGTAGCTCCTATTGTTATCCCCCAATTTTAAGATGAGGAAACTGAGACACAGAGAGGTTTTTGTTAATAGCAAAATACTGGAAACAACCAAATGCCCATCCCAAGGAGAATGAAGAAATACATTATGGTATATGTACATGATGGACTGTTACACCACAGTGAAAATGTAACTACTGTTATTCTCAACCACATGAATGAATCTTAGTAATACCATGTTGCAAAA
Source organism: Trichechus manatus latirostris (assembly GCF_000243295.1). Lineage (NCBI taxonomy): Eukaryota > Metazoa > Chordata > Mammalia > Sirenia > Trichechidae > Trichechus > Trichechus manatus. The sequence continues at coordinate 3,707,500 of NW_004444004.1, read as the reverse complement.
AAATAAGCAAGTTCCAGAAGACTACATTCAACATGATACCATATTTTTTAATAAGGGTCAAAAACCAACTAGAACTAAATAGTTACCTTATTTAGGAATATATGTATCTGTGTATATGAAAGAAAACTAGATTTTTAAAAAACCAAAGGAATAATAAATAAAATTCAGGATAGTGGTTCTCTCAGGGTAGCTAGGGAGGTAGGGAGCAGGATGGGGAAGAGCACATTGGCAGATGTAAGTTATTATCAATGCGTCTAGTTCTTGGATTTGTTTGTTGGGTTCACAGTTGTTTATTACATTATTTATAAATAAAAAATGCACACATAAATAAAATCAAAGTGGGCCATGCACAGACCAATGATGGAGTCTGTTATGAATCAAAGATTATAAATACGTTTATCCCAATTGTGCAAAGCCAGGTCCATTTAAAAAGAAAGAGGAGTGGGGATCAATTAAATAACTTGTCCAAGGTCTCAAGACTTATTAAATGGTTGAGCCAAGATTTGAACCTAGCTCCAGAACCCATGATCTTAACCACTGTTATATGTTCTATACTCGAAGCTATTCCTCTGATGGAAAAGAAATAGGATCTACCATGAAACTTGAAGAACTTATTCCACTTAGCTATCATGATGTAGGCATTCCCTAGACATCAAAGTATACCCAGCGAGCTCAGAATTCACTAAATCTAGATTTATCACTTCTTTAGACTGAGCCAAAGCTTGAATTTCATGTAGAAAAAGGAGAGAAGCTCTGAGTACACAAGAAGGTACTTCTGGATTTAGAAGGTCAGCCCTGAGCACATTTGCCTTTTTACTCAACGAGGGAAAGTAAATATTTGTGTGGCTCTCTCCACAGAAGTCAGGGGAAAGGTTAATGACAGAGATGGTTCAAAAGGCCTACACGGAAACCAGGACAGCTGCAAATCAAAAGACAATCAGCTTGTGTGCAGAGATGAAACTGCACCTGCAGACTGACTTTCCAGGCCCAGCCTTCCTGCTTAGGTGGCATGACAAGGGGCTCAATGAGGGCCTTTTCCACCACTGACAGGACCAAGGCACAACTCAACCCTGCCTTGGGTTACAGATTCTACCCAGAAAATATAAGTCATGTAGAATGGGGAGTATAAGAGGAAAGGTCCTTAACTCCCAGTCTCTCATCAGTCCAGGCAGTCTGTGGAACCCTCCACCCATATTTTAGTACCTTCAAAGAACTTGAGCATCAGATGCCTGGATATAAAGACCAACCTCACACTAGCACTATAGCAAAGACAGGGCAAAACGCACCTGAGATTTAGTTCTCAGCCCAGACAAAACAGTTCAAGAGCATTCGGGCCTCTGGTCAGCTACGCAGGGAGTCTGGTTAATCTTCTACTCACTGAGGGCCCTTGCTTGAAGGCAGCCAGTGGGCCAGGTAGCCATTTGTGAGGCAGGCCTCCCTGCCCTGCTGCCTCCTACATCTCCCCATAACAAACCCCATCACCTCTCTTACAAGCTGGAGTCAGGCTCATGAATCCATAAATCAAGGGAAGGCAAATGCCACTTGTCCTCTTGAGGCCACCAGAGGTGGCACTTGACCACCTCCTGATATGAGTAGACTCTGCTCACTTCTCTTTCTCCTTTTCTTTTCCTCTCTTCTGTTTAACTCTCCATGCTCTGTCTCTTCCCAGGCACCCAGCCTGCTCCCAGGTTCTCTAGCAACTGTGAAGGAGTTTAGATCCAGCAGCAGCTCCTGGCTAACCCAAGACACAGGGAATGCACAGAATCTTTCTTTCCATCACAGATTTTAGAAAGAATCTTCTTCAGACCTAATAGGATAAAGCCCAGTAATGTGTATTTTAATAAAGCTCCCTAAGGTAATTCAGATGCAGGGGTGCTTGACCCACACCCATAAACACAATAAAGAAGGCTCCAGGGGTATATGCGGAACTCAAAACAGTTTCCCGTAAAAATGACAGGCAAGTAAATGTACTGATAAGGATAATGATGTAACTAGCATACAAAACAATAATAAAGATAACAATAACAGTGAAAATGATTAATAACTGCTGGTACATAACACTGTGGCAGTATCCTAAGTACTTTATATGTATTAATTAATCCTTACAACCACTCTGTAAGATAGGTTCTATTATCCTCCTTTTACAGATGACTAAACTGAGATACCTCCCCCCGACCAAAAAAAAAAAAAACACTGCTGTTGAGTCAATTCCAACTCATAGCAACCCTATCGGACAGAACAGAACTGCCCCATAGGGGTTCCAAGGCTGTAAATCTTTATGGAAGCAGACTGCCACATCTTTCTCCTGCGGAACAGCTGGTGGATTCAAACCACCAATCAGTTGGTTAGCAGCTGAACGCTTTAACCACTGCACCACCAGGGCTCCTTATAATCGAGATACAGAGAGGTTAAATGACTGTCCAAAGTTACCTGCAGAGGCAATAGCTGTCCAACATTTACAGGCGTTTTGACTCCAGAGTCCATGTTTTTAACAACTGCGCTACACTACCTCAATGTGTGCTGAGCCTCTTGACATTACAGAGGGAGCCCTTGACTTTGAAATGTGATTTACAAATGACTCATATAGACGATGGTCTGACCCCCTGCTACTGAGATACTTCCTTTCTCATGTACTCATCCACCCCCCCCATATGTGAAGAGACCTAGAATGTTCTAATTATATTGCCATGGGAGCAGATAAGCACTAGAATCTACTTCCATGACCCCCCAAGGTACCAACCCATTGACTCATCCATTCATTCATTCAATCTACATATATTTATTGAGCACCTACTATATGCCAACTACTATGAACAAAATACAAATGGTCCCTGCCTTCATGCACCTTACAGTCTTATACCCACTTCACCCTAAATGCTGATTTCTAGGGTTTAGAAAGGCAAAGAAATAAAAATATAGTTTAAGTCAGAGTTCAAAAGGACTCAAGGCCACTACTATTAATATTCTGTTAGCTACATGATGGGTTAAATGTGCTTCCAGATACCTTACAGAATTCAGTACAATACCAGGTACATCATAGGTATTCGGCAACGTATTTACAGATATTTCAGGAGAGTACCGAGAAAAGATAAACATCCAAACCAATGAGAAGAATTAGAATGTCCTCTTGACTGCCTCCAACAATAAGGATCCAGACATAAAAGGATTGGAAAATGAGACCCAGACTTCCTAGTAATAGCAAAGGCTAGCTATAGATATCTCCCATTGAAAATATTCAAAAACTGAATAAAGTATTTTAAAATCATTTATAAAACAACTATGAGCTGAAAAAAATAAATTGCTTTTCTGTTTTAAAAAAAAAAATCTATGAGCTGGTAAGTATGCAAAGAATTTTCTGGCCAGAGACTAAGTGAAGGTGAGAACCTAGAGAAATTAGTGGGAAACTACATCATTCAGTTTTCACCAAAAGAGGATTTACCAAGCAAGCTAAATTTAGTTTAATATTTTGTAGCGTAGTGGGGCATAGAGAACAGGAAACAAAGGCCAAAATTTACCAAAGAATCGAATAGGCGATGCCCCTCATAAAGCTGGGGCCCCAAAAAATCTCACTTCACTGTAAAGGTGCACTAGAAATACAAATTACTCCTGTCTCTATGACAATAAGGAAAATCCAGTCTCAAATTTTTACAGAGTGGGGGGTGGTAGGAGCAAGAACTAAGTATATCCACTGAAAACTTGGAACCACAAGCCAGCCCTCATGTGGTTTTGCAGCCTGAATTTATGATACTTGGGTAATCCAAAAACCTTAGGTTGAGAATTTTATTTAGCATGATCCCAGACTGCTAGTCTGCAAGTTCTTCACAGGAACAAAGACAAATTCTCTCTAGAGGAATCCAAGCCTCAAAAAATTCCTAAAAATAAATCCCGAGGAAAATAAGCAACTTACACTAAAATTATAACAATGATTTTTTTTGAGAGAAAACCTAAACTCACAAAGTAAAAAGCAAGAACCAGCAAAAACAGAGTTGTAAGGACTTCAAGTAATGTAATCATTCGTTAGACAATGTTTAATATGTTAACTGAAATGAAAATGAAAAATATAATAATTGAAATAAAAACTCAGTGATGGGTTTGCTGATTAGGCACAACTAAACAGATAATTAACTGGAATACAGATCTGAAGAAATTATCTAAAATGCAGCATAGTAAGACAAAGAAGTAGAAAATACGAAGAAAAGGTTAAAAAATGTGGAAGGCAGAGTAAGCTGGACTAACATAACTCTAAATGTAGTCTCAGAAGAAGAAAAGAGAACAAGGCAGAGGTAGTATTTGAAGGTATAATAGCTGAGAATGTTCACAGACCTGATGAAAGACACAAACCCACAGAACCAAGAAGCTTAAAGACTCTCAAACAGAATAAGTAAAAACAAATCAACACCAAAACACATCATAGTAAACATTCAGAACACTAAAGACAAAGAGAAGATCTTAAAAAAGCTCAGAAAGCACAGAGGTTACTTTCAACTGAGTGAGCGTTAGACGACCATTGACTTGTCAACAGCAACAATAAAAGACAGAGTATAGTAAAATTATATCTTTATTGTTTTAGGAGAAAATAACTATGAACCCAGAATTGTATATCCAGTGAAAATATCTTTCAAGAATGAAGAAGGAAGGGCCAAAATGTAGGACAAACCCAAACGTCCATCAACTGCTAAATGGATAAATAAAATGTAGTCTATTCATACAATTGAATATTATTAAGCAATGAAAAAGAATGAAGTACTAATATATGCTACAACATTGATGAACCTTGAGAACATTGTGCTAAGTGAAAGACGCCAGTCACAAAGGACCATATATTGTATGATTCCATTTACATGAAATGTCCAGAAAAGACGAATCTGTAGAGACAGAAAGTAGATTCATTGTTTCTTAGGGCTGTGGAGGCTATGGAGGCTATGGAAAGTAGGGATGTGACAGCCAAAGGATACAGAGTTTCTTTACGTGTTGATGAAAATGTTCTAAAACTGATTGTGGTGATAGTTGTACAACTATGTGAATATACTAAAAACCATTGAATTATACACTTAAATGGCTGAATTGTATAGTATGTGAATTATATCTCAATAAAGCTGTTACCAAAAAAAAAAAAGAAAAGAAAAATGTTATAAGGCCCTCCTGTAGGGTCGCTATGAGTTGGAACTGACTCGATGGCAATGGGTTTTGTATTGCTTGGGAGAAAAGTAAAGATACTGATTAGCTCTACACTTGGGTAAGTATTTATGTTAATATTGGTAGGATAACCATTAAAAAAGAACAACAGAAATAGAACGCATAGCTTCTAAACCAATAGAGGGGAAAACTGGAATTGGAAGGAAATATTCAATCAATCCAAAAAAAGGCTAGGAGGAAGATAAAAAGAGAAAATGCTCCAAACCTGGAATTTACAACCTGTACCAAAAGGTGGCACATCAAGTGACACACAGCAGTTGCACCTGTGCTGAGAAGCAGGCTCTTTCAAGTCTGGGGTGAGTGGAGGCTCAAGCCCGAATCAATCTCCTTCATTAGTAGGATCCCTGGGAAAATCCCCCTTGGTAAGGCCTAGAGCCCTCTAAGCAAATACCACCTTGTGATGACACATTGTCCCTTTGGTCACCAGACTATTTTCCAAATTAGCTGACACCTATTTAAAAAAAAAAAAAAACAGTTGCTGTCAAGTCGATTCTAACTCATGGTGATCCCATGTGTTGTAAAGCAGAACTGCAATCCACAGGATTTTCAAGGGTGTGACCTTTCACAAGCAGATCTCCAGGTTTTCTTCTGAGGTTCCTCTAGGTGGGTTCGAACTGCCAACCTTTAGGTTAGTAGTCCAGTGCTTAACTGTGCCACCCAGAGACTCCTAGTTAAGGCTTACACCAAACAAAAAACAAGCCCGTTACCGTCAAGTTGATTCCAACTCATAGTGACCCTACAGGACAGAGTAGAACTGTTCCCATAGGGTTTCCAAAGAGAGGCTGGTGGATTCTAACGGCCAACCTTTTGGTTAGCAGTCATAAGGCCTATAGCTCTTAGGTTACTAAGGAAGAGAAGGAATTCTGTTGCTGAGTGGTCACTTTAATTTGGCACACATGTTGCTTTGTATTATTAAGAGTGTAATGGGTTTTTAGAAACACATCTTTAGCAGATGAGTGGGTTACCTGTGCACATGAGACCCACCACATGAATGCCTAGCTGCTTTAGTAAGAGCCCAGGTGCACCTAGCAAGCTCCATCACAGGCAGGGTCCCTGGCCTCTCTAGGGCAGCCTGGTATTACAGGACAGAAATTGGTGCTATGGCTATTCTACCTATTGCATCTAATTGATGGGAATGCTCTCTCCCATGACCAGAGACGGCAGACTGCCAGGTCCTTCTTCCTAGTCTATCTTAATCCGGAAGCTCTGTTGAAACCTGTCCACCAAGGGTGATCCTGCTGGTATTTGAAATACTGGTGGCAAAGCTTCCAGTATCACAGCAACACACAAGCCACCACAGTATAACAAACTGACAGACATATGGTGGAGAGAAAGTGGAGCTCCCCTAATTCTGCCTGGAGAGTGAGAACTCTAGCTCTTCCTCTACCTTTGACTTGGTGTTCCCTTTTCCCTACTGTACTGGCACTGTGGGGCAGAGGAAGCAAAATTAAAGCATATCTAGAATGGCTATTCTTGCCTAAGAACTTGTCGGTTAAAGAAAAAAGAATCTTCTCTTGGTTCCACCTTTCGAACTAGGAACTTATTCTTTGCCAGGATAAGGTTCCAGGCAGCATTTTCCCAGGAATGTTCTGGCCATGCATTTGTCTACAGCGCCGCCTGGCCTTTGCTCCAAAGGGAAAGTGCTATCCCCTTGCTCACCACTGGAAACAGGAGAACAGGGCCCATCCCATTGGCCCAAGTTACGGCTGACCTCCGGCCTAGTTTGGAGAGCGAGAAACAGCAGTTACATGCAGTGAATGTGCTATGATGCACAAATGGGAGTTGTCCAGTTCTTTCAACACCATCTAGATGACCTACAAATTTGCCTTCTCTCCAATCAGTTATTTCTTGAACACCTACTCCATGCGTCCTCCCTCCCACACATGGGCGCATGCATACACACACACACACACACACACACACAGAGAGATCTCTAAAGCCCTCTCCATGAATTCCTGTTTCCATTGTTTGTGTTTCAGCGTGGGCCTCAGAAAAAAAAAAAAGTGCTTCATATCAACTTGGAAAAGAATCCTGGAAAGCAGAAGGCCCTGGATAAGCCCCTTTCCCAGACAAAGCAAAGCAAAACTCAGCAGATGTCCAGATTGCTCCTGGAGCCAACAGTCTGTAACTGTCGCAAGACAGCAGCTGCCTTGAGCCCAGAGCTGAGGGCTCCTCATACTTTGAGACTTTCTGCCCTTGGTAGACAGGAGAGATTGCTCTGGATCAGCAGGGGACAGGAAATGTGATTCCCCCCACCCTCTGTCAGCCCTTTCTCTGCCCCTAGCCTAACAGCCCCCAGAGGGCAGCCAAGCCAGAAGCAGGGAGTAACCAGACAGCTTCTGGAAGATTCATTCTCCTCTCTTCTCTCCATCACCCACTAAAAATCCATCTTAGCAAAACACACTCTGGTCAAGGTGGGGTATGTTCAGCTTCTTTTGAGCCCCCGCCTCTTTTGGACTAACATAATTTACAATTCCCCCAAATGCCAGAGAAGCAGCTTACGCACTTTGGTGCCAAGCATGGCCGGTTTTACAGATTTTCATTTAGCAGGTGTCTGTTTGCTAAATCAGTAGCAGCTGCTAATTGTTTTTTCCTCCCTCAAACCCTCAGACAGAGTGAAACATATGGTGTTCTCTCACTTTGGGTTAAAATCAGATACCTTATCATTTCTCCTTTGGGTTCCATTTTATTAAAAAGCTTTCAGCTGATGCTTGGCACAGGCAGCCAAGAGCAAGGCTGTCCAGAGCAATGGGAATGCTTCTAAGGACAACACAGCAGGTGAGCCTGCCTCATGCCCCCAGACCCTGTGCCCAGATGCTCAGGCCAGTCCCCACAGGGCAGGGCTTCAAGACTATGATCACCAGGGGAACCTGGGGTTTCATATCTCTTGAGGCAGGGCTCTAAAGCTCTCTCCTCCCACCCACCACTACACATACACTCCTTTGCTTGCCATGTCCCTCCCTGTCTTGAATCATTTCCAGAACTTGCAACCCCCTGCCCAGCCAGCTCTCCTCTCTCCTCCAGAGAAGGGGAGCTATTCAACAGGCACACTCTTCTACCACAATGAAAGTGAATGTCAGGAGGGATAAACTATAGAGAGCTGGCGGAAATTACAAGGATGTCATCATTTCTAGCTCCACTTCCCAATTCATACCAGTGCTCTCTTGAAGTTTTCTGAGCCTCTTGGAAAGCTGTTTTCCCCCATCCCCTGAGCTCCAAATCTGCCTCTTGATTCTAAGTCACAAACCTTCTTAAAAAAACAAAAAAACACCTGAACAGCAACTCAACTATCTTACAATATTTTTATTAACAAATAATAATTTTAGCTAATCTTTATTGAGCACTTACTACTATGTATTAGGCATCGTGGTCAACACTTTACATGCATCACCATATTGAAAATTGAGATATTATTATAATCGTCCTCATTTTATGATATGGAACAGGCTCAGAGAATGGCTATGATGTTGTAGAAGCAAGATTGAAATTGTAATCTGGCTGGATTAAAAGCCTGCACTCCACTGACTGGATATTTGATGACATTAAGGAATTATTTGTTATTTACTGTAGGTGTGAAAACAGCATTGTGATATTTTAACAGTCCTTGTATTTTAGAGATAAACACTGGAATATTTACAATTAAAATTTCATGGTATTTCCTTCAAAATCATCCAAGGATAGGTGTTTGTGTTGTGGGGGGTTGTTGAGGTGAGGTGCAGGGTATTGATGCAGAAAGGTTGGCCATGAGCCAAAAATTGTTGAAACTGGGTGATGGACACATTATGGTACATTTTCTCTACTTTTGTGTATATGTTCAATTTTGTATAATGTGAAATTATAGATATATAAAATTATACACATACACTCATACCTTTGTTCTTACCCACAACATTATAGAACCTCCTGACTTAAGCAAGATTCTCTCTGTCCCAAACTCAGTTTGGGGTACTGAACCTATTTATGCAGTACAAATTTTAAAAAATTCACCTGTGGTGGATATTGAGCTCTAATTTGTTTTTACTTTCTTTTTTTACTGAAGTATAACTTATAGTAAAGTGAAAAAAATCTTAACTTTCATCAAGCCCTATGGTTTAGGACTCATTTACAAGAGTTAAATGCTTGATACTAAGTCCTCCATCTTTATCAGGTATGCTCCACCCACACCTGTTCAAAGGTTAGTCTCCTTGAAAAAAAAAAAAGTAAACCAAGCACTGTGTAGTTGTTGTCTTTGCTCACTTGGGCACTATCTTGCTTGTTTTGTTTTCTCTCAATTTCACTTTCCAGCCCTTCTCAAACTTTAATGTGCATACCAATCACCAGATCTTACAAAAATGCATTCTGTAAGTCTGGGATGTGGCCCAAGATTCTGAGTTGCTAACAAGTCCCCAGAGGAGACCAATTCAGCTAGTCCACAGACCATACTTTGAGTAGCAAGGACTTAGGGTACACTGAGGAGGGTGGGGTGGTATACTGGAAAGAGCATAGACTTTGGAACCAGAAACCTGGGTTCTAATTTGCAACTTAGCCACTTACTAGATGGGCATCCTTTTTTTTTTATTGTGCTTTAAGTGAAAGTTTACAGTTCAAGTCAGTTTCTCATACAAAAATTTATACACACATTGCTATGTGACCCTAGCTGCTCTCCCTATAATGTGACAGCACATTTCTCCTGTCCACCCCGTATTGTCCATGTCCATTCAACCAGCTCCTGTCCCTTTTTGTATTCTCATCTCGCCTCCGGACAGAAGCTGCCCATTTAGTCTCATGTATCTACTTGAGCTAAGAAGCACTCTCTTCATGAGTATCATTTTATGTCTCATAGTCCAGTCTAATCTTTGTCTGAAGAGTTAGCTTTGGGAATGGTTTCAGGTCTGGGCCAACGGAGAGTCCGGGAGCCATGTCTTCCAGGGTCCCTCCAGTCTCAGTCAGACCATTAAGTCTGGTCTTTTTACTAGAATGAGTTCTGCACCCCACTTATCGCCTGCTCTGTCGGGGACTCTCTGTTGTGTTCCCTGTCAGGGCAGTCATTGTTGGTAGCTGGGCACCATCTAGTTCTTCTGGTCTCAGGCTGATGGAGTCTCTGGTTTATGTGGCCCTTTCTGTCTCTTGGGCTAATATTTTTCTTGTGTCTTTGGTGTTCTTCATTCTCCTTTGCTCCAGGTGGGTTGCGACCAATTGATGCTTCTTAGACGGCCACTTGCTAGCTTTTAAGACCACAGATGCCACTCACCAAAGTGGGATGCAGAACATTTTCTTAATAAACTTTGTTATGCCAATTGACCTAGATGTCCCCTGAAAGCATGGTCCCCAGACTCCTGCCCCTGCTACTCTGTCCCTTGAAGTGTTTGACTGTATTCAGGAAACAGCTTTTGGTTAGTTAGTCCAGGTGTGCTGACTTCCCTGTATTGTACGTTGTCCTTCCCTTCACCTAAGATAATTCTTATCTACTATCTAGTTAGTGAATACCCATCTCCCTCCCTCTCGACCCTCGTAAACATCAAAGAATGTTTTCTTCTGTGTTTAAACATTTCCTGAGTTCTTATAATAGTGGTCTCATACAATATTTGTCCTTTTGCAACTAATTTCACTCAGCATAATGCCTTCCAGATCCATCCATGTTATGAGATGTTTCACAGATTCATTGTTGTTCCTTATCATTGTGTAGTATTCTGTTGTGTGAATATACCATAATTTGTTTATCCATTCGTCCGTTGATGGGCACCTAGGTTGTTTCCATCTTTTTGCTACTGTGAATAGTGCTGCAATGAACATGAGTGTGCATATATCTATTCGTGTGACGGCTCTTATTTCTCTAGGATATATTCCAAGGAGTGGGAGTGCTGGATCATATGGTACTTCTATTTCTAGCTTTTTAAGGAAGTGCCAAATCAATTTCCAAAGTGGTTGTACCATTCCCACCAGCAGTGTATAAGCATTCCAGTCTCTCCACAACTTCTCCAACATTTATTATTTTGTGTTTTTTTGTATTAATGCTAGCCTTGTTGGGGTAAGATGGTATCTCATTGTAGTTTTGATTTGCATTTCTCTAATGGTTAATGATTGTTAGCATTTCTTCATGTATCTGTTAGTCACCTAAATGTCTTCTTTGGTGAAGTTTCTGTTCATATCTTTTGCTCATTTTTTAATTGGGTTATTTGTCTTTTTGTTGTAGAGGTTTTGTCTTACCTTGTAGATTTTAGAGATTAGATGCTGATCAGATTTGTTGTAGCCAAAAGTTCTTTCCAAGTCTGTAAGTTGTCTTTTTATTCTTTTGGTGAAGTCTTTTAATGAGCATAAGTGTTTGATTTTTAGGAGCTCCCAGTTATCTAGTTTCTCTTCTGGTGTTTATGCATTGTTAGTAATGCTTTGTATTCTGTTTATGCCATGTATTAGGGCTTCTAGCATTGTCCCTATTTTTTCTTCCATGATCTTTATCGTTTTAGATTTTATACTTAGGTCTTTGATCCATTTTAAGTTAAGTTTTTGTGCATGGTGCGAGGTATGGGTCTTGCTAGGACCTCCAGCACAATGTTGAATAAGAGTGGTGATAAAGTGCATCCTTGCCTAGTTCCTGTTTTCAAGGGGAATGCTTTCAGATTCTCTCCATTTAGGACGATATTGGCTGCTGGCTTTGTATAAATGCCCTTAATTATGTTCAGGAATTTCCCTTCTACTCCTATTTTGCTGAGAGTTTTTATCAGGAATGGGTGTTGGACTTTGTCAGTTGCCTTTTCTGTATCAATTGATAAGATCATGTGGTTCTTGTCTTTTGTTTTATTTAACTGATGGATTACATTGATTGTTTTTCTAATGTTGAACCATCCCTGCATAGGTGGTATGAATCCCCCTTGGTCATGGTGAATTATTTCTTTGATATGTTGTTGAATTCTACTGGCTAGAATTTTGTTGAGGATTTTTACATCTATGTTCATGAAGGATATTGGTCTGTAATTTTCTTTTTTTGTGGTATCTTTACCTGGTTTTGGTATCAGGGTTATGCTGGCTTTATAGAATGAGTTTGGAAGTATTCCATCCTTTTCTATGCTCTGAAATACCTTTAGTAGTGGTGGTGTTAACTCTTCTCTGAAAGTTTGGTAGAATTCTCCAGTGAAGCCATCAGGGCCAGGGCTTTTTCTTGTTGGGAGTTTTTAAATTACCTTTTCAATTTCTTCTTTTGTTATAGGTTTATTTAGTTGTTTTACCTCAGTTTGTGCTAGTTTAGGTAGGGAGTGAGTTTCTAGAAATTTGTCCGTTTCCTCTAGGTTTTCAAATTCGTTAGAGTACAGTTTTTCATAGTATTCTGTTATGATTCTTTTAATTTCAGTTGGGTCTGTTGTGAAATCGCCCATCTCATTTCTTATTCTGGTTATTTGCTTCCTCTCCTGTTTTTCTTCTGTCCGTTTGGCCAGTGGTTTATTGATTTTGTTGATCTTTTCAAAGAACCTAGCTGGGTATCCTTACGTGAATTACTTAACCTTTTGCCACCTCAATTTCCTCTTATATATAATTGAGATATTATTAGCTATATTTCAGGGCTGCTTTGAGAATTAACTGTGATAAGGGAAGTAATGAATCTAGCTGTGTTGGGCATGTAAGCAGGCCTGCAATACATGGTAGCTGTTATTGTGAATATCTGATTGTGCCTTCTGTTCCCTCCCTTTGCTATTATGAATCCTAAAATTCTCAAACTTGCCAATGGCACAACTGGCATGTAAAATATTCTAGCCTACGCTGAGCATTGCAACTATCCCATAAGCATTTACTGAGCTCCTGTGTGTCAGCCCTGAAATATCAATTGATTTCCCTCATGACAATGCAATATCACTGTATTTTTTAACAAAAAAAAACTATTTGCTTTGGCTGTACTTTTAAATATGCTTACAATTCCATATTTTAATTTGAACGTAAATGACTTTGAACTCTTGAAGAATCAGAATGCCTCCTCTGGCGAAAAGTGACATTTTCTCACCCTAAGCAATTCCAAACTTTGAACAACTATCTGCATATTATGCAACACCTGACTACCTTCAGTTCTCCAACACCAGACATTTAGTAAAGGTCACTGAAGGAACCTCCTCAACCTGAAAAATGCCATCTACAAAACACACACAACTAATGTCATATTTGATGGTGAGAATGGATGTTTTCCCCCTAAGATGAGGAACAAGACTGGAATGTCTGCTTTTGCCACCACTATTCAACACTGTACTTGGGGTTCTAGCCAGGGAAATTAGGCAAGAAAAAAAATAAAAGGCATCCAGATTGGAGAGGAAGAAGTGAAACTACCTCTATTCTCAGATGACATGATCTTGTATATAGAAAATCCTAAGGAATACACACACACAAATATTAGAGTTAATAAATGAGTTCAGTAAGGTTGCAGGATACATGGTCAATATATAAAAATCAACTGCAGTTCTACACAGTAGCAATTAACAATCTGAAAATAAAATTAAGAAATGATTCCATTTACAATAGCACCAAAAAGAATAAATTACCTAAATATAAATTTACAAAAGCACAAAACCTATAATCTCAAAACTACAAATCATCCTTGAAAGAAAGTAAAGAAGACCTAAATAAATAGAAAGACATCCCATGTTCATAGATCAGAAGTTTTAATATTGCTAAGATGACAACAGTCCCTGAATTGACCTACAGATTAAACAAAATTCCATCAAAGTGCCAGATGGCTTCTTTGTAGGAACTGGCAAGTTGATCCTAAAATTCATATGGAAGTTCAAGAGAATAGACAAAACAATCTTGAAAGAGAACAAAGTTGGAAGACTCAAACTTCCTGATTTCAAACTTTACTACAAGGCTGCGGTAATCAAGACAGTGTAGTACTGGCATCAGGACAGACATATAGGCCAACGGAATAGAATAGAGAGTCTACAAATAAACTCTCACATTTAGGGTCAACTTATTTTCAACCAGGAGCCAAGACGATTCAATGGGAAAAGAATGTTCTTTTCAACAAATGTGCTGGGACAACTGGACATCCACATGCAAAATTAACATAAAAATGAAGTCAAAATTGATCATAGACTTAAATATAAGAGCTAATACTATACAACTCTGAGAAGAAAACATAGGCATAACTCTTTATGGCCTTGGGTTAGGTAAGGGTTTCTTAGATATGACACCTAAAACACAAACAACCAGAGAAAAATTGGATAAACTGGACTTCATCAAAATTAAAAACTTCTGTGCTTGAAAGATATCATCAAGAAAGTGCAAAGACAACCCACAGAATGGGAGAAAACACTTCAAATCATATATCTGATAAGAGTCTAACAAATAACTCCTAAAACTCAACCATAAAAAGTCAAATAACCCAGTTTAAAAATGGGCAAATGATTTGAAAAGACATTTTACCAAAGAAGATAAACAAATGGGCAATAAGCACATGAAAAGATGCCCAACATCATTAGTCATTAGGGAAATGCAAATCAAAACCACAATGAGATATTCATACCCAGTAGGATGGCTATTATCAGAAAAAGTGCAAAAGAACAAGTGTTGGAAAGGACTGAAGAAATTAGAGCTGTCACCCATTGCTGATGGGAATGTAAAATGGTGCAGGCATTTTGCAAACAGTCTGGCAGTTCCTCAGAAGGTTAAACATGGAGTTTCCATATGACCCAGCAATTTCACTCCCAAGAGGATTGAAAACTTATGTCCACACAAAATTTGTACATCAATGTTCACTGCAGAATTATTCATACTAGTGAAAAAGTGGAAAGAAACTAAATGTCCATCAATTGATGAATGGATTAAATAAAATACGGTACATCCATATAATGAAATATTACTCAGCCATAAAAATGACTGAAGTACTGATACATGCTACAACATGAATGAACCTTGAAATCATTATGCAAAGTCAAAGAAGACATCACAAAAAAACACATTTTGTATGATTCCATTTGTATGAAATGTCCAGAACAGGCAAATCCATAGAGACAGAAAGTAGACTGATTAGTGGTTGCCTAGGGCTAGATGACGATTCGGGGAGAGAATGGGGAGTGACTGGTAACGGAAATGGGGTTTCTTTTTGGAGTGATAAAAATATTCTAAAATTAGACTGATGGATGGTAGCACAATTCTATGAACATACTAAAAACCACTGAATTGTACACTTTCAAAGGGTTTAACTATATGGTATGAAAATTATGTCTCAATAATGTTGTCATTAAACAACAACAAAAAAACAAACACCAAACCAGTTGTTGTCAAGTTGATTCTGACTCATGGCGAACCCATGTGTGTCAGAGTAGAACTGTGCTCCATAGGGTTTTCAATGGTTGATTTTTCAGAAGTAGATCACCATGTCTTTCTTCCAAGGTGCCTCTGGTAGACTCAAACACCCAACCTTTAGTTTAGCAGCTGAGCACTGTAGCTGCTTGTACCACCCAGGGATTCCATGCTGTTATTAAATCCCCCTCAAAAAAAGTGACTGAAGGGAGACAGAGTAAGTCAAGTATTCACTTATGTAGTGATATTAACTTTTCAAAACTCTTTTATCTTTTTTTCAGAACCTATCTATGAGGTAGGAAACCCTGGTAGCATAGTGGTTAAGTGCCACGGCTGCTAACCGAAAGGTCAGCAGTTTGAATCCACCAGGTGCTCCTTGGAAACCCTATGGGGCAGTTCTACTCTGTCCTATAGGGTCACTATGAGTTGGAAGCGACTCGACGGCAACGGGTTTGATTTGGGTTT
This sequence comes from Trichechus manatus latirostris, assembly GCF_000243295.1. Classification (NCBI taxonomy): domain Eukaryota; kingdom Metazoa; phylum Chordata; class Mammalia; order Sirenia; family Trichechidae; genus Trichechus; species Trichechus manatus. The sequence goes on along the minus strand of NW_004444004.1, from coordinate 3,691,582 downwards.
TGGTATCTATGAGGTAGAGAAAGAGAAGATATTAATCCCATTTGACAAATGGGGAAACTGAAGCTCAATGACGTAGAATTAACCTGCTCATAGTCCTGAGTTCTAGTCAGTGACAGGGTGGAAACAGAACAAGGTGTACACCAGAGCAGCCCTGGCTGCACACTGGAATTGCCTGGGGTGCTTTTTAAAATGGGTGTGTTTTGAAAGTAGCTCTGGTGATTTTAATTGTGCAGCCAGGGTTGAGAACCATTGTCCATAGAGTGGAAGAGTGAAATATTGTCTGGGATAGTAGCTCCAGGTGAAGGCAGAAGACATTGGCTAAGATTGCTGGAGGTTGTTCCTTCTAATCTCAATTGAGGAAAATAGAACAACTGCAAACAACTAGCAAGCTCGGGAGGCAAAAAGCCAGCTGCCTCTCACTCTGCCACTCCTTAAATGCGATGAGGGCCTCACCGACAAATCTGAAGTTCTGGACATTTTATTCCAATGGTTAAAAAAAAGAAAAAACACACACACCCAGAAGTGGGCCTAATTCACCTGCCTGGAGGGAGAAAAGGGTTGGTCAGTTCTCTAATCGAACAGGCTCTCTCAGAGAAGTATTTGGGGGGCATTTTCTGAGACTTGAACACAAATGTGGAAAAACAAACGCACTGTTAAATGTGGAAAATAAAGCCTGCCAGGGAATTTTAATCTCATTCAGCAAGGCTGATTCAGAAACAAAGCCCCCTTCACTTCACCATCATGGAACAGCTCAAGGGAGCTGGGGCCAAAGCTCTGAAGTCTAACATCCAAAAGGACATGACAATAGGACTCCCTCCCCATTTTAAGATAGTATTATTAGTGGTGGTAACAACAACAACATCTGACACTGCCAGATGCCGTAGAGTCCATTCCGACTCACCGTGACCCTATAGGACAGAACAGAACTGCCCCATAGGGTTTCTGAGGCTGTAATCTTTACAGAAGCAGACTGCCACATCTTTCTCCTACAGAGTGGCTGGTGGGTTCCAACCATTGACCTTCTGGTTAGCAGCTCAGCTCTTTAACCACCACACCACCAGGCTCCTATCTGACACTACTGAGCACTTACTATGTGCTAAGCACTGGGCTAAGTGCATTACATATATCATCTCCATTCATCAGAATGCCATTTTACAGATAAGAAAATGAGGTCAGATTGAGCACTGTGCTCTTTTAAAGAACTATCCAGATGGGATCAAAGGGACAAAAGCAACTTGAAAGATAGGAAACTTAGTGGGCAATGAGTTTATGTTAATGGAGTTGGAACAACTTGGAAAAGCAGAGTGAAAATGGTTGCACAACTCAGAGAATGTAATCAATGTCACTGAACTGTGCATGTAGAAACTGTTGAATTGGTGTATGTTCTGCTGTGTATATTCTCAACAACAACAAAAATAAAATACGTTATAAAAAAAAGAAAAAAGAAAAAGAAAATGAGATCAGAGAGGTTAGGTAACTTACCCAGGGTCTCATGGTTAAAGGTAGAAGATTCAGTCACAAAATCACGGACAGGTTGGTCCCAGGTCCACACTTTTGACCACTACACTATAGTAACTCTTAATATCAAAGAAGAAACAAAAAGACTTTGGGAATATATGGCAAAAAAATGGTCACAGCTGTTACTGCTTGGTGATTTCTGGTTTTTTGTGTGTTTTTATTTTCTAATTTTTCCATAATGAACATATATTAATTTTGTTAAAAAAAAAAACCTTATATACTTATAAAGACAAAAAGGCATAAAAGCTTCCTGGATTTTGCTGTGGTTTTTTTAATGCATTGAAAAATAACTGCTTTTGCATCGGTAGTTATTTTTATTTTTTTATTTATACTTTTCTGTATTCCACAAATTTTCAACAGTAAACATCTTATTGTTATAATGAGAAAAACAACATTTTTTCTAAATGGTTTAAAAAATAATTCACCTGGGAAAAATATCATCAATCATCCCCCCGTCTTCACAAACAAGATCTCAGGGCATGTATGAAATAAATCCCTGGAATTTCCCTGGGCAATATAGAGAGGTTCAGGTTGACTGACTAATTTATTTATGCTGTCTGTGGCTACCTACCATGTGCTAGGTACGAGGCCCCGCAGGGGACAGGCACAAAGCAAAAGATACTGTCCTTGCCCAAAGAGTAATTATATGCAGGGGAGGAAACCTGGGGAACAGGTTGAATATATAATTCAACCAAGCTATGGCATGCGAAGCAACTATTACAAAAGAGTAAGACATGTCAGTACCAGAAAGGATTGCTGAATAGCTAGTGTTACCAGAGTAATGTTTATAGTGTAATCTCAGTTGTGTAAGAAACCTAAACCAAAGCCAACCACTAACCCTAGAAATATGAAAATAATTATCTGCATGCATAAGCAAAAGAGAAAGTGTGGGAAAATTCACAAACCTTTAACATGACTTACTTCTAGGGGAAGGGACTGAAAGTTGATGTGGCAAGATGATTAGATCTTTCTTTATACTCTGACTGAATGGTTTATCCATGAGCATGTATTATTTTTATAACAAAAATATTCTATAAAGTAAAAATCAAACCCCAAAAATCTCTAATGGATATTGTATAGAATTTACCACAAAGAGCTGATTTGGCTTAATACTAGGCAATTGATCTAAACAATTAGGAAAGAGGAGGAAGAAAGAACATGAGCTTTGGTATCAGAAAGACTGAAGTTCTAATGCCAGTTATGTCATGTCTTAGTCGTGTGCCCCTGTGCAAGTTACTTAAATTTTCTAAGGCTCAGTCTTTAAAATGGGGATGCCAACACCCACCTCCCAGGGCTTTAGTGAGGAGCAAAGACTAATAATAGCTAATACTTATTGGTGGATTACTATTTGCCAGGTTCTGTGCTATGTGATTTACACAATTTAATTTTCAGAACAGCTTTATGAGATAGGCACTTTTATCATCCTCACTTTATAGATGAGAGAAATGAGGCACACACACACACACACACGAGTAGAACAGCCAGGCTATGAACCTAGAGAATCAGATCCCTGACTTCAAACTCTTAACAACTACACTGTTGTTGTTGTTGTTAGATGCTGTCAAGTCGACTCTGACTCATAGCGACCCCATGTGACAGAGTAGAACTGCCCCATAGGGTTGTCTAGGCTGTAATCTTTACAGGAGCAGATCACTAGGTCTTTCTCCTGCGGAGCCGCTGGGTGGGTTTGAACTGCCAACCTTTTGGTTAGCAGCTGAACGCTTAACCGTTGAACCACCAGGGCTCCTAACAACTACACTAGGGTGAGATACTTGTGAAAGAGTTTTTCAGGTTGCAAAGTTCCATCCATGTGTAACGAATTCTTATTTAGTAGAAGTTGAAAACATAAGAAATATGCATAAAATTGCAACACTATAAGGACTAAAAAACATGACAGAAGTGGCATCACAGGGTGTCTTCTGAGGATTTGCTGGTAATGTCTTTATACAACCGAAACTCATGAGTTTGCTGTTTTCTACCTCCATACCTCTGCCCACGCTATTCCCTTAGCCTGAACTATATTCATCTTCTTCAATGTGCAAGCAAAACCTAATAGTTCTTCATGGCTCAGCTCAGGCTTTATTTCTCTGTGAAGCTTTTCTGGACCACTTAATCCAACGATCTCTCTAGATGGCAGTGTGCTAAAGTACAAAGTGCACAGGTTTAGCTTGAGGACTTAGAAACCATGTAACTCTGAGCAAGTCATTTAACCTCTCTGAACCTCGGCTTCCTCATATGTAAAATGGGGTTATTGTGAGAATTAAATGATAATATATGTAAAGTACTTGGTACATCGTAGGTGCCCGATAAATGTCAATATTAGTCCTCTTCCCACTTCTTGGAACTAGGAACAACTGGAATTTAGCAACTAACCCTGTATTTCCTCATGCTTTTCCTTTTTCATGATGTCAACTCTAATACTGCCATCACTTCTCAGGCATTAATGCCTTATCCTTCTAACTAAACTGTAAGTTCCTTGAGGGTTCCAGGATTGTACTCCGGTTGCTTCTGCATCTCTGCTGTAGACAGTACAATATTTGACACAGAAAAGTGCTCAATAAAAATCTGTGGATTGACTGGTGTGATATGGGCTAGATTCACAGAAGATGAATCTAGCCCAAGTAGAAACTAGACATATCTAGGATTGTTATTGTTGCTGTTTGCCATTGAGTCGATTCCAACCCATAGCAACCCTAGAGGACAGAGCAGAACTGCCCCATAGGGTTTCCTAGGCTGTAAACTTTACAGGAGCAGATCGCCAGGTCTTTTCTCCCACAGAGCCACTGGGTGGGTTCAAACCACCTACCTTTCAGTTAGCAGCCAAGCATTTAACCATTGTACTACCAAGGCTCCTTATATCTAGGGTACCAAAACCCACTGTTAACAAGTCAATTCTGACTCATGGTGACCCTATAGGACAAGCAGAACTTCTCCACAGGGTTTCCAAGGCTGTAAATCTTTACGGAAGTGGACTGCCATGTCTTTCTCCCGCCCAGCGGCTGGTGGGTTCAAACCACCAACCTTCTGGTTAGTAGCTGAGAACTTAACCACTGCACCACCATGGCTCCTCTGTATCTGGGGTAGGCCCTAGAATTTGGTTTGGGCCAAGAATCTCAGATTCTTCTCCACAACCTCCCTGTACACACATCCTCTCACACACACTGCATTGATTCGATCAGAAACAGACTGGCCTTTGTAGATGGTTGAGACACAATTTTGTCTCAATCAATTCTTCAGAAAGCTAAGCCTTCCTTGGAAATCCGGCTTTTTATATTTCAAGTACTCTCAGGAAAGCAAAGGGACAGTCTGTCCTCAGTTAAGGTCCAAACTCCAAAGTATAACTTTTTTAAATAGCTGAATTTGCCAGTCACAGAAATAACTTTTCTAGGTCAATTAGCACATTTTGAGGTGCCAATTAGCAAAGAGTGAGATTCTCAAGCCTATTTGCATTGGTGACAGCAAAGTTTTCCCTGCAGCCCACATGGGTACAAGGTGTGCTGATGGCAAAGTTACATCCCAAAAACATTAAGATAATGGCTATGGATGGTGGGTAGACACAGCAGTAATGACAAAATCATTACTAACCTCTTCCACTAAGTTCAAGACTTAGGAACATTCAAAAGAACCATCCTAACAGAGAAAAGGAGCTGGGCAAAAACAGGAGGTGGTAAAGGAGGGAAAAAACGAACTAACATGATAGATCAACATGAATACATAATAATGGGCCATTTTGATAATGAGATAATAATACATTCAAGGCTTTGGGCCTTGAAGAAGAAGAGAGTTTGATGAGAAGAATCATTATCATTATTCTTTTTATTATTCTGATAGAAGACAGATGGCTGCAAATACAAACACAGGCCAGGCTAGCATCTTTGGTCTGGGAAAGGGGCTGACACCATGTATTAAGTTTCTTTTGTTTCCAATCTCCCTTGCTCAGAATACCCAACATTCAGAAGAAACCCTTATAAGGGTTAGAGGGCAAAAGGCAGAGAGCTGAGGATGCAGCTGGGGCCAGTGCATCATTCTGAGGGCTACATCACCAGCTTTGCAAGATGAAAGCCATTAACTGAAAATCTAATATATAACCAGGTTCCACTGCACCCTGCTTAGCCGCTACCTCTTGGCTTTCACTCTCCAGAAGGTGGTTTAGCCTGGACGGTGGTTTAGCAAAGTCACAGGCATAAATAAGGAACCCAGCATCACCATCAGGCAAAACGGCCAGTGGCTATAACAAGGAGCTCACAAACCAGGCAGCAGCTTCATTCTTGAAGACACAGACTATTGACTGCCTATGGGTGCTATGATGGATTGAATTGTGTCCCCCCGAAAAAAAATGCTGAAGTCCTAATCCCTGTATCTGTGATTGTGACCTTGTTTGGAAATAGGGTTTTTTCTTTTGTTACCAGTTAAATTAAAGGAAGTCATACTGGAGTAGGGTGGGTCCTAATCCCAATCCCTTCTGAATAATGTCTTATAAAAGGAAAGAACTGATGTGGAAACAGAGTTATACTCAGAGGGAAGACACCATGTGACAATTGAGGCAGATGCATCTATAAGCAGCAAAGGAATGCCAAGGATTGCCAGCAGCCACCAGAAACTAGGATAGAGGCATGGAACAGTTCCTCTCTCAAAGTCCCCAGAAAGAATCAACACTGCCAAGACCCTGATTTGGACTTCTAGCCTCCAGAACAGTGAGAAAATCAATTTCTGTTCTTCAAAGCCACCCACTTTACTATATTTTGTTACGGCAGCCCTAGCAAACTAACACAAAACTAAAACCAAATATGTTGCTCTGGAGTTGATTCCAGACCCTATAGGACAGAGTAGAATTGCCTCACAGGTTTTCCAAGGCCGTAATCTTTACGGAAGCAGACTGACACACCTATCTCCCACGGAGCTGCTGGTGGGTTTGAACCACCAACTATTCGGTTAGCAGCTGAGTGCTTTACCACTGTACCACCAAGTCTCCTTAAACTAAAACAAGGGGTATCTTAACATGGGATTCACGGGTGGGCTGGGGGAAGGGGTGTTGGTGTCCCTCCTGAAACTGTATGCAAAACTGTGTGTATGCGTGCATTCATCTGGGAAGAAGCTCTATAGTTCTCTTTAGCTTCTCAAAGAAGCCCATGTTCAATTCTTTTAGATGGAGGGAAGCTAAGTAGTATCTCTAGCATCTTGCCTCACCAGCATTCAAACTTGCCCTGAATTTTCAGTCATGGAACAGGAAAAGAGCTCTGAAGTCTGAGTCAGTGACCTGGGTTCTAGGGGTATCCACCTTGGCTTCTTAAGCCAGTCATTCACCCTCCTAAGTTCCCCCTCTGGAAGATTAGACCACGTAAGCTTTGAGCTCCCTACTAATTTAATAATCAGTAATTCTATGATGCATTTTCTCTTCCTCCCCTCCAAGAAACAAAGGGGCATATCACTTAAGACACTTCATTTAGAAGCATACATTCTGGCATTTAGAATGATTCCTAGGTTTATAATCCAAGCCATGGGGTGGATCATGGTGTTGATATAAGAAACAAAAGAAGATAAGGGATTTGCAGGAAGCATATAAACTCAACATTGTTATGTGGAGTCTGAAATACCTATGAATCATCCAAGGGAAGATGGGACTCAAAAAAACGATTTCTGTTGAAGGTAGAGATTTGGGAATCATTAGTGCTAAAAGGCTACACAGTCCCCAAGCGTTTGCTGAATGAGCAGTAACACAAAGAAGATTGAAGATAGAACCCAAAGACTCCAGTATTTCCATATTCTTTCTTCTATAGGCTCTTTCATAATTTTTCCCCCTCTAGTCTCTTTTATAATCAATCTCTCTCTTCTTCCTCCTCCCTGTCTCATTGAGTTGACAAGGCAAATCGTACCCAAGAATCTCATAATTTAGGAAAACAAATAATCAGAATTAATTTTCTCTATATCTTCCCCATTTAATTTTGATTGCTTTGCAATGAGACAATTGGGAAAATGTCTAGGAATCAGAGATTTTATTCTGTTTTGACAAAAAATATAAATATGGACTCAAAAAACAATCATGCTTCATTTAAAGCCAAAAAAAGACCTCTAGAATCCTGACTGTAAAAATCACTTACTTGTAATATGGGCCATTGGAATGCACGTTCCTTCTTCTGGGATGTCAGCTTTGAAGATGGAAAACCAGGAGGAACCGAGACCTGGGCATTCTCTAGCTGGTCTGTAAATCCTGGTGCCAGTGCACCCCAGGATAGGACAGAGCAATGGAAATTCACTGATGACCCCAAATCCTTTAGCTGATTGCGGCAACTTCCTCCAACTGCTTCTCTGTCTTTATACATGTGAGTGTATGTATGCCTGTGTTACTGGCATAACACACTAATTAGTTCATTTTACATTCCTTGCTTTCTCATTACTGCTAATGAGCAAAAATGAAAAAACAAATTTTTTAAAGGATTAAAAAGATAAAGGGCAAAAAAGGAAAGGCAAAAGAGAAGCCAAAAGCTGGCTTCCTTCCTAATTGGATCATCAGGCTTAAGAAAAAGATGCCAATCTTTCTCTGTCTCATCTTAAATCAATCTGAGCTCAACTAAGGGGCTGCAAAGCAAAAAGTCCTCAAGGCCAGAAGTAGCTGGGAGGGGTTCCAACCATCTAAAATAACCAGACAGGGCTAATTGCCAAGACACATGCAAATGGGGCCACTGCGAGTTATTGTTGTTGTTGTTAGGTGCCGTTGAGTTGGTTCCGACTCATAGCAACCCTATGTAAAACAGAAGGAAACACTGCCCAGTCCCGCGCCATTCTCACAATTGTTGTTATGCTTGAGCCCATTGTTGCAGCCACTATGTCAATCCATCTCGTTGAGGGTCTTCCTCTTTTTTGCTGACCCTCTCTCTACTTTACCAAGCATGATGTCCTTCTTCAGGGACCGGTCCCTCCTGATAACATGCCCAAATTATGTGAGACAAAGTCCTGCCATCCTTGCTTCTAAGGAGCATTCTGGCTGTACTTCTCCCAAGAAAGATTTGTTTATTCTTCTGGCAGTCCATAGTATATTCAATATTCTTCACCAACGCCATAATTCAAAGGCATCAATT
>NW_004444004.1:3666091-3682361 GCF_000243295.1 Trichechus manatus latirostris | reverse complement strand
ATTCTTCACCAACGCCATAATTCAAAGGCATCAATTTTTCTTCGGTCTTCTTTACTCATGGTCTAGCTTTCACGTGCATATGAGGTGAATGAAAATACCATGGCTTGGGTCAGGTGCACTGTAGTCCTTAAAGTGACATCTTTGCTTTTTAACACTTTAAAGAGGTCTTTTGCCCAGTGCAATTTGCCCAGTGCAATGTGTCGTCTGATTTCTTGACTGCTGCTTCCATGAGCATTGATTGTGGATCCAAGTAAAATGAAATCCTTGACAATGTCAATCTTTTCTTCATTTATCATGATGTTGCTTATTGGTCCAGTTGTGAGGATTTTTTTTTCTTTATGTTAAGGTGTAATCCGTACTGAAGGTTGTAGTCTTTGATCTTCATCAGTAAGTGTTTCAAGTCCTCTTCACTTTCAGCAAGCAAGCTACCTGGGGATCCAGTTAAAATGCAGACTTTGATGCAGTAGATCTGAGGTGGAAGCTGGGATTCTGCATTTCTAACAAGCAGCACCCACATGATGCTGGTCCTTGGACCATGTTTTATTTTTGTTTGTTTGTGGTAAAAAATATATATAACATAAAATGTGTCACTTTAACCATTTTTAAGTATACAACTCAGTGACATTAATTATAGTCACTGTGTTCTGCAACCATCACAACTATTTTCAAAAGTTTTTCATCACCCCAAACAGAAACTCAGTACCCCTTCAGCAATAACTCCACATTCCCTCCTACACCCAGCCCCTGGTATCACTAATGAACTTTGGTCTCTATGCATTTACCTTTCTAGATATTTCATATAAGTGAGATCATACAATATTTGTCCTTTTGTGTCTGACTTGTTTCATTCGTCATAATGTTTTCAAGGTTCATCCATGTGGTGGCATATATCAGAACTTCATTTCTCTTTATGGCTGAATAATATCCCATTATGTGATATATCGCATTTTGTTTATCCATTCATCTGTGTATGGACACTTGGGTTGTTTCCACCTTTTGGCTATTGTGAATAATGCTGTGGTGAACACTGACATACAAGTATCTGTTTGAGTCCCTGCTTTCAAGTCTTTTGGGTATGGTGACTATGTTTAACCTTTCGAGGAACTGCCATACTGATTTCTAAGGTGGCTGCACCATTTTCTATTCTCACCAGCAATGTACAAGGGTTCCAATTTCTCCACCCCTCACCACCATTTGTTATTTTCCTCAGATCACACTCTGAGTTACACACTTTGAAGAACTTTAAGTCACCAGTGCATAGCACACTGATTCTCCAAGAGTAGTCCGAGGACCTCTGCATCAGTATCACTTGGGGGCTTGTTATACATGCTCATTCCCTGCCATCACCCCAGATCCTCTCAATCACACCATCTCGGGATGGGACCTGTCCAGTCCCAGTTTTTAATCAAGCCCCTCAGGTGATTCCTATGAACATTAAAGTTTAAGAACCACTGCCTGAAATCAGTGGTTCTCAACTCTGGCTGCAGGTTATAATTGCCTGGGATACTGTCTTAGTTAACTAGTGCTGCTATAATAGAAATACCACAAGTGGATGGCTTCAACAAATGGAAGTTTATTCTCTCACAGTCTAGCGGGCTAGTAGTCCAAATTCAGGGCGTCAGCTCCAGGAGAAGGCTTTTTCTCTCTGTCAGCTCTGGAGGAAGGTCCTTGTCATCAATCTTCCCCTGGACTAGGAGCGTCTCAACACAGGGACTCGGGGTCCAAAGGACGCACACTCCTGGCTCTACTTTCTTGGTCATATGAGGTCCCCCTGTCTCTCTGCTCACCTCTCTCTTTTATATATCAAAAGAGATTAATTTAAGACACAATCTAATCTTTTAGATTGACTCCCACCTCATTAACATAACTGCCTCTAATCCTGCCTCATTAACATCATAGAGATAGGATTTACAACACATAGGAAAATCACACCAGATGGCAAAACAGTGGACAATCACACAATACTGGGAATCATGGCCTAGCCAAGTTGACACATATTTTGGGGGGACATAATTCAATCCATGACAGGTATATTTAAAGATGCAATGCCCAGGCTATATCACAGATCATGAACTCAGATTCTCCAAAGGTGGATCCAGGACCAACCCAAAAAAACCCATTACTGTCGAGTCGATTCTGACACATAACGACCCTATAGGACAGAGTAGAACTGCCCAATAGGGTTTCCAAGGAGCAGCTGGTGGATTCGAACTGCCAACCTTTTGGCTAGCAGCCATAGCTCTTAACCACTACGCCACCAGGGCCATGTATTCTTTTATCAGTGTTTTTTTTTTTTTTTTTTTTAAGTATCCCTAGGTGAGCCTGGAACCTAGTAAGGGTTCCAAAGTGCTGCTTTAGATCAATAGTTCTTCTTTTAATTTCTATTTTTATGTAATATGCATCTAAAAATGTATAACTGTCACAACTACTGATCTCTACTCATCTGCAGATAAATAGAAAGAAGGAAACCAAAGACTCAAAGAAGAAACTAGGTACAGAACCAATAGTCTACATGAACAATATCACCTACTTTGAGACAAGAAGAACTAGATGGTGACCAGCTACCACTACCGACCGTTCAGACCAGGGACTCAATAGATGGTTCCAGATAGAATGGGAGAAAAATGTAGAACAGAACACAAATTCCTAAAAAAAAGGCTAGACTTACTGGACCGGTAGAGACTGGACGAACCCATGAGACTATAGCCCTGAGGTACTCTTTAAATTTGGAACTCAAACAACTCCCAGAGGTCACCTTTTAGCCAAATGATAGATTGGCCCATAAAATAAATATATCACTCAGTGCTGTGCTCCTCAAAATAATTTTCCAGATGAAACCAAATGATAAACGTTTACCCTAGACCAAAGACGAGAAGGCAAGGGAGGACAAGGAAGCTAGACTAATGGAAACAGAACAACCAAAATGGAAATAACGAGAACACTGATATATTTTAAAGAATGTAACCAATGTCACTGAACAATATGTGTACAAATTGTTCAATGAGAACCTAATTTTCTGCGTAAACTTTCACCAAAAATACAATAAAAAATAAAAAGTATAACTATCATAAGGGGAGGGTGGGGACTAAATCTTCAGAGGGAGCAAAGTGTAGCTGTGGTTTTAGAATCAGGAGGCTTGGGCTCCGGTCCTAACTCTGCCACTTAGAATTTACGTGACTCTCTGAATGTCAGTTTCTTCCTTTGAAAACAAGAGGCCATAATACTTGCCCTATCTACCCCATACACCTGTTATGTGAAAATACCTTATAAACTATAAAATGTTATACAAATAGCAAGGATTACCACTTTGAGATTTATATTACGATATTAATGTGTGAGGCAATTTAACTTATGGAAACAGAAAGCAGTAGTAACAATTTTACAGGCAATTACTTCCCCTGGGCTTTTTGATGTTACCTCTTAATCCCTACACAGTCCCACATGTGGGAGTTTGAGGACAGAGCTCTGCCACCCCAGCCTTGTAGCTCCTGCTTCTCTCTATGCTGATTTGTCACCTGGCCCCCTGCCACTGTGGAATTCTACCTGCTAGCCACTGAGGGTTTTTTTGTCTAGACTACTCCATGGGTTTGGTTGAATGAGGGAGAAAGAATGTAATTATCCAAGGGGGCCCCTGGCAAAGTAGACAGGCTTTGAAGCTCCCCAGCAGATTATTCTGGGCCAATGCTGGTAAGTCCACACTACAGCCCCTTAGAACATCTGGAAATCTCTATCTAATAGGTAGGGCCCCACGCCCCCTTTCTCTCCACCAAATCTCTCCAAGAGCTTCTGTAGGATTTTTTGTCTGTCCTAATTGTGATTTAGATTATTGCAGCCCTAAAGTTCCACAAAACTCTCCCACCTCCATCAATCTCCCCTGAACCCAAATAGGACTGCGTGAAACCTCAACATTAAAAATACAGATATTTTAAAAATCACATGGGCATATGGGCTGATGAGGACAAGCAGTCAATAATGAAGGAGCAGTCAAACACTGTTTCATATGTTGCTGGTGCATTCCAAAAATAGGCTACTTACCAGCCGGGTATTTACCACAGGAAAAAGCAATGCCAGAAGAGCTCCATTCAACATGTGCATCTGTAGCCTAGAAGGGAAAAAAAGATACAAAGTCCAGGTCACATTCAGACTCTGATGCAAAGGAAGGGAAAAAACATGTCAGGTGAAGCCATGCCATATGGGAGGACACTAAGTATACACATGGCCTCTGTTTAAATAGCACTAGAATTTGCACACATGTGAAATATAAATTAAAAGCAGCATATTTTGTTATTAACTGAAATTTTCTGAAGAGCATCACCATTGCCTCAAAATCCCCCCAAACACTTGCTGAACACCCTTTGGTTACAGAACTTCATTACATAATGAGTTCTGGGCTCCCTAAACATTCAGGCAGTCCCAATCAATGGCTTTAAGTGCTGCAACTCCGGCGGCATTAGAAATGGGGAACTGTGGTAGCTAAGTGCTCTGTTATTACAGTAGAAACCCATTTATTATAACATGGCAGCTTATTTATGCAGTCATGCCCAATCCTTTTTCCCAAACAGAGACATGGGCAGTAAAAGGCTGGTATAATCAAGGGAGCCAACTGCAGCGTTGTGCAGACTGTGTTCCCTCAATTTCTTAGAAGTGCCTTTAGGGGCTACTGCAGGAGGTGTGTGGGGGGCACAAGTGCCAGCGGTCCAGGTTTTCATTGATCTGTTATACATATTGGACCCTATGACTTACAAACAAAACCACAAAAAAAAAAAAAAAAAAAGAAGAAGAAAACCTCCAGTCTCCAGCATCGGGTAGTGATGCTGTTTCTCAATACCAGACTTGTTAAAATGCATAATAGAAACCTTTTAAGTTAAGAACAATTAACTCAGGAACAAACTCTGCTTTTGAGAGCCCTGGAGATGGATTTAAGCCGCTTTCTTCATCTTTCAAGGCAAATAGTCTTTTACTATTAAGGGAGAAGCAAAGAATGACAGTCTGTCCCTCCTGAAGAAAGGCTGCTTTGATGTACATCGTGTACAACCACCACCGATCCAATGTTGCCTCTCAGACCTCAAGACACTAGCTGCATCTGGATCTGGATCTCTCTCTCTCATTCTCTCTCCCTCTTTCATTCTCTCTCGCTCTCTCTCACACACACACATACAAAGCAGCCCTGGTATCTCCAATGCCCTAAGAAGTCCACACCTTGAAGACCCTCGAGAGCATTTAAGCTTCTCTTGGAGCTCACAGATGCATGTCTAAGACTAAGAGACATTGCAAGGGTATCCAAGAGAATAAGGCCGCATTTCATTTCCCCCAGGTGGTTTCTTCCTGCTGCTGTTTGTGTTAACACTGCCATGATAATGATGATAGCGTGCACTTAATATATTCCAGGCAATTATCTAATTAACTGCTTTACACTCACTCTCTCACTTAATTTTTACAGCAATCTTATGAGATAGGTATTATTACCGTTCTCATTTTGTTGATGAGGAAACCAAGTTCAGAGAAGTGAAATGACCTGGTCAATACCGCACCTGAGCTAGAGCTAGGATTCAAACTCAGGTTTTTCTGAGTCCAGACCCCAAGCTCTTTTGTCTCTTTTGCTGCTTTATGCCAGAGCCTCTCTCCCTCCAAAATATGACCTCGGGGAGGCTCTATTTCCTTCCTTTTGGTTCCAGGGGTTTCTCAACTTGCCCCAGGCCTAATGTGCTTTCAGTGGATGATGGAAGGGGATAATGCTCTTAGCCAGACCAGGCCTTCATAGGCCTACAGGACCAACAGGACTTCCACTGGTCCATAAAAGGGAAGAGGCACACCAAATCAATGTCACCTCTGCCTCCAGGGCTGGCCAGGTTACCATGTGTTTTCAACAGAGTTGTTCCATAAGGCAGCTGTGCTCTGAGAAAGTGACTGCTAAAAACTCTGGTTCAACCCTCAGTGCCTAGAACAAGAGTTATTAACAGTCATTCCAGGCCTGGCATAAGGTAGTCTGGCCTAATCCTGCTCCTATGTGACAGCCACAGCATAAAGACTCACCCTGGGAGAGGAAAAATCATATTGATAGGCCAGGTAAAGCTGGATTCTGTTGCCAGGCTTCTGCCCATTGACCATAAAGGAATGTTGGCATTTGTACAAGGCCAATTAGACATTTGGGCACCAAAAGTTAACTCTTGAAGATGACAGAATTGATTCCAAGTGTTCATGGAAGGCCAAAGATAAAGGAGATAAAACCAACATCAAGATTCAAAAAGAAAAATAAGTCTGTAGGTTAAGACAGGCCTTAATCTGAGTTCTCAAAATTCAGTTTCCCAAGCTACAAATATGCCAAAGGGTAAATTATTCTTAATATAGGAAGAGGTCTTCCACATCAATAATTATCAAAATTACCAAAATGTATTGAGAATTTCTCTGTGCCAATAACTGGGATAAGTATTCAAATGCATCATCTCATTTAATCCTCACAGTTTTATCACCACCATCATCATCTTCATTTCATAGCTGAAAAAGTAAATTTTCAAGTGATTAAATGACTTGCCCAACATCACACAGATAATAAGTGGCAGAAGCAGAAGTCACACACAGGAGAGAGAGAGCAGAGGGTAGGAGCAAAGGAGGGAAGGAGGGAGGGAGAGATGGTAAAAAGAAAAAAAAAAGAAAATCGTGTGAAAGAGACAAACTGTTTAAAAAATTCAAAGTATGAGAAAGAGGTCCAGAAAAAGCAAAAAGATAGATTAAAGGCTGGAACCAAAACATACACGTTGGAGACAGAGTCCTGTTTAATTAGTCATACCTATAAACCTCTTTCTTGCCAGCTCATTGTCACAAATATTTTCTGGAGCCCTTTTTTGTTTTTTGTATAGGGTACTGTGTTGAGTAAGCTTAGCTGGTAAGAATATGGGCACAATATGACAAGAGTCATGGGTTTGATTCTCGTTCAGGTCAGTCAATTCATTAAATTTAGTTCCACAAACAATCAATCCATTACTGTTCCTCTAACATTGTTCTAAGTGCTATAGGGAAAAGAAGATAGATATAAGTAAGACACCATACCTGCCCTCAAGAGCTAACAATCCTACTGAGAAGGCAAGGAATGAAATAACTAGAGAAAATGTAATATAATGGTTAAGAACCTTGGAGTTTGGAATCAAACTTATGTTCAAATCCCAGCTCTACTACTAATTGGCCAAGTGACTCTGGACAAGTCACTTAAACTATATGTTTGTCAGTTAACTAAATTATAAAATGGAGCTAATAACAGTACCCACTTGAAAGGGATGTTGAGAGAATTTCATGAGATAACACCACATAAAATGACCAACATAGTGCCTGGGACATTAACTATGAGTAGGCATTACTGAGTAAGCACTCGGCATATGGTGTTTATTATTATCCTTAATAAATCAATGTAAATTAATATTACACTATTCATAACAACAAATGAAGCTATTTAAAATCCTCACGAAATGGCTTATATTTTAATTTAGGACTTGATTACAACCAAGAGCCAAAATATATGGGACAGGTGACAAGTTCTGTGGGAAAGGGAAATAAGGGGTGTTGGCTGAAGATCTGAGAATGGTTTTGCGGAAGAGATGAAATTTGAGAGCTGCTAAAATTACACTCCTTACTCTAGCCAAGGAGCCCTGGTGGCGCCGTGGTTAAAGTACTCAGTTGCTAACCAAAAGGTCAGTGGTTCGAACCCACCGGTCGCTCCACAGGAGAAAGCTGTAGCAGTCTTACTCCATAAAGATTTACATCCTTCCAAACCCTATGGGGCAGTTCTGCTCTGTCCTATAGGGTTGCCTTGGGTTGAAATCAACTCGAGGGCAATGGATCTGCTTTACTCTAGCCAGCCAACCTGCAAATATGATAGGCAGTTTCTGGTTCTGGGCAAGATGGAGTAAGCACACTCCACCCTCACTATTCTCGAGCTATAAAAACTTAGAATGCACGGAGCAACTATTTGAAGACTAAAAAGTCAATAACAGCAGGCCAACTGGGAGAGAAGATTACCAAACCAGTGGTGAGTTGCCCATTTTTCCCTTTCCAGATCCCCCACACTGAACTCAGTGTATCAGAAGTGGGCACCAAAGGGCAGAAAGAGAGGTATCCAGCAGAGCTCTCTAGTTCTGGTTTGAGGTACAAGAAAGAGAAACTCCTAATGCTCAGAGAGTGTGTGGGAACCCTTCTTTCCTTTCTCAATTTTGCCAAACTCCAGTCCCCAAGCAACCCAATGGTAGCAGAGTCAGCCTGTGGCAATAGATACTTAAAGAAGCTAAAACTCTGAGGGAGGGAAAACTTCCTCTTCATTTGGTGGCTCTGTGATCCCAAAAGGGTGGAGAAAATCATACTGCATTTTTTTCTCTCTATGTCTTCTTGACACTTGACCTCAGACATGGTTGCAGTTGTGAAACTTCACATCAGAGTGAAGTAACTAAAACCTTCATTTTCTGTCCAGAGGACTAAAAGAGAAGGCCCAGGAAACTGCAAAGTACTGGTGGTATAGTGAGAGAAAGGAGCTCAAGGAAGCAATCCCATAAAGTTCTGGATGAATTCCTGGTCCCACTCTCAAGCTGAGTATGCATGAATATCATTCCATAAACACAGCATGACCAAGACTGTGAGAAATGAGCTAACAGATAGAGCACCATCCCAGTTTCAGATAGCTCACTGGGTGGCACACATGCGGGACAAGTCTGAATAGCACTGCAAAGGTTTTGAAAACTGAACTGACATTGGAATCACAGCCCAGAGAAGGCAGATTAGAAATTGCAGCCTGAACCTACCCAGGTCAATTACCTGCTTAAAAAACAACAACAACATTCTCTTTAGGATTTAAGCAAGACTCAGTGTCTTAAAACACTCAAAATGTCCGGAACAGCATCTAAAATTACTTGGCATACAAAGAACCATGAAAATCACAAGAATTAAAGCAGCTATAATAAAATGTTCCAGCAAGCAATTGGGAAAAAACTCTTAAAAGTAATGGAAAAACAGCACATTTCAGCAAAAAAGAAAAAAAAAAGAAGATATAAAGAAAAAACAAATGGAAATTTTAGAACTAAAAAAGAACACTACTCATAATAAAAAACTCACTGGATAGCTTCTATAACAGACTGAAGATAAGGAGCCCAGGTGGTACAGTGGTTAAGCACTTGGCTGCTTACTGAAAGGTCAGCAGTTCAAATTGACCAGCCACTCTGTGGAAGAACGATGTGGCAGCCTGCTTCCCTAAAGATTACAGCCTTGGAAACCTTATGGGGCAGTTCTACCCTGTCCTACAGGGTCACTATGAGTCAGAATTGACTTGATGGCAACAGGGGTTTTAGACTGGAGATGATAGAGGAGAGTCAGGGAATTTGAGTCTAGATGAACAGAAATGATCCAATCTAAACAATAGAGGGGGGTGGGAAACACTGAAAAAAAAATGTCTTGGGGGCCCTTAGGACAACAACAAAAGGTCTAACATTCATGTCATAAAACTTCCAGACTGAGAGATGAAAGAGTACAAGGGCTAAAAAAATTTTAAGAAATAATGGCCAAAAACTTCTCAAGTTTGGTAAAAGACATAAATCTACAGAGTTAAGAAGCTGAACAAAACCCCAAACAAGATAAACACAAAGAAATTTACTCCCAGACACATCATAATCAAATTGCTGAAACTAAACTAAACACAAAGAAAAATGTTGAAAGCACCCATAAATAAATGAGGGATTATCTATGGAATGAATGTAGATTTCTTATCAGAAACAATGAAGGACTGAAGGACATACTACAATGTTTTTTTTAACGACAGCATTATTGGGATATAATTTACATACCATAAAATTCACCCTTTTGAAGTATACAATACAGGGGCTTTTAATAGATTCACAAGGTTGTGCAACCATGTCACTATCTAGTTCCAGAACATTTTCATCACCCCAAAGGAAACCCTGTACTCATTAAACAATTGCTCCCCATTTTCCTCTCTCCACAGCCTTCTCTATGGATTTCCCTATTCTGGACATTTCATATAAATGGAATCATACAATATTGGTCCTTTTGTGTCTGACTTCTTTCACTTAGCGGAGTATTTTCAAGGTTCATCCATGTTACATTTATCAGTCATTAATTCTTTTTAATAGCTGAATAGCATTACATTTTGGGTAGTATGAATGAAGCTGCTACGAACATTCATGTACAAGTTTTTGTGTGGACGTATGTTTTCAATTCTCTTGAGTATATGCCTAGAAATGGAATTGTTGGGTTATATGGTAACTCTATGTTTAACCTTTTGAGGAACTACCAGACTATTTTCCAAAGTGGCAGCATCATTTTACATTCCCATCAACAATATGAGGGTTCATTAGAACCTCCACATCCTCACAAATACTTGTCATTGTCTGTCTTCTTTATTTTAGCCATGCTAGTGGGTGTGAAGTAGTATTTCATTGTGGATTTGATTTGCATTTCCCTAATGACTAATGATGTTGAACATCTTTCCATGAGTTTATTGGCAATTTCTATATCTTCTTTGGCATAATGTCTATTGAAATCCTTTGTTCATTTTTAAACTGGGTTATTTGCCTATTTATTGTTGAGTTTTAAGAGTTTTTTTATGTATTCTGGATACTAGACCCTTATCGGAGCCCTGGTGGCACAGTGGTTAAGGGCTAGGCTGCTAACCAAAAGGATGGCAGTTTGAATCCACCAGCCGCTCCCTGCAAACCCTGTGGGGCAGTTCTACTCTGTCCTATAGGATCACTATGAGTCGGAATCAACTCGACAGCAACGGGTTTGGGTTTTTTGTTTTTGTTTTAGACCCTTATCAGATGTATGATATGCAAAATTTTTCTACCATTCGGTGGGCTGTCTTTTCACTTTCTTGATGGTATTCCTTAAAGCACAAAATTTTTAAATTTTGATGAAATCCAATTTCTCTATTCCTTTCTTTTGTTGCTTGTGCTTTTGGTGTAATAGCTAAGAATTCATTGCCACATCTGAAGTCATGAGGATTTACCTCTGTTTTCTTCTAAGAGTTTTATAGTTTTTGCTCTTATATTTTGGTTGATCTCTAGTGAGCTAATTTTTGTATATAGTACAAGGTAAGGGTGCAACTTCATTCTATCCAGAACAATTGACATCTATAAGTAAAAGAACAGATATAACATAAACTTCATACCTTATACCCATTGCCATCAAGTCGATTCCAACTCATTGTGACCCTATAGGACAGAGTAGAACTGCCCCATAGGGTTTCCAAGGAGTGGCTGGTGGATTTGAACCTTTTGGTTACCAGCCGAGCTCTTAACCACTGCGTCACCAGAGCTCCTCATACCTTATACTAAATCTAAATCACAAATCAAACTATAAATTTTTTGGAATAGGATAAAATCTCCATGACTTTCAGTTAGGCAAATATTTTAGACATGACACCAAAATTACAATCTATAAAAGAAAAAAAAATTATAAATTGAACTTCATCAAAATTTAAAACTTTTGCTCTGTGTAAGATACTTTTAAGAGAATTAAAAAGATAACCTGTAGAATGGAGAAAATATTTGTAAATCACATATCCAACAAAGGACTTTCATCCAGAATATAAAAGAATCCTCAAACTCAACAATAAGAAAACAAACAACTCAATTAAAAAATGGGCTAAAAACTTGGACACTTCACCAAAAAGTATATATGGTTGACTAATAAGCATACAAAGAGATGTTCCATATCATTAGGGAAATGTAACCAAAACCCCGAGATACCATACTTACCTATTAGAATCATTAAAATAAAAATAATGACAATACCCATTGTTGGAGAGGATGTGGAGAAACTGGAACTCTCATATATTATTGGTGGAAATATTATATTATACCACTTTAGAAAACAGTTTCGCAGCTTCTTACAAAGTTAAAAATACTCTTTTATCATATAACCTAATAATTCTAATCCCAGATATTTACCCTAGAGAAACAAAAACTGATGTTTGCATAAAAACTGTA
Organism: Trichechus manatus latirostris; assembly: GCF_000243295.1. NCBI lineage: Eukaryota > Metazoa > Chordata > Mammalia > Sirenia > Trichechidae > Trichechus > Trichechus manatus. Next base: position 3,670,380 of record NW_004444004.1, on the reverse strand, counting down.
CACAAAGATGTTCACAGCAACTCTATTCATGATCACTAAAATCTGGAGTCAGTCCAGGTACCCTTCAACGGGTGACAGAATAAACAATCTGTAGTATATGCGTACCACGGAATACCAGTCTGCAATAAAAAGGAACAAATGACTGATGCATGTAACAACTTGGATGAAACTCAAGGTTACATACTGCAGGGTTCCATTTATAAAACTTTCTCCAAGTGACAAAACTAGAGTGGTGAGAACCAATCAGTGATTGCCAGATTTTAGGATGTAGGAAGGTGTCACTCCAAAGGGACAGTATGAGCAGTTTTTTAAAGCAATAAAACTGTTCTATACCCTGACTATAGTGGCAATTACAGAAATCTATACATATGCTAAAATTCAGAGAACTGTATACCAAAAAAGTCAATTTTACTGTATAATTAGAGTTTTTTAAATATGAGAGGCAAAACACTGGACTCCCCAGCCTTCACTTTTACACCTATGAAATAAGTGATCCAGGATTCTAAGCCTTTTTAAATAATGCTTTCTCATGTTAGTTTTTTTTACATTAAAATTTTCAAACATACAGAAAAATATAAAAAATATAATGAGCACCTCTGTGCCCTCCATTCAGCTTTAAATAAATTTGAACATTACTGATTCAGCTGAAGCCCTTTATGTACTATTCCTCTCTCCTACCCTCATCAGAGGTAACTACTATCCTAAAGTGAATGGGTAACCTTCCTGTTCATGTTTTTTTTGACATTTATTACATCTGTATGTATTCACAAACCATACACAGTGTTGTTTCATGTTTAACATGCTAAGTAAATGGCATCATATGGTATATATTATTGTGCAATTTACATTTTTCACTCAACATGGCTTCTTCTAATGATCCATGTCAATATATGTAGCTCTACTTCATCTGTTTTTTCACTGCTGTATGTTATTGCAGTGTGTGGATATACAAGTTGTTTATCCATTGTCATATTGATGGACATTTATATCTCCTGTCTTCCCTTCAGCCAGCAATTACATTGAGATTTACTTTCTGTAATTTGTATTATAAAAACAATAGATCTATTTCCACCATCCCAGAGCACAGGGTCCTTCCACTCTGACCGTCTGTTCCTATAAGCCCTTGGTCTGAGAGTGTATGCTTTTTTGGCCCATTTGAGGAACCTGTGACAAGCCTGTCACGTGGCAGGAAATGCAGTTGGGACCTTTGTATTTCAGAACTCACAAAATAGGAAAACATGTTAACAACTGCTGAATTTAGCTTCAGGTCATACAAGTGTTCATTGCACTATTCGCTCCACTTTTCTGTATGTTTGAATATTTCCAGAATAAAAATTGGGAGGAAATACAACAGGAAGCCTTGGCTGGCTTTGCCTGTGGGCACAAAGAGAATTCCCAGCTGCAGCTGGTAGTTTCCCACTTCCTTGTTCCTGGACCAAATAGGGCTGTACAACTGCAGAGCCTCCAGAGCACTTTTTTTTTCCTGTGAAATTCAGGAAGTTGGGAAAAGGCACTATTTATCTGAAAGCAACTTTCATTCTGATATTCTTCTCATCTGAATGAAAGCAATTTTCCTTCCTTGGGACTCAAATTCTAAAAATAAGGAATACATGTGGAGCCCTAGTGGCACAGTGGTTAAGAGCTCAGCTGCTAACCAGAAGGTGGGCAGTTAGAATCCACCAGCCGTTCCTTGGAAACCCTATAGGGCAGTTCTACTCTGTCCTGTAGGGTTGCTGAGTCAGAATCGACTCGAGGGCAATGGGTTTGGTTTTTTCGTTTGTTTGTTTTTGGGGACTCAATTTCTCACAATAAGGTATACATATATACAGTAAAGTGTCAAGACAAGAATAATGCTATAAACTTCCGGGCAACATGGTGCTATAGTCAGAAGCACCATGCCGTCCCTCCGCAGCAAAGATCAGAAAAACTAAGTCAAACAGAGTCACACGCCAATCCTGAAACCCTCTTCATCAAATGAAGAGATAAAGAACTAAGCCAAGCACCAAATGGAATAAGAAACTAATGGAGAACAGAACGCGAGGAGAGATATACGCAGAGGTCCCCTATCAGCTACCGCAGCAGAGATCCACTATCTTGGACTCCTATCGGAGATCAGCGAACAGGAGGTAGGAGAAAGCAGCTTCACAGAGTTTCCAGCAGGAGACAGAACAACCACTAATGCACGATATAGGCTTTCCCACCCCCTACCCTTCTTCACCCCCATTTAGCCTCCTCTGCTTCCGGCAGCCACAGTCTATTGGCCGGGAAGCACAAGCTTACCCCCAGTGTCGCTTGGATTCCACCTGCCCACACTGGCCAGTTCCCTGGGTGCTATTTGTTGGTTGCTGGTGTTGCTTTTTTCTGTTTCTTTAGATTTCTTCCTTACCTCTCACCACCTCCCCCTCCTTTCTCTCAAATACCTGGCTCCGTGCGCCATCTTCACTTCTTCCTGAAAGGCTGCGAAACACCGCTCGACTGTGAAACTGCTTCCCGGCCTGTGCCGCCACGCTGGTGGGACTCCCGGGGTTTTTTGTTTGTTTGTTTGCTCTGATTTGTTCTGTTTTGATTTGTTTGTTTGTTTTCTTTTTATTTTCTTGGCTTGGGAGCCCCTTCTAGCCGGGCAGTACCACGTGGCTTGGAAGCTAGTCCCTTACTCTGCACAGATGCACAGGGACATCCCTGGAGGCATTTCGTTTTTATTGGTTTTTTTTCCATTTCTTTGTTTAGTCTTCTCTCTCTTATTCCCTTTTTGTCTTTCTTCATTTCCAGTTTCTTGATTTATTCATTTTTTTCTTTCACCTTTTTTCTTTTTCATTTTTGTTTTTCCCCATTTCTCAGTCTCTCATCTCTCCACTCCAAAAGCAAGCTCCCTGAGTACTCTTTTTTATTTGTGTATGTCCTTGGCTCCTGTTCCTCTCTCCTCTCTTTCATCTTACCCATACTCATTTTAGCTCCACACATCACCATCTACCCTCTCCTTCCTGCCTACCTGCACTGTGCACTGAATATCACACTCCCAAGCAGCACAGGCATGGCCTACTGGAACCTGCCCTGCACTGATTCCCGGTCCGCAGTGTCAGTCCTGGTGCATGCCACAAAAAACCTATCCCAGCAACTCCCCTTCAGCTGGACCTGCCCTGCTGTACCATACCTGAGTGACTGACCCTGCCCACTGGAGAAGGAGGTGAAAAGTATCGTGCCCACAGACGAGCAAACAACAAAGAACGCACAGCCCGCCTGCTCAGACATAACCAAATGAAACAAAAAAGCAGGATGAAACGAACAAATCTACAATCAATAAATGAGGAAAATAAACACTGAATGCCCCGAAGACAGCAGACAATATCAAAACATTTACAAAAACAAGACAGGATGGTCCCAGTAGGCGTACAAAATAAAAAACCAGATGACCATCCAGTAGAAGAAAAGGCACTAGACCTAACTGATAGGGAATTCAAATCCCTAATATTCAGAATTATCCAAGAGTTGAAGCAAAAAACAGACAAAAATGAGCAAAAAAATAGACAAATTCATGGAAAATACAGACAAAAAATGGAAGAATTCAAGAAAATAATATAGGAAACAAATGCTAAAACAAATTCACAGCTAGAAATCATACCAAAACAATAATTAGAAATCCAAAAGATAAACAAGATTTTAGAAATGGACAGTGTCATAGAAGGGCTGAGGAGCAGGTTGGAACAATGGAAGATAGGATCAGTGAAATTGAAGACGAACACTTGGATACAACTCTGTTTGAGGAAAAAAAAAAAGATTGAAAAGAAATGAAGAAACCCTGAGAGTTATGTGGGATACAATCAAAAGCAAAAATCTGCAAGTGATCGGAGTTCCAGAACGCGGAGAAAACACAGAAAGGATCATTGAAGAATTGCTGACAGAAAACTTCCCCAATATCATGAAAGATGTAAAGCTGACCATCCAAGAAGCTCAACGAACCCCATATAGGATAGACCCCAAAAGAAAAGCACCAAGGCATACACTCGCTAAAACCAAAGACAACAAAGAATCCTGAGAGCATCTCAAGAAAAACAAAAAGTCACATACAGAGCAGAAACAATAAGACTAAGCTCGGATTATTTGACAGAAACCATGCAAGCAAGAAGGCAATGGGATGACATATATAAAACCTTGAAAGAAAAAAATTGCCAGCCAAGAATAACATATCCTGCAAAACTCTCGTTCAAATATGATGGTGAAATTAGGTCATTTCCAGATAAACAGAAATTAAGGGACTATGTAAAAACCAAACCAAACTTACAAGACTTATT
>NW_004444004.1:3664937-3665991 GCF_000243295.1 Trichechus manatus latirostris | reverse complement strand
AAAATAAAGAAGAAAAACATAAAGTCTCAGTAAAAACAAAACCTACAAAAACAAAAGAAATGAAAAAAAAATCCACGAACAAAAGGAACTCAGCACAGGAGAATAAGAGGAACAAAGAAAACGTCAACACCACAAAAAAAAGCACTACAAAATGCAATCCCACTCCTAGGAATATATCCTAGAGAAATTGGAGACATCATACTAATAGACATATGCACACCCATATTCACTGAAGCACTGTTCACAATAGCAAAAAGATGGAAACAACCTAGATGCCCATCAACAGATGAATGGATAAACAAACAATGATGAATCTGTAAAGCATCTCTTAACATGGATGAAACTGGAAGACATTCTGCTGAGTGAAATAAGTCAATCACAAAAGGACAAATATTGTATGAGACCTCTACTGTATAACTCATGTAAAAGTTTACCCACAAAAATAAACAATCTTTGTTGGTTACAAGGGATGGGAGGGATGGGGTGGGGGGACTAAATAGATAAGTGGTAACTTTGGTGAAGAGTAAGACAGTACACATTACCTGGGAAGCCAGCACAACCTGTACAAGGAAAGGTCATGGAAGCTCCATAGATACTTCCAAACTCCCTGAGGGACTGAATTGCTGGGCGGAGGGCTCTGGGGACCATATTGTCGGGGAACATCTAGCTCAATTGGCATGACACAGTTTATGAAGACAATGTTCTACAATCTACCTTGGTGAGTAGTGTCTGGGATCTTAAAAGCCTGTGAGCGGCCATCTAAGATACTCCACTGGTCTCATCCCTTCGGGAGCAAAGGAGAATGAAGAGAACAAGAAACAAGGAAAAGATTAGTCCAAAGGACTGATGGACCACAGCTAACAAGGCCTCCACCAGACTGAGTCCAGTATAGCTAGATGGAGCCTGGCTACCACCACTGACTGCTCTGACTGGGATCACAATAGAGGGTCCTGGACAGAGGTGGAAAAGGATGTAGAAGAGAATTCTAACTCACAAAAAAAAAGACCAGATTTACTGGCCTAACAGACTGGAGAAACCCCAAGACTATGGCCCC
>NW_004444004.1:3624973-3664837 GCF_000243295.1 Trichechus manatus latirostris | reverse complement strand
GTGTTGACATGTCATGGGGTTGTTAACCATTGTCATAGGGCAATATGTGTACTAACTGTTTAATGAGAAACTATTTGTTCTGCAAACCTTCATCTAAGGTACAAAAAAAAATAGAATTATCTATGTGAGATCACACTGACAACAGCAACTCAAAAGGTTTGATACGAAGCCTAGGGGACAGTGAGTTGAAGACAATGGTGATGGAATAATTTGGAAAAGGATATTGAGAATAGCAGCACAGCTGGAAGAACGTAATTGATGTCACTGAATTATACATGTAGAAACTTTTGAAATGGTGTAACTTTGGCTATGTATATTTTCACCAAAAAAAAGGTCCTCAAGGTCGAGAAGGGAGTGTTGACACCTCGTGGAGTTCTTAACCAATGTCATAAAACAATATGTATACTGACTGTTTAATGAGAAACTATTTGTTCTGTAAACGTTCATCTAAAGTACAATAAAAAAAATAAAAAAAAAGAATAATGCTATATAGTATTGTTAACATTTATTGAGTACTTAGTATACGTTAGGCCATGCTAAGAGGTTTACATGGAACAGCTCATTTAATTGTCACAATCATCCAGTGAGGCAGTCACAATTAATAGCATTCTCTTACAAATAAAGAAATGGAAGCTAAGGGTCACAGAGCTAGGAAGTAGCAGAACCACAACTACAACTACGCCATCTAATTCTACTGTACTATTTAAGCCCTTTGTTTAAAACCTTTGAGGACTAAGGTACACCTTACCCAAGCCATGGTATTTTCAGTTGCCTCATATGCATGCAAAAGCTGGACAATGAATAAAGAAGACTGAAGAAGAATGGATGCCTTTGAATTATGGTGTTGGCAAAGAATAGTGAATATACCATGGATTGACAGAAGAACAGACAAATCTGTCTTGGAAGAAGTACGACCAGAATGCTCCTTAGAAGCTAGGATGGCGAGACTTCGTCTCATGTACTTTGGACAGGTTATCAGGAGGGACCAGTCCCTGCAGAAGAACATCATGCTTGGTAAAGTAGAGGGTCAGCAAAAAAGAGGAAGACCCTCAACGAGATGGACTGACACAGTGGCTGCAACAATGGGCTCAAACATAGCAACGACTGTGAGGATGGCACAGGACCGGGCAGTGTTTTGTTCTGTCGTACGTGGGGTTGCTATGAATGGGAACCAACTCAATGGCACTTAACAACATTTAAGAACCCTTCAAAACATTATCTATCGAACAACAACAACAACAAAATGTTAACAGAGCACAATTTAAATACATTATGTTCATCCAAATGATGGAATACTATGCAGTCATTAGAAATCATTTTTAGAAGAATATTTAATGATGTGGGAAAAAAGCATGATATGTTAACTTTTTACATATTACAAAGCAGTATATATAGAGTAATCCCAGTTTTGTTTTTTAAAAATGGGTATATACACACAGAAGACTGTGAAGAAATTATACCAACATATTAACAGTGGAATTATCAGTTATTTTTCCTTTCTTCTTTATTGCTTTCTGTAATAGTTGATTTTTTTTCCTTACAATGAGCATGGATTATTTTTATAATGAGAATAATTCCTATTTCCTTTGTTAAGATCCCTGGTGGCACAACAGTAAAGCAGTCGGCTGCTAACAGAAAGGTTAGTGGTTCGAACCTACCCAGTGGCTCCGCGGGAGAAAGACCTGACAATCTGCTTTCATAAAGATTACAGCCATGAAAACCCAGTGGGGCAGTTCTACTCTGTCACATGGGGTCTCTATGAGGCAGGATCAACTCGACAGCACCCAACAACAACAATCCTTCATTATCCACTGCATAGCTTGTACAGACCTTGCCCAAACCTTGTCTATTATGCTGTACTGCTTTTTTTCTAGAACTGATTTTTGCCCAATATATGGCATAGTAGATTCCTCATTTGGCTTCTACAAGGTTTGGATGAGCTGATCAGTCTCCATTCATCTGCTGAGTACTACTTTCCATGCTTCTCCAGATGAGAGAAGCTATCTGAATAAAGCAGAGCAGCCCAGGAGGAAAAATAAATAAATAAAAGCAGTCCTGTTCTGGAAACCTTTACAGAGAACTTCCAAGAGAGGATTTTGGGCAATGAAAATATTGAATCGGCAAGTTTGGCCCAAGGGCACAGAAGACAAAGCTTCCAGGAGCAAACGGAATTGAATATATGTATGTGGGAGGAGGGTAGCTTCTGTACGTGTATGGAAGGGGAAGAGACTTGTGAACAACCTAAAAGCTTCTTCCTTCTTCTAGGCATTTAGGCAACTTGTCAATTACATGCTACTTAGAAAAGCAGACACCTGAGCATCATTCTGCGTTAAAAAAAAAAAAAACAAGGAAATTTGTCTCCTTGAATTGTTGCTTAACATGGATTTTCTAGGTACCTGGACTCTTTCACTTTTAAATCTGCAGCATTTCATATGCAGAGTTTTCTCTCCATTGCCAAGAGCTGAGTCTTACTAAGGCTGTTCAGGTCAGAGACAGGATCCCAAACACCTTTTTCAATAAGGAGTTCAATGTTAAGCCAAAAAGCAGCCACCTCCTAGACACAGATACCAAAGGACTGCTACTTTTTAACATCAAATGACCCCAACAACCACTCTCAGCTCAGAATCCCTCAGGTTTCAGAGCATATGATCTGATTAACACTGGGAAAGGAGGTACTGAGATGGTTAAACCACTCCAAGACATTAGGACACAGAAGATCCAACCTGAGCCCATCTCAAAACCTCAGGGCAGTCCCAGAGATCTGAGTCTCTCTGGGGGAAAGTCATGTTGTTTAAAAAAATGTGAGAATATAAGAACAGGATCTAGAAAAAGAGAGGGCCACGAGGCTACTGAACTCTCATAATATCATGTAGCCCAAAGGCCAATGGGATATCAATCTCACAATGCCAAGATCACACGGCAGGCTATCCCAATTCCCCTCACCCATCCCCATGCTTCCCTCACCTACCTTGGCTTACACCTGGCCTACAGTCCTCTCTCCATCCAGCAATGTACTTCCTGCTCTCTGCAGCACAGATGAAATTTCATCTCATCTCCTTCAAAGGCCTCTCCAGACTGAGTCAGCAGATATTCATGACCAAATAATCCCGCTTGCATCACGGATCCACTCCTTTCCATGTGCACACGAAAATGAGCAGATTTAAGGACTTCGTCACTCAGTGAAGACAGAGAGGCCACCGTACACTTCCTGAGGCAGAGGGTGCACGCCAGCTCTCTGTGTTCTGCACTTTCCTTACCGTGGTGGGGTGGAGGAAGAGTTCCCTACCATTCAAACTGCACTGCTCAAGTGACTCACTCCATGAGTTTCCCCACCCTAGCTGCACACACTTGGATAACCCGTAATGTTAAGTGGTAGGTGTTCACAAGGCAGGTAAATTGTCTGATCACAACCCAAAGCCTGGGAAACTTTAACAACCATTCCCTTTCCCTTTAACTATTCCTTCAAGAATACCCCATGTCAGAGACAGGAGAGTCCCAAAAGGTTGGCTTTTCTAAGAGGCTCCCAACCCCCTGTGTAACCAAGAATTTCACCCTCTACAAATAGCAAACAGTACACCAAAGAGCAAGCTGAAACTAAGAGGCTGACTGCATTTTGAGGCGTCTATGGTGGTAGGATACACGGAGACTGAGAAGGGAAGTGAGGTAAGTGCATTCCACCATGTGACAACACCCTCCGTCAGCCTGGGTAACAGACTTAACACAGAGATCAGGAAACTCTGAACCCCCCTGTGCTGCCCCAAGGCTACTTCTAGACACAAGCCTGCAGTTTACAGGACTGGTGGCTTCTCCAACCCCAGCTCCACCTATCAGCTGCAATGGGGAGATCTTAGCTTTCTTCCAGCTTTAGAAAGGCAGACCTTGGACCTTGCCACTGCTCTCAGAACATCATACGCACTAGAGATCTGTCCCCACTGGGCAGATGGGAGACCATAGTTGGAGTTTAGAGTCTTTACAGATCTTGGTCAGAGCTGGAAAGTAAGCAGTATCCTTTCCACAGCCACTGAGAGAAAGTTAGGGTCGTGAAGGCAGCACTGTTTCCAGATGTGAGAGGTCCAGGTCTCTAGTTGATAAGTGAGTCCTGATGGCACAAGAATCTTAGCATGGAGGCTGCAGAAACATCTGACTCAGACTGGTGGTTGCTCTTTTCCCCTCGTGAGTCTGATGTGGTTAATGACTAAAAAGTTAGGATTTTCTAGCCTTGGAAAGAGAACAGATCATCTGCAGGAAGTGTCAATAGTCACCAACTGTACTATAAACAAGAAGGAAGAACTAGCTGGCTTTTACGTGACATCTGACAGAAATGTTTAAGACAGCTGCAGAGGTTTCCCAAGATTCAAGAGAAGGAGAAAATCTCTGCTCTAATCCTTACACAAAAAAGTGGGAATATGAACTCTGTGTACCTCATCCCTAAAAACCATGGGATGATGTCTTCAGGATCAATTGCAACTTTCCAGGATCCACTCCCCTCTCACTAAGGTACTCATTTTAAATACTTACAAAACCTTTTCCACGGTCTTCTAGCTTATTAACAGGGTCACTGTCCTATTGTACACATGTAATTTCCTACACAGATGAACAGACACTCTTTCTGTGTGATAGATCTAATTCCTCTAAACTCAGAGTCACCAAACTATGGCCCTCCTGTTTTTGTAAATAAAGTTTTATTGGAACACAACCACATTAATTTGTTTATGTATTGTCTACGCTGCTTTCATACTACTACGACACTTAAGTAATTACAAAGTAGATCCTATGGCCTGCAAAGCCTATTCACTATCCTTTACAGAAAAAGTTTGCTGACCCCTGCTCTAAATCAAAATATACAACGGACTTCTAGTTTAAAATGGTACCTGGTTAGCAGCCATTAACACCGCTTCTCCTAAATTCCCACTAAAATACCTATGAAGATACAGAGAAAGATAAAACTCTCCCAAAACATTGAAAACTTAAACTGATGCTCATCCTATTACCAGAATTTGGGAGAACTCTCCATTAACAATAAGGCTGATGCCGAAATGAGAAAAAAATAACCTGTGACCAATCCATGCATGCTTAGCCTCATAAAACAGCAGCTCCTACAAATCTGAAAGAAGACAAGAAAACTCTGAGTCCTTCCCACACTGTCAGCCCCACGGTTGAGTCCATCTAGTAATCAGAAAACTGGGTAGTCATTCCTCCACTACATGGCTACTGCTTGCAGCGGCAATCAACAATTCTACCTGCACTGTCAGAAGTGCTCGCTACCTAACCCTGCTCACTGCACCAATTGTGCAAACCAGTCCAGGAAGACTAAGATCACTGACCTCTGATACCAAAGTGTAAGGTAGATAACAAATCCCACTCCACATGCCAGCTGTGTCCTATAAAACTCTCACCTTCCTTTCCCCGTTCAGTTCAGAGGCCAGCTGCCCACACAGCACTTCTCTCTCTTATCCCCAGCCATCCAGGGCTGGGTCAATGGGTACCCGCTGCAAGTTAGGGAGTCCACATGACTCCTGTACCTTCAGACCAGCCAGCCCCAAACCTGGGGTTTTCCTTTACCCCCTCAGGCTACCAGCCACAAGCCCAGGAGTCCACATGACTTCCTCCACTTCAGGCCAGCTGGCTCCCCTGCTCCCTTGGGTCCGATAATTTGCTGGAATGATTCACAGAGCTCACAGGAGATACCATACCTGTGATAACAGCTTTAATATAACAAAAAAAGGATGCAAATGAAGAGACACATAGGGTGAAGTCTGGGAGAGGTCACAACATGGAGCTTCACATGTCGCAAAGAGGGACATGCTACCGTCTCTCCTGCATGGTCACTAACCAGGAAGCTCTCTGAGCCTCCATATTCTACAATGTTTATTGGCCTCCCCACATGGCCATGATAGATTACATCATGCGTCATGAGGTTTAGTCAGCATCAGGCCCCCAGGAGTCCCCCTCGCACTGGATAGCCCCCACTCATCAGCCTCAGATGTTGGTCCAGCTCTCAGGAGCCAAAACCAAAGGCCAAATGGCATTCTGCAAGGTGATCCCACACCTCACAGCACCTCACCCCAAACTGGTCTACATCCATTTGAAGACTCCAACTACCAAATATCAATAGGGCAGAAGTGGTGGAATTGGTGATGCCACATTGCATACTGGGAGTGGTAGTCTTCATAAGTAAAATCCAGTAGTATGCATGTAAGAGACTGTAGTTTTTCACATACTTTATATGTTTAGAGTATGACAGAACCCAGTAATAGGAGTAGAAGACTCAACAACTATCCGGCAGAAACCACTAGACGAATAGCCACTAGACACTGGGAATTGGGCTAGAAGCTATATGCATCAAGCTGCCTGGCAATTGTGGAACTGAAAAGGGGTTCCAACCAACACCAAAGAGAATGTGATCAGAGCCAAAGGCAATCCACACACCCTGTCTTTGACAAACAACTGCTAATCCTTTTAATATGCACAAACACACAAAAACCACGGTTCCTATGAAACCCTGGCAGCACAAGGGAAATGTGTCATTCTAAAGACTTGGAGGAGGCTCAAATGTCTGAATTTATTATAGAAACAAGAAAAAATATTTAGAAAACTGTCTGCAACCTCAGTAGCATGCAAGAAAACAGACTGTATGAAACAGCAATACAAAGCCATTAGAATACAACACTGAGATGGAAAGACAAGCTGAGGTGAAAAGAGAGCTCAGTGAAGCAAGGACAAATTACAAGAAATTAATATTGTAAGAGCAGAATTAAAATTCACATCAGAACTGGCAAAGAGCAAAATCAATGAAATTCATAGTATAGAAACCAAAATTGAGTCTCTCCCAAATATGCAGAGGAAAAGGAAAATTTATCTCAGAAATCCAACAAAGGTTGATATTAGGAAATCTATTAATATAACATGCCAAATGAGTAGGTATGGGATGTACAATTAACTTTACCCAAAGAATGTGGTCTTTGTTCTTGGTTTCTGAGAGTAACTTCTAAACTCTTGGAATTTTGAGTGACTGGAATCTTTGTTACGCTAACAAGGTGACTCTTAGCTATGGCTGAGCACACCAAAAAGACCCACCAGGTAACATCAGTCCAACCTTTGATGTGGGGGGGGCGGTGCCTGGAGGTTGAGTTCAACCATGTGGACAATGATTCAATCAATCATACCTACATATTAAAACCTCAATAAAAACTCTAGACACTGAAGTTCAGGTAAGCTTCCTGGTACGTGACAGACGTCAATATATGGGAAAGGGTAGAGAGTCCCCTGGGACATGGAAGCTCCACACTGGGGACACTCCTAGACCTTGTCCTATGTGTCCCTTCATTTGTATCCTTTTTCCTATAATAAAAGGATAACAGTAAGTATGTCACTTTCCTGAGTTCTGTGAGTCATTCTAACAAATTATTAAACCTGACAAGGTAGTGGGAATCCCCAAATTTCTAGCAAGCAGGTAAGAAGTGAGAGGGCTCTGACGACCTCCAAACTTGCAACTGGCATCTGAAGTCTTGGGGAGACTTGGCAGTCTGGAGGATTATGCCTTTTAACTTGCTCCAGTGGTTAGGGTCAGAAGAACTGCATTTGCAGTTTGTGTCAGAAAGTATATTTAGAGTTGGTGTGTGTCAGAGAAGGCATCCACAGACACATAAAGACATCCTTTAGTTGGGGTCGTAAGTGTGGGATTTTCTAGAATGAGAGAAGACGGACAGACGTAGACACTTTAGAAGATCAAAAGAAAAAAACACAAATAAATCTCTCAATAGATTCCCAAAACATTAGCTAAGTTCAACAACCATGCCTGAGTTTTTTTTAAAAATACTTGATAATTTAAGAATAAGATACTTCCTTAACATAATAAAGAACATCTAACTTAAGCCAACAGCCAACATCAGAGTCAATAAGGAAACTCTTCAGACAGTTACATTAAAATCAGCAACAAGACAAGGACTCTTACTAGCACCACTATTATTTAACATTGTCCTGAAACTTCTAGCAAATACAACCAGGCTTGAAACAGGAAAAAAAAAAAAGTTTTGCTCTTTGAAAGGAGATAAAGTTATCATTCGGGAGTTAGTATGATTAATTTCCAAAACAATCCAAGTGAAACAAGTGAAAAACTATAAGAAAAAAAAAAAAGGAAAGCATGTCGGCCAAATATAAAATAAGCATACAAAATCAAAATCTTTCCCATGTATCAGTAATAACTAGTCTGAAAATATAATAAATAAAAGCATCCATTCACAATGATATCATAAGCTACAATCTATCCAAGAATGATCTTGATGAGAAATATGTGGGGGAGATTATATATGTGTGGGTGGATGTGTGAGTGGATGGGTGGATGGATGGGTAGATGGATGGATGGATGGATGGATGGATGGACAGATAGACAGACAGACAAATACATACCACTGAGGAATATTAAAAAATCTTTAATAAATTAAGAAATATACCATGACTTTTCCTGGATAAGGAAACTCAATTTTGTGAAGATGTTAACTCTTCCCAAATGAAATTCTAGGTTTAAAGATATTCCAATCAATATCCAAATAGGATTCTAAATACAGAATTTTGAGGAAAACCTAGCAAAAATATTCTAAGTTCATCTAGAAGAAAAAAAAAAGAAAGAAAGCAAGCTGAGACTACCAAAGAAGAAAGTGTGGGTGAAGTAGTAGGCTAGGGAGAATGGCAAAGGAAAATCTGCCTATCAGCCTTTGCAAATAAAAGAGTACAAAACAGGTGGAAAACCTAATCAGAAAGATCAATGGAATAGTACAAGGAGCTGAAAAAGGAACCCTAGCATAAGTATATGATAAACATGTAGTAGCAATAATCATGGGGAAATAGTTATTCAACAATTGGTGCTACAATAAATTATTAAATATTTGGGGAAAATATAAGTTATACCCCTATTTCATACTATTCACAAACAAACTTTAGGTGGAATGACCAATTAAATCTCTAAAGTATTGTTTAAAAGAAACTAGATTGTCTATCTGATCTTAAAATGGGAAAAGTCTTTTCAAGCATAAAAGTGATAGGGGAAATTACCATAGTAGAAGGGAGTTTGGAAATCAATAGATCTGACCAATCACAATATAAAACAAAGGTACATCAAAAGCATCATCAAAAAACTAAAAGGCTAGTATTATTAAGATGTCAACACTACCCAAAATGATCTACAGATTAAATGCAATCCCTATCAAAATTTCAACAGCCTTATTTGCAGAAATGGAAAAGATGATTCTCAAATTCACATGGAATAGCAAGGGGCCCTGGATAGCAAAAAAAATATTGAAAAAGAAGAACAAACTTGGAGGACTCATGCTTCTCAATTTCAAAAGTTACTAGAAGGTGACAGAAATCATAGCAGTATGGTACTGGCATAAGGACAGACATACAGACCAATGGAATAGAATCAAGAGTCCAGATATAAACCCGTATGTCTATGGTCAATTGATTTTTGACAAGGGTGCCAAGTCCATTCAATGGGGAAAGAATAGTCTCTTCAACAAATGGTGCTGGGACAACTGGATCTCCACATGCAAAAGAATGAAGCTGGACCCCTACCTCACATCATATAAAAAAATTAACTCGAAATGGATCAACAACCTAAGTAAAAGAGCTAAAACTATACAACTCTTAGAAGAAAACATAAGGGTAAATTTTCACGACTTTGGATTTGGCACCAAAAGCATGAGCAAGAAAATGGAAAATAGATAAACTGGGCTTTATCAAAATTAAAACCTTTTTGTGTATCAAAGGACATATCAAAACAGTGAAGGGAAAATCCACAGAATGGGAGAAAATATATGGAAATCACATAACTTATATCTAGTAATTATCAATTTCAGACTGCATAAGTTGGTAAAAATCTTCAAATTTCTTCATCTTTGGCATTAGTGGTTGGTGTGTGAATTTGAAAAATAGTCATATTAACTAGTCTTCCTTGTAGGCATATGGGTATTATCCTATCACTGACAGCATTGTACTTCAGGATAGATCTTGAAATGTTCTTTTTGACGATGAATGCGAGGCCATTCCTCTTCAATTTGTCATTCCCGGCATGGTAGACCAAATGATTGTCCAATTCAGAATGGCCAATCCCAGTTCATTTCAGCTCACTAATGTCTAGGATATTGATGTTTATGTGTTCCATTTCGTTTCTGACGATTTCCAATTTGTGGATTCATACTTCCTACATTCCACGTTCCTATTATTAATGGATGTTTGCAGCCATTTCTTCTCCTTTTGAGTTGTACCACATCAATAAATGAAGGCCCCAAAAGCTTGACTCCACCCACATCATTAAGGTCTACTCTGAGGAGGCAGCTCTTCCCCAGTCATATTTTGAGTGCCTTCCAATCTGAGGGGCTCATTTTCCAAAACTATATCAGACGATGTTCTGCTGCTATTCATAAGGTTTTCACTGGCTAATTTTTTCAGTAGACCCCCAGGTCCTTCTTCCTAGTCTGACTTACTCTGGAAGCTCAGCTGAAACCTGTCCACCAAGGGTGATCCTACTGGCATTTGAAATATCGATGTCATAGCTTCCAGCATCAAGTAACTTGCAAGCCACCACAGTACAACAAACTGACAGACGCGTGCAAAAAGAATTGGTCGATGTTCAGCCATTTCAGGAGGTAGCATATGATCAAGAACCAAAGGCAGTGAAGGAAGAAATCCAAGCTGCACTGAAGGTATTGGCAAAAAACAAGGCTCCAGGAATTGATGGAATACCAATTGAGATATTTCAACAAACAAATGCAGCACTGGAGGTACCCACTTGTCTATGCCAAGAAATTTAGAAGACAGCTACTTGGCCAACCAACTGGAAGAGATCCATATTTGTACCCATTCCAAAGAAAGGTGATCCAACAGAACATGGAAATTATCAAACAATATCATTAATATCACACACAAGTAAAATTTTGCTGAAGATCATTCAAAAGCAGTTGCAGCAGTACATAGACAGGGAACTGCCAGAAATTCAAGCACGATTCACAAGACAGCATGAAACAAGGGATAGCATTGCTGACGTCAGATGGCTCTTGGCTGAAAGCAGAGAATACCAGAAAGATGTTTACCTGTGTTTTATTGACCATGCAAAGGCATTTGACTGTGTGGATCGTAACAAATTATGCATAATATTGCAAACAGGAATTCCAGAACACTTAACTGTGCTCATGGGGAACCTGTACATAGATCAAGAGGCAGTTGTTTGAACAGAACAAGGGGATACTGTGTGGTTTAAAGTCAAGAAAGGTGTGCATCAGGGTTGTATCCTTTCACCATACTTATTCAATTTGTCTGTTGAGCAAATAATCCGAGAAGCTGAACTATATGAAGAAGAATGGGGCATCAGGATTGGAGGAAGACTCATTAACAACCTGCATTTTGCAGATGACACAACCTTGCTTGCTGAAAGTGAAGAGGACTTGAAGCACTTACTAATGAAGATCAAAGACCACAGCCTTCAGTATGGATTACACCTCAACATAAAGAAAACAAAAACCCTCACAATTGGACTAATAAGCAACATCATGATAAATGGAGAAAAGATTGAAGTTGTAAAGGATTTCATTATACTTGGATCCACAATCAACGCCCATGGAAGCAGCAATCAAGAAATCAAATGACGCGTTGCACTGGGCAAATCTGCTACAAAAGACCTCTTTAAAGTGTTAAAAAGCAAAGATGTCACTTTAAGGACTAAGGTGTGCCTGACCCAAGCCATGGCATTTTCAACAACCTCATATGTATGTGAAAGCTGGACAACAAATAGGGAAATCAAAGAACTGATGCCTTTAAATACTGAATATACCATGGACTTCCAGAAGAAGGAACAAATCTGTCTTGGAAGAAGTACAGCCAGAATGCTCCTTAGAAGTGAAGATGGCGAGACTTCGTCTTACGTACTTTGGACATGTTATCAGGAGGGACCAGTCCCTGGAGAAGGACATCATGCTTGGTAAAATAGAGGGTCAGCAAAAAAGAGGAAGACCCTCAACGAGGCGGATTGACGCAGTGGCTGCAATGATGGGCTCAAACATAGCAACGATTGTGAGGATGGCACAGGATGGGGCAGTGTTTCGTTCTGTTGTACAGAGGGTCTTTATGAGTCAGAATGGACTTGCCAGCACCTAACAACAACAACAAATATCTGACAAGGGTCTATTATCCAGAATGTATTAAAATTCTTACAACTCAACAACAAAAATGCAACAAAGTCTATTAAAAAATGGACAAAGGACTTGAATAAGATTTCTCCAAAACAATATATAAATGGATGAAAGAGCTCAACATCATTAACCATTAACTGAAAACTAACCCACTGCCGTCGAGTCGATTCCAACTCATAGCCACCCTATAGGACAGAGAAGAACTACCCTGTAGAGTTTCCAAGGAGTGCCTGGTGAACTCGGACTCTCCACCTTTGGGTTAGCAGCTGTAGCTCTTAACCACTACACATTAGGGAAATGCAAATCAAAACCACAATGAGGTATCACTTCACCCCCACTAGGATTGCTATAATAATAATAATAATAAAAACGGACAATAACGTGTTGGCGAGGATGTGGAAAAACTGGAAAACTTATGTATTGCTGTCAATAGGTGTAAACAACCCAAGTGTCCATCAAGAGATGAAAGGATAAACAAAATGTGGTACATACATACAATGGAATATTATTCAGCCATAAAGAGAAATGAAATTCTGATATATTTTATGACATAGATGATCCTTGAAAACTTTATGCTGAATGAAATAAGCCAGATACAAGTAGATAAACATTAAATGATCCCTCTTATGGCACAATTGTTAAGAGCTTGGCTGCAACCAAAAGGTCAGCAGTTCAAATCCACCAGCTACTCCTTGCAAACCCTACGGGGCAGTTCTACTCTCTCCTATATGGTTGCTATGAGTCAGAATTGACTGGACGGCATAGGTTTGGTTTTGGGTTTTTTTTTTTTTTCTTATATGAAATATCTAGAATAGGCAAATGCATACAGACTAAAGTTTATTATTGGTTACCAGGGTCTGAAGGAGAGAAGAATGGGGAATTATTGTTTAACAGATACTGAGTTTCTGTTTGGGATGATAAAAACTTTTGGAAATAGATAGTGAAGATAGCTATACAACATTGTAAATGTAATTAATGCCACTGAATTTTACACTTAAAAATTCTTAAAATGGCAAATTGTATGCTATATATATCTTTTGCTACCATAAAAAATGATATAAAATTTTTTTAAAGTTAAAAGACAAACTGAGAAAAACATTTACTGGAAAGGTGATAAAGGATTAACATTCTTTAAAAATATAAAACTCATGCAAATGAACAAGAAGAGAAACAGACCTATATAAAAATACTAGGAGTTGGAGGTAGACATCAAAAGAGCACCATGCCTACGGCTGTTGCGTGGTAGTCTAGGTAGAAGCCACTTCCAAACTTAGTTTCATGTCCTGGATGCATGCTTTAGGCAGAGGCAGCCTTTCCAGCAGCAGGGCTTAGCAAGTCACATGTCAACTGAGGTACACATAAATGATGTACTCTGGGACCCAGCCAGAACACTGGGGAACCATCATTCCCCCTTGTCAAGTGTACCATGGAAGCCCTGTGGAGAGCCCTGCCCCTTTCCCATCCCAAAGAGAGTTGCCAGCCCCTGCCCAGCATGGGGCATGCAGCCTACTGTGCCCACCATACTCCTTTCTTGCATTGACTGGGCATGTGTACATGAAGAACATAGCAGCCCCTGCTTAGCTGGGATACTGATAAACTCATACATGGCTGGCACAGAAAAGAGCCTGTAGAGAAAATAAGATATGGGTATACTGGCTATTCAGTGAACTCACAGAACAATCCGGCATAAAGACCACAGGAATGTCCATCGGTGTATACTGAGATCTATGGAATTTTAAATAGGATGCTTTCAGGGTTTCAACACTTCAAATAATAAGAGTAGCAGAAAATATTCATTTAAGCAATACAAGGTAGTGATTAGGAACACAGGCTCTGGAGTCAGACACACCTTGCATCAAATCCCACCTGCACCACTCATGAGCCACTTAAGTTTCTTAAACTTTCCAAGCCTCAGTTTTCTTGCTGTAAATGGGGATAGTATTAGTACTTACCACACAGGTTTGTTGGAAGGATTAAATAACACAAGCTATGTTAAGTGCCTTCCATAGTGCCTAGGCACACAGTAAGCCTTATTAGCATTAGCAGGAGAAGGAGGAATAGAAATCCTGATTCTGCCATTATGTAATCTTAGCCAAGTTATTTCATTTTTCTTGGCCTTAACTGTTTTATTCATAGTATGGATAATGTATTCCCTATCTCACAGTATGATTTTAAGGATGAGATGAGGTAACTTAAGACAAAGTATTTTGAAAACAGTAAAAAGCAATACTAATATAAGGTAGTGTTATTACTTTAGAGTTGTCTACTTTCTGGAATACTAGGTTTTAACTTCAAACTACACATGGTATTTCTACACAATGGAATAATATGCAGCCATTAAAAATGATGTGTATCATAAAAACTCATCATAATTCTAGGGAATTATCCTAAGTGAAAAAAAGTCAATCTCAAAGTATATATGATTCCATTTATGTAACATTCCTGAAATGACAAAATTATAGGGATGGAGAACAGATTAATGGTTGTCAGAGGTCAGGGAAGTGGGTGGGAGTGGGAGGAAGTGGTGTGGCTATAAAAGAGCAACAGGTGAAATCCTTGTGGTGATGGAAATGTTCTGTACCTTGACTGTATCGATATCAATGTCCTGGCTGCGTTATTGTATAGTTTTTTTTTTTTTTGACTGGTTGTGTATTTCTTTTTTTGGTTGTTGTTTATTGTTGTAGTCTAAATGAAAGTTTACATTTCAAGTTAGTCTCTTATACAAAAATTTATACATACATTGTTATGTGACCCTAATTGCTCTCCCCTTACTGTGACAGCACATTCCTCCTTTCCACCCCTGATTTCCAGCATCCATTCAACCAGCTCCTAACCCTCTCTGCCTTCTCACCTCATCTCCGGACAGAAGCTGCCCATTTAGCCTCATGTATCTACTTGAGCTAAGAAGCACACTCTTCATGAGTATCATTTTATGTCTCACAGTCCAGTCCAACTTTTGTCTGAAGAGTTGGGCTTGAAAATTGTTTTAGTTCTGGGCTGATAGAGAATCCAGGGGCTACGCTTTCCAGTATTGTATAGTTTTGAAAGATGATACCACTTAGGGGAAAATGGGTAAAGGATACATGGGATCTCTCTGTATTATTCTGTAGAACTGCATGTGGATCTATAATTATCTCAAAATACAAAGTTTATTTTTTTAAATGATGTGGATAGAGTTTGTAATAAAATGGGGAAATACTTGTGATATCATAAATGAGCAAAGCAGAATAGAAAACTATGATTAAAGAAGAAAAAAGTAAAGGAATAAATACTCATCTTCAGAGATTAGGCAAAAAACAGGAAGACAGAATTAATAAAGATAAAAGTTGAAAACTAAGTAGAAAGCACAAATAAACTAAGGTAAAAAGGACAACTAAATCTAAAACCTGGTCCTATGAAGTGACCAATAAAATAGATAAAGTGTTCACTAACTTGACTAAAATATAAAAGAGAAAACACAAAAACAGACAAGAGTTAAGTCCAAGAAAGGAGACATGACTACAGATGAGAAAAGATTTTTTTAATTATAAAATAATTAGATATTACATGCTCAACTAAATTTCTGGCAACAAATTTGAAAATTCAGAATAAATGAATAATTTCCCAGCGTAATACAAACTACCAAAATTGACTCAAGAAGATTTGAGTAAATGTTTTACCACAGAAGATGTGAGAAGGTGATTAAGGGCCTACCACTGAAAAAGTCATCAAGTCCAGAGAGCCTTCACAGCTGAGTTTTATCTGACCTTTAAAGGACACATAAGTTTTCAGAGTATTTAAAGTATTCCAGGTCACAGAAAAAGAAGAATCATTCTGCAGTACATTCTATGCAGCCCAGCGTAACTTTAATCCTTTACCCTGATAAAGTGAATACCAAAAAAACAAAAAAAAACCTGACTCCAATCTCACTTATGAATATTGAAGTAAGGTTCTAAATAAAATCCAGCAATGTATCGAAATAATAATATACTATGACCAACAGGACTTATTTCAGTAATGTAAGCGTAGTTCAAAACCAGAAAATCTCATTTGTATCAGAAACTTAAAATGAGAAAAAACGAAAAACGAATTGATAAAATATAGCAACCACTGCATTTGTAAAAATCTCTAAGTAAATGAGAAAACTATTTAAAATAAGACTATTCAACAAATACCAACAGTAACTATTATTCTAACTAGAGAAACACAGAAATATTTAAATTTAAAATCAGCTCTAGACAGAGTGGCCCCACCAGCACCATTTTTATTTAATTCTTTGAGTTTCTAGCAAATGCAATAAGATTAAGAAAATGAAATAACTGCTGTAACCACTGGAAAGAAGAGAGAAAGCTAAAATAAAAATTTAATAGAACTAACAAGAGAATTTGGTAAGAGAGTTAGGTATAAGATAAATATTTAAAAATCAATAACCTTTTTTATTCTAGAAAGAAGCACTTAGGAATATAAAGGGGAAAAAATAGTCTACTCGTAAAGACAAAAAAAGCAGTCAAATAGTTAGGAATAAACGAGATCTGAACAAATAAAAAGAAATACCATTTCTTAGATAAAAAAGCGATATAACTAAAGAATCAATTCTCACAAAACTAAAATATATATTTAATGCAATTCTAATTAGAATCCCAATAGGGTTTTTTTTTTTCAGGGAGGGTGAATAAAAGTGATCTTAAATTTTGTATATGTATTTAAAAAATACCCAAGAATAGCCAAGAAAAATATTCTAAAAACTAATGCAATCAAATTAATATAATTCTGGTACACAAATTGACAAATGCTGTATTTTTATGAAATAATGTGCAACCTTTGCATTTGTTTGCCGGCCGCGCCCTCCCCCTTCGAGGCACCCTCACAAGTGCCTCCGTGCCAATCCTCTTCCACATGTTGCTGGTAAAAAAAAAAAAAAAATTAGCAACAGTGCGCTTACAAAAATACCTAGTGGCGGAGGGGAGGGCAAGGCTGGCAAACAAATGCAGAAGGTGCGTGTTATTTGCATAAAAAATATGGTAGATAAAACAGAATCCATAAGTAGATCCCATTATACAAAAATTTTAATAGATGACAAAGGTGGTAGTTCAGTTCACAGGAAAAATATGGATTACTGAATATATTATGCTAGCACAACTGGTTAGTCATCTTTAAGAAAACAAAACTATGCCTCATACCATATACTATATACCTCATACCATATATAAAAATAAATTCTAGATGGATAAGACAAATATAATGCTTTTAATCTGCCAAGAAAATTTAGATTATATGGAGCCCTGGTGGCACAGTGGTAAAGAAGTACATCCGCTAACCCAAAGGCTGGCAGTTTGAATCCACCAGCTGCTCCTTGGAAACCCTATAGGACAATTCTACTCTGTCCTACAGGGTCACTGTAAGTTGGAATCGACTCAGTGATGTATATAGATATAGATATATAAACAGCCCTGGTGGCACAATGTTTAAGCACTCGGCTGCTAACCAAAAGGTTGGTGGTTGGACTCCACCAGCTGCTCTGCAAGAGAAAAGATCTAGTGATCTGCTCCTATAAAGATTACAGCCTAGAAAACCCTATGGGGCAGTTCTACTCTGTCACACGGGGTTGCTATGAGTCAAAGTCGACTTGACAGCACGCAACAGCAACAACAACATAAAATCTAGAGGTGGGCTAGAGCTTCTTAACTGGGACTAGAAATCCAGAAGCTATAAAAGAAAAGAGCCACATTTGGATATGTAAAAATTTAAAAATTTACATGGAAAATATCCATAAGCAAAGACAATACATAAACAAAGATTTGGTAAAGATAACTGTAACTGTGATGACAGACAAAGGGTCAGTATGTAAGATATACAAAGTTCTTACAAATTAAGAAAAATATAAACAACCTACAGAAATAGGTAGATGATATGAATAAACAATTCAGGAAGAGCAAATTTAATTGGACCAAAAAAAAACATGAAATAATGCTGAAATTCACTAGTAGCCAAGAAAATACACCTATTAGGTTGTCAAAATTATAAAAGAATCATAACACCTATTGCTGGTGGTGAAATAAAGAATACTCTCATACATTATACATTACATACAAAAATGAATGTGAAGTGTAACAGCCTTTTTTTGTAAATCAATATGACACCATCTGTTAACATTCATATGTATGCATGTAGGTATATAAAAGATAACATATATACATAAAAGATACACATGTATCCAGGCAGTGTTTCATTCCATTATACATGGGGTTGCCACGAGTCAGGGGCTAACTCGATGACAGCTAATAACAGCAACAAATATATATATATATACACATACATATGTATATGTATACATATGTGCATATGTGTGTGTATATATATATATATACATATATACACGTATGTGTGTGTGTAAATGTTCATCAAAAGCACCAGTATGTAAAGGCATATGCGCAATATTTATTTCAGCATTGACAGAAATCTGGAAACAAAGTAAATGTTCATTAACAGGGGAATGGCTAAATAAATTGTTGTTCATCTATGAAATATTTTGCAGTCTTTAAAAAAAGTAAGAGCTATACCAACTGATTTTAATAGATTTCCATGAAATATGTTTGAATGAGAAAAGATGTATTAAAATATATATAATAAAATTCCACTTTTATAAAACAACAATGAAGAAGAACAAAAAATTCCAAAACCCTATATGTGTATGTGTGAACCTGAATGTATATATATGATTATATAAGCATGGAGAAAAATATAGAAAGATACATACTGGTTAGGTAACATGCAGGGATGAGTGGAAAAGGGGACTGCAAGGAGACAAAATAGGAAAAGAAAAAAAAAAGGAACACTAGAAAACTATAAATTCAGTTTCTGTTAATGGTGGTGGAATAAGCTGGAAAAGGACAGTGGTAATGGTTGCACAACATTATGAATATAACCAATGCCACTGAATTATACATGTAAAAATTGTTTAATTGGCAAATATTTTGTTATATATATACTTTCACCACATAAAATAAATTCAGCAATCATATTAATACATTTCTATATGTATAGAAACATATAAATAAATTAAATTTAGAAAAGATACACTGCGAAAACTATACAATATGATCTCTGCTTATTAAAAAAGGAAAGGAAATAGCCAAAATTATCTCTTGGAGTTGAATTACGGACAATGTTTATTTTCTTCTTTATGTGTCTCTGTATTTTCTAAAATAAGAATTTGTTATTTTCATAATAATGACATAAAACCAATAAATGTTACTTTAAAAACATTATACTGAATAATTGAGCTCATTTTGGAAAATCAAGGGAGGGAAACAAGGTTAAATACCCCTTCCCCTTAGGAGCTGTCCAAGTAAGAAATATATGACATCAGTATCCATTACCCCTCACCCGGCAGAAAGTTACTCACCTAAGGCAAGAGACTAAGTGGCTATTTGAAGCAGCAAATGGGGTAGTTTTTTTCCCTACCTAACGCTTTAATGACTTAAGTAAATCAGAAAGCCATTTACACCGCTCTCAATTATCCAAGGATCTGCTAGGCTCTTTACTTCCTGTTCTCTCCCTCTGGCTAGCGGCCATTTCACTGCTCGTGAACAGCTCCAAAATGGTGGCCAGGGAAAGGGGAAAAGAGATGAGAGTAATTTGGTCGATTTAGCTTCTCATTAACAACTCTAATAAAAGGTCTGATAAGTGAAATGGTCACGACTCACAGTTAAAAGGAGGGTTCTGGGACTCTCGAGAATTTCATTTATGCAAAATTTACCTTCAAATAAACACGATTTCCTGCTATATACTTTAATGAATTTGATACTTGCTACTTTTAAGAAAAGGAGGCCTGGTGGCACAACAGTTAAGTGCTCAGCTGGTAACCAAAAGTTTGGCAGTTTGAACCCACCCAGAGGTACCTCGGGAGAAAGACCTGATGATCTGCTTCCCTAAAGATTACAGCCTTGAAAACCCTATAGTTTTTTTATGGCAGTTCTACTCCAAAACACATGGGGTTGCCATGAGACGAAATCAATTCAATGGCACCTAACAACAACAACATTTTTAAGAAAGTCAAGACTTGTAATACAAGGTGATATTTTTCTCTTCCCATTTTAATTTATACTTTAAAAAAAATAAAAACACAAGAATGCCCTTCAAAGTGAAGAACCAAATCCTCAGTGGAGCGGTAGGATCACAATGCAAAGATTCTTGAGAGGAGAGGGAAGCTCTCTGGCCCCCAGCCTGCTCTCAAGCAAAACTTTAGGACAGCAATCTTCCAAGGATTGCTTAAAAGGTGTGTTAAGGGCTTGACAAAAACCAGATCTCCATATACTACACTTCCCTGTTTCATTGGGCCCTCATAGACTTTTCTGTCCCTGGAGAAAGCCCAGAGAAAAAGCGGTTCAAGCCCAAGGTGTTCACAGCAATGTACTCATCACCTTTTATTATCAAACAGTCTGAACAGCAATGACAACAGAGCAAAAAAACAATTTTCCCTTACTTGAAGACAACGATAGCTCCTCGACATGGAGGGCAGGCCAGGAGAAAGATCTGCAATTGAAAAAGAAGCACGGTTATCAAGAGAAACGCTGGACACAGTGAGTCCATGCTACTTTAATATTCAAGGAAAAAATTAAAAAATAACAAAAACTCTAACATAAAAAAGTAATATAAAAAATATAAAGGTAAGCACGTAGTTTTCCAAAGTATACATTTGTGTTTGCATAGGCACATGTACGGTATATATGGGGCACTGGTGGCACAGTGGTTAAGAGCTCGGTTGCTAATCAGAAGGTCGGCAGTTCAAATCCACCAGCTGCTCCTTGGAAACCCTATGGGGCAGTTCTACTCTGTCCTACAGGGTCGCTATGAGTCAGAATCGACTCAAGGGCAACATGTTTTATATATACATATGTACATACATAACAGAGAGAAAGAGAAAATGTATTTTGGGGGTAGGAGATGGGAAGAGCTTTTCTTAAGCTAAGTTTCAAACATTTTTCATAGGCCCTGTTATTAATTGAATTATGTCCCCCCAAAATATGTGATGTAAATCCTAGCCTCTATGACTGTGGTTATAATCCCATTTCGGAATGGGTTGTCTTTGTTATGTTAATGAGGCAAGACTAGTGTGGGGTGTATCTTGAGTCAATCTCTTTTGAGATATGAAAGAGATTAAACAAGCGAGCAGAGCAGAGATGGGGGAAGAGAGATGCCAAGCCACATGAAGATCACCCAGGAGAAGGAGCTAAAAGAGACAAGGACCTTCCTCCAGTGTCAACAGAGAGAGAAAGCCTTCCCCTCAAGCCGGCACCCTGAATTCAGATTTCTAGTCTCCTAAACTGTGAGAAAATAAATTTCTGTTTGTTAAAGCCACCCACTTGTGGTATTTCTGTTATAGCAGCACTAGATAACTAAGACAGGCCCTTTTAGCCTCTAGAACACCTCCTCTTAACCTTTAGAACAAGACTCAATTTGACTCAATTTTTCAACTCTTCAACTTCAATATAACACAAGTAGCCAGTCTTAGAAGCTTTTAGGCCAGGGCAAGTGAAAATAGATTCTGAGCATGGGACAAGTACACAAATGCCATCTGGTTTGCTTCCCACAGGGCAAGGTAGATTTATCAATACCCAGTATTGCCAAATACAGCAAATAAAAATACAGGATGTGCAGTTAAATTGGATTTCAAATAAATAACTTTTTAGTACACTGATGTCCTAAATATTGCATGGAATATACTAAACGAAAATTCATTGTTTATCTGAAATTCAAATTTAACTGGGCGTCCTGTTTTTATCTGGCAACCTTATCAATACTGCTACCCCAAGCTCCAAACTTCTCTTTGATTTGATTGGTTTCTTTCTGAGCATGCTTGGGTGATTTTGCTCTTCTATTCTCCTCCCCGGGCAAATCAAACCAGAAGAATCTTGTCCTTCTAAGAGACAAATCAATTCCGTGTTACTTGGTGTGACAGTAGGCCAGGATTACATAGACTTTTAAAACCTGCAGCTATGACAGTTTGACCTTCATCCACACAGTAGTTTTTCTTCAAATGTCAGAGGACACAAAGAATCCCCTGGCAAACTTGATAAACATGCAAATTCCTGGGCTTTCGGATTAGGAATTCTGATTCAAAAAGTCTGGGACCCAAGGCCTAGGAATCAGCATGTTTAACAAATGCCCCCAGGAGATTCGATGACAGGCAGTCAGATATAATGTTTGAACTACTGTGGAGCCCTGGTGGCACAGTGGTTAAGAGCTATAGCTGCTAACCAAACAGTCGGCAGTTCAAATTCACCAGCTGCTCCTTGGAAACCCTATGGGGCAGTTCTACTCCGTCCTATAGGGTCGCTATGAGTCGGAATCAACTCAGTGGCAACGGGTTTGGTGTTTTCTTGGTTTGAACTACTATAGGGTCAAAGACACTGGGCAGGACTTTTGTTTTTGTTGTTGTTAGTTGCTACAGAGTTTTGATTTCGACTCCTGGCAACCCTGTGTGCAGAGTAGAACTGCTCCAAAGGGTTTTCAAGGCTATGACCTTTTGGAAACAGATCATCAGGCCTGTCTTCCGAGGTACCTCCGGATGGGTTCAAACCACCAATCTCTTGGTGAGTAGTCATTCACTTACAACAGAATGAAACTCATGTTTGTACAGTCCTGCTGACTAAGGTGATTTAATGGTGTCATTTAGAAAGCATGGATGTGTTTTACCATCTTGTTGAGAATCTTATTAACATAAACTGGACTGTTGGCTTTGTCATGTGTATGTTCTCTCAGTCTACATTTTGAAGGAAAGAGTAAGGAAAATATCTATAAGGAAAGACACCGGCTTGAATCCCCGCCAAGAGGAAGAGAAAAGAGAATGGAAGAGGGAAAAGGTCTTGAAAGGAACATGGCCAGGAGTCCATCACCTGCACAATACCTCATTAAAGAACCCCTCCCAGGAAATATCCTTCGAGAATGTGCCTTTTACCCTGTGGATCGATTTGATTAAAAGTATAAAACCAGTGACAATTACAGGTCTACAACCCTTTATCAACAATCCCCAAATCCAAAAGGCTCTAAAAAGTAAATTTTTTTTTTCCAAAGCCAATTTGGTAGCAAAACCTGACTTCAACTGATGTGAGGCTATTAACAGATCTTATTTATTCCACTTATGGTGCATACATTTTTCCAAAGAAATAATAATGTATTTTATTATGGGGTGTTGCCCCAGACCCCACTGGGAGTAAATGTAAAATACACCGTATGTACTATATTACCTTTCTAAAATCCAAAAAATACTGATCTCTGAAATACATCTGGCCCTAAAAGTTTTAGATAAGGATTGCAGACTTGGAATTTCAATCATCCAAACATGAACTTATCCCCACTCCCCATCCCACCCCTCAGGAGCAATCCAAGTAAGAAATAAACAAAGCTGGTATTCTTTACCACTGATCCAGGAGTAAAGTTACTCACCGTAGGCAAGGGACCAAGGTGGAGGCTGCACATAGTTACCCAGCATCAGGCCCATCAAATGCTATACTCAGTAGCTACAGCATACAGAGAACAGACAGGGCCCCCCAACCACCTTGGAAAGGTCCTCAATACTTCTCTCTAGAGTCACCAAAGAGTCATGCCAGTAGCCTTCCTGAGTTTCTGGAATACCCAAGACACTTCCAACATGCTAAACAGAGAAGCAAAAATACAATACTGGGCCCCACAGTTAACTCTTGCTTTTCTATATCCACAGCCAAGAGAGGATGAGCAGATTCTTGAGGGCAGATTTCCCCATAACTGCTCCATTCGGCTGGTTCTGACCCACAAAAGCTCTATGCCAGAAGCCCAGGAATCTATTAAAGGGAGCAATCCTCCAGTCCCCGCCCGGCAGAGTAGCTTATCATATTAACCTCCATTCAGTCATGGATCTAACTTCCTTTGAGGCTTGACTCTAAATGGATTTTCCAATAACTACTTTCATGTGGCCAAGTCATCCCAACCAACACTTTGGCCTTTTTCATCTTTCCTATCTATTCCCATTACCAGGATAGAGGGTATCTTTCTGAAGCAATCTTTAAATTAGATATCTGTAGATATGTCAAATCAGCAGATTTGAAAAAGCACCCCAAATTCATCATATTCTATTTCAAGCGAACTCATGGCCTCCTTCAGCAACTTTAAAGATTTATTACATTGAACCTCTCTGCTTCGTCATGCTTGAGCCACATCCATGAGCACCATTAACCAAAGGAGTCACATGAAAATAACATTTTAATTCAGAGGGCCAAGGGCCAATGAGTCACAAGAGCCCCCAGCTTTGGTCTGAATATCCCTGCTTTCTTCCTTGGTTGGCTTCCAACCGCCTCCAAATTTTGGTAGTATGTGTTTTAAACTAGCAGACAGAAAGCTAAACTATCCCTTCAGCTCCAAACAGAGTGGGAAGAGCGGACACTTAGAAATGCAAACAAGGGCTGTAGGAAGATGAGAATGCATCTGAGCATATCCCAGCACCAAATTGGCACTTTGTATTCATGCTGAATTCTGCCCAGCTCAGCACCTGAAGAAAAGAGCACAGGCAGGTAGCATACAGAGAAGTGCTACAAAGTATTTCTACTTTCCCATCACTTGTGAAGTAGGCAGGGCTGTGTTATTAATCCCCATTTTACAGATGAAGAAACTGAGGAGAAAGGTTCTGACCAGCTTTCTGACAAAGTCCCCTACCTCCTAGTGCAATGCACTTACCACCTCACACCTGACACACACCAGACCTCAGGGAGGCTTCCCTTCTTTAGACTCTAGCCCTGTCCTTTGATCCCAATGTCACACAGGGAGTCACCCTAATAGTGTCACACTTGTGCCACCAAACAGCTTACAAGATCTACTTTCTACAATATGAGATACCTCAAAACACAAACTCAACAGGGCAGAAAATTACGTTTACACTGGTTGGTTTCAGAGTACAAGCTCCAACCTGCCTCATCCCCAGGCCTGGTGGACTCTTGCAATCCTTATAAAATTGAGGTCTTTTCTGGCTGGTTTTTATGGAAAAATTCGCAGGTTCACTCTCTCAGCTTCGCCAGGAAGTTCCCTGTACTACTCCAAAGTTTTCCTGCCCAGAAATGTATAAATTCAACTCTTTCCTAAGCATCCCATCTAGGCACCAGCTGCTGTCCCAGTTCATCCTCTAATTCTGAACCACTCCTCTGGTTCCAGGGTCCCACCTTCCCTGCCCAACCTCTCAGCTATCACTTGTTCTGCTTCCTGTCCCCACAGTCGTATCAGCCCAACTTCATTGCTATCATTGTTCAGCCTCCCATCCACTTCTGCTCCATCCCACCATAAGATTGAACTAACCCTACTTTCATAGCACCTAAAGAAGACAGCTTTTGTTCACAGGAGGATGTGTTAGTACTATGAGAAATATAATTAAGAAGGAGCACCAGTCACCAAAGATCACCCCTAAATGATAGGCTAGCCAGGCAAGCAGTGAAAGGGACAGGAAAACTAAATGAAAGAGAAACAGAGAGTGAGAGAGATGAGAGAGACGAGAGAGATAGTCCTTGGTCTAACACAAAATTTTCCCAGGTCCACAAGGGCCAGAAGGCAGAAGGGGACAAGGAAGCTGGTGATAGGGAACCCAAGGTTGAGTAAGGATATTGTTGATGTGTTGTGAGATTGTTAACCATTGTCATAGGGCAACATCTGTAGTAACTGTTAAATGAGAAACTATTTTGTTCTGTAAGCCTTCATCTTAAGTGAGAATAACTGCACAATTGGAAGAGCGTAGTCAATGTCACTGAACTGTGTATGTAGAAATTTTTGAAATGGTGTATCTTTGGCTATGTGTATTTTCACCCAAAAAAAGGTTGAGAAGTTAGAGGGTTGACATGTTGTGGGGTTGTTAACCAATGTCATAAAATAATATGTGTACTACTGTTTCATGAGAAACTATTTGTTCTGCAAGCCTTCACCTGAAGTACAAACAAAAAAAAAATTTTTTTTCCCAGGTCCAGCCCTCTGGGTTCAGTTCTCATGGCTCCACCGCCTATGATGGCACACAGCTATCTGGGGATTTCTGAGGACAAGTGTTCATGACCATTACCCACCATAAAGAAGATTAATTCCCTGGGCTGCCCAATGTCTGTCCTACAGCTCAATTCACTAATGCTCATATCCCCAGGCCCTCATCATCTCTCCCTGGACCACTGCAACAATCTTCTCACTGATCTCCTGGTCTCTCTAAGCACATTCCTGCAAGAGGGATCTATCTAAAATGCCACTCTGATCTGCCACTTAGAATCCTTCAATGGCTTGCCAGTACCGATAGAAAAAGTTCAAGTTCCTTGGCATGGCAAACAAGGCCATCTCTGCTCTGGACCCCACCTACCTCTCTAGCATGGTATCCTGAACATATCATGGCAAGAAACATGCCTCTACTACTTCATTTTCTAATAGCTTCATTTTATTCAATGATATGGATATGCAAGAATTTACTCAACCAACACCCTCCTGTTACACAAGTAAGTTGTGTCTAAATTTTCAGATCCTTTACTATTTCCTTAGTCTACACATGTAGGAGAATTTCTCGATGAAAGGGAATATACATCTTAAAGCTTTTGATCCATAAATCCAAATGCTAAAATGTCCTCCAGAAAAGTTTTTTGAATACATAAACTTTAGTGAATATAGAAAAGCTATTCATATCCCCATCAGCAACAAATGAGAATGTGTTTTCTGCTAAAACCTGACCGATTATCATTTAGTAATTATCATTTGTTTCAAAGGCAAAACACACACACACAACTTATCACTTGAATTTGCATGTCTCAGATTACCAAAAACTATTTTCTAACATGTTTATTAGCTAGCTGTATTGTTTCTTTTGTGATGTGACCATCTGTGGTCTTTGTCTATTTTTTAACTGGTGTGTTCTTTTTCTCATTGAGTTATAAGAGCTATTTATATGTTAATGATATTTAATACAGAGTATTTGGCATATCCATCATCCATCTGTCAGCTTGTCATACTGTGGTGGCTTGCGTGTTGGTCTGATGCTGGAAGCTATGCCACTCGTGTTTCAAATACCAGCAGGGTCATCCAGGGTAGACGGTTTTCAGCAGAGCTTCCAGACTAAGGCAGACTAGGAAGAAAGGTCTGGCAATCTACTTACAAAAATTAGCCCATGAAAATCCTATAGCTCACAAGAGAATATTGTCCAATAGAGTGCTAGAAGATGAGGCCCCTAGGTTGGAAGGCACTCAAAATACACTGTGGCCACAACAATGGATTCAAGCATATCAATGATCGCAAAGATGGTGCAGGACTGGGCAACATTTCATCATTTCATTCTATCATACATGGGGTTGTCATGAGTTGGAGCCGACTCGATGGCAACTAACAACAATAACATTTGACACATATTGCAAATATTTTTGTCAGTTTGTCACTGTATCAGCTCTGTTTATGGTGGTTTTTTGATGTATAGAAGCTTCTTTATTTTTATGTAATTAGATGTATTTGTCATTTCCTTTATGGCTTTTGCCTTTGATATCATGCTTTGAAAATCTTTTACAACCCTGGGATTATAGACTCACCTGTTGTTTCCTAATATTTTCATAATTTTATTTTTAAAATTTCAATCTCCAGTCTCAAGGAACTATACCATTGCTAATCCTATTCACTAGTCCAGAACGGCTTTCCTACCTTTCCTCCTTTGGCCAACTCATATTTAACCTTCAGATACAAACATTAAGCATCATTTTCTCCAAAAAGTCTTCTCTATCTATTGTGGTTAAATGCCCATCTTCTGTTCTCCCATCAGTTCCCTTTTTACCTCTTTCTTAGAACTTGCCATTTTTGTCAGTATAAGGAGCTTACAAAGAGACTTGCCTCAAGAATTTAGACAAAAGGGAAATCAGAATGCTTACTTGGAATTGAGCTTTAAAACCAACATACAATAGGTTAAAAAGGTTTCAAGGTTATCTGAAAGACAGAATGGTTCCCAGACTTGACAGACCAGATTGGAACCTGCATGAACTATACCTAACGAAGAACGTAGGTTGGGCAGCCATTGAGATATAGGAAAACAGGAGTTGCAAAGTCATATTTGGCAGTGCTCATATCCAAACACCGTCCAGCATACAGAGGACTTTGTTCGTAACTATCAAGTTTTCTGGTCTCACTGGCAAATCCATCCCTATTAAAGAGATGGAAGCAGGACAGGCAGTATTGCTAAGTAGTTAAGAGTACAGGCTTTAAAGTGAAGACAGACTTGAACCCTCATTCTGGCTCTGCCATTCACCAGGAATATGACCTTGGGCAAGAGGTTTGAGGACCTGTCAGCTCTAAAATGGGGATAAAAATTGTAACTATGCTATGTCTCAAAGTTTTT
This sequence comes from Trichechus manatus latirostris, assembly GCF_000243295.1. Classification (NCBI taxonomy): domain Eukaryota; kingdom Metazoa; phylum Chordata; class Mammalia; order Sirenia; family Trichechidae; genus Trichechus; species Trichechus manatus. Next base: position 3,636,316 of record NW_004444004.1, on the reverse strand, counting down.
GAGTGGATCAAATGAGATAAAGTAAGAAAAGCATTTGGCATAATGCATAGTACATAGCTAGCACTCAATATTTAGTAGCTATAATTATTCTGACTGCAACAGAAAATCCATCCCTACTATGCACTACATCAGCCAACAGCTCATATTAAACTTTCAATTCATCTAAGTCCACTTGTTGTAAGTCCATGGTTGCATAGTAACATTCTGATATATTATCTGCCTTCCTTTACCAGCTACCTACAGGGAGAGAATATTTAACCACTCTACACTCAGTTTCTTTATCTGTCACACGGGGATTACAGTACTATCTCATAGGATAGATGTGAGGAATAAATGCATGAAGTGCTTAGTTCAGTGTCTGGCACATTGAAACGAATAAAATAAATATGAGCTATTGATAGCATCATCCTTACTGGCTGACCTTTCTCTTCCCCTTCTCACTGCAAATTCCAGCCGAGCCCATGGCAAGTTCTATTTCCTCCACAAAACCTTTTCCAATAACTCCAGACAACAGCCCTCTTTTCTCCAAAGGCCTATAGGACTCATTAGGTACTTGGATTTTATTTAATTTGGGGCATTAAGTGACTATTATTGCACATAGTATTATAATAGAATGAGAGCTAGGATCTAATTATAAATCTTTCCCTCCTCACAAACCTTAAATTGTCATTGGTGAGCCACTGAACAAAGTCCAAGTCCTTTGCAGAACAATCAAGGCCTTCAACAATGTTGCTCCAAGCTGCCTTGCCAGTTTTATCTCCCACTATGCCTCAGGTTTTCACCCTGAATCTCCCTTTCTACATTTCTTAAATAGAAATAATAATAATGCTTACCTCCAATATCATAACCTCAACTGTTATTCCTATGAAGGTACCAAACATTTTCTGGACATTTCCATCTGGATGTCACACAGGCACCTCAGACCTAAGATGACTAAATCTGAACTTATAATTGTCTTTCCTTAACCTCATCCTCCTCTACTGCTCCCTCAAAAAAAAAAAAAAAAATGGGGGAGAAGAGATAGCTCTTCCTTAAAGTAGAATTCAAACTAATAAAGTTTGAAGGAATGAGGAAAACAGAAAATCACCTTTAGGCAAACACTACAGCAACAACTGTTGTAGTAAGAATCACGATAGATACTAGGATTAGTAATCCTCACAACTAGACCAATAAGTAGCATCATGATAAACGGAGAAAAGACTGAAGTCGTCAAGGATTTCATTTTACTTGGATCCACACAATCAATACCCATGGAAGCAGCAGTCAAGAAATCAAACAATGTATTGCATTGGGCAAATCTGCTGCAAATGACCTCTTTAAAGTGTTAAAAAGCAAAGATGTCACTTTGAGGACTAAGGTGCGCTTGAACCAAGCCATGGTATTTTCAATCACCTCATATGCATGGGAAAGCTGGACAATGAATAAAGAAGACTGAAGAAGAATTGATGCCTTTGAATTATGGTGTTGGTGAAGAATATTGAATATACCACAGACTGCCAGAAGAACAAACAAATCTGTCTTGGAAGAAGTACAGCCAGAGTGCTCCTTAGAAGTGAGGATGGCAAGACTTCATCTCACATACTTTGGACGTGTTTTCAGGCGGGACCAAATCCTAGAGAAGGACATCATGCTTAGTAAAGTAGAGGGTCAGTGAAAAAGAGGAAGACCCTCAATGAGATGGCTTGACACAGTGGCTGCAACAAATGGGCTCACATATAGCAACAACTGTGAGAATGGCGCAGGGTCGAGCAGTGTTTTGTTCTGTTTTACACAGAGTTGCTATGAGTCGGAATTGACTCAATGGCACCTAACAACAACAGGGTTAGTAATGAAAGTATGATGAGAAACAGGATATTTACATACAAGATATTTTTTAATTACAAAGGGAAAAACAGTAACTTTACAGTGGAGAACCCTGGCAGTGATCAAGGTTAACATATTAACATCATGAACCTCCTGATACAAAGCACCAAGAAGGGCACATCACATCATTTCTATGGTATTCTTGCAAAAAAGTGCATATAACTTCAATCTAATCACTAGAAAATACGAGCGACATTCTACAAAATAACTTGACAAGTACTTTCAAAAATGTCAAAGTCATAAAAGACAAAGACTGAGGAACTGACACAAATTGGAGAAAATCAATGAGAAATGACAGCTAAACGCAACATGGGATCCTAGATTATGCCTTGAACAGAAAAAGGACATTATCCAGATAAAGTCTTTAGTTTAGTTAATAGTATTATACCAATGTTAATTTCTTAGTTTTGAGCATTGTACCATGATTATGTAAGATGTTAACATTAGGAGAGGCTGAGTGAAGAGTACAGAGGAATTCTCTGTAATATCATTGCAACTCTTATGTAAGTTTAAAATCATTCCAAAATACAAAGTTCAAAAAGGGTACTGCTATCCAATCAATTAGCCTATCTTACAGCCTCAAGGCTATCTTTGATGTCCCCTTCTTCAGTTCCCACATCTAATCAGTCCCCAAATCCTGCCATCTTTTAAGTTAACCTTTCCATCCTCACTCCTCATCTGAGTTCAGTCCCTACCTTTTCTTAAACTACTATAGCAGTTTAGTCTCCAGTATTTCCCCATCTTTACTCTAGTTCACAGAGTGAACTACATTCCTATTCTTGAAATAGAGCCTTATCATGTTAGGCTCCTCCTTTAAATTTTCAGATGTCAGACTCAACACAATCCCTATCAGAATCCCAGATGTCTACTTTGTAGACATTTACAAACCGATTCTAAAATTCATATGAAATTGCAAGGGACCTCAAATAGCCAAAACAATCTTAAAAAAAGAAGAACAAAGTTGGAGGACTCACAATTCCTGATATCAAACTTACTACAACACAGCAGGAATCAAGACAGTGTAGTATTGCATAAGAAGAGCCATATAGATCAGTGGAATTGAATTGAGAGTCCAGAAATAAACCCATGTGTCTGGTCAATTGACTTTCAACAAAAGTGCCAAGATCAATTAATGGGAAAATAATAGTCACTTCAACAAATGGTGTTGAGACAACTGTATATCTGTATGCAAAAGAATGGAGTTGGACCCTTACCTCACACTATATACAAAAATTAATTCAAAATGGATTGAAGACGTAAATATAAGGGTAAAAACTATAGACCTCTTAGAAGAAAATACAAGGGTAAAACTTTACGACCTCGGATTTGGAAATGGATTCTTACATAACACCAAAGCACGAGCAATAAAAGAAAAAGTAGGTAAACTGGACTTCAACAAAATTAAAATCATTTGTGCTTCAAAGGACACTATCAAGAAAGTGTAAATACAATCTACCTAATGGGACCCTTATCATATATCTGATAAGGGGCTAGTGTCCAGAATATATAAAGAACTCTTACAACTCAACAAAAAAAGACCAACAACCCAATTTAAAAATGGGCAAAGGACATGAATAAACAGTTCTCCAAAGAAGATATACAAGAAGCCAATAATCACATGAAAAGATGCTCAACATCATTAGTCATCAGATAAATGCAAATAAAAACTACTATGATGGTTGGTTCCTTAAAAAGTTAAATGTAGAATAATCATATGACCCAGGAATTCCACTCCTGGGTATATACCCAAAAGACTTGAAAGCAGGGATTCAAACAGATACTTGTACACTAATGTTCACTGCATCATTATTCACAACAGCTAAAGGGTAAAAACAGGCAAAATGTCCATCAACAGATGAATGATAAACAAAATGCGGTATATACAAACAATGGAATGTTATTCAGCCATAAAAAAGACAATGAAGTTCTTACATACTTAACACAATAAAAATATACATGAAGTTCTAATACATGCTACAACATGGATGAACTTGAAAACATTATAAGCAAAACAAGTCAGACACAAAAGGACAAATATTATATGATTTCATTTATATGAAACATGTAGAATAGGCAAATGCATAGAGACAGAAAGTAGATTGGAGGTTACCAGGAGCTGGGGAAGAAGGGAATGGGGAATTACTGTTTAATGGGTACAGAGGTTCTGTTTGGAGTGATGAGAAAGTTTTAGAGATAGATAGTGGTGATGGTTGCATAACATTGTAAATGTAATTAATGCCACTGAATTGTTCACTGAAAAATGGTTAGAATGAAAAATTTTATGTTATATATATTTTATCCCAGTATTTAAAAAAAAAAGTACCATGAGATACTACTTTACACAAACTAAGATAGCTAGAATCAAAAAGTCAGATAATAACGAGTACTGGCGAGGATGTGGAGAAATTGAAACCCTCCTACACTGGTGCCCTCATCCATTGCTGGTAGAAATATAAAGTGGTGCAGCCACTTTGTAAAACAATCTGGTGGTTCCTCAAACAGTTAAAAATAAGAGTCACCATATGACCCAGCAATTCCACTCCTAGGAATATACCCAAGAGACTTGAAAGCAGGACTCAAACAGATACTCATACACAAACGTTCACAGAAGTACTATTCACAACAGCCAAAAGGTGAAAACAACAAATGTCTATCAACTGATGAACAGGTAAACAAAATGTGGTATATTTATACAGGAGTATTACTGAGCCATAAAAAGAAATGAAATAGAGATACATGCCAAAACACGGATGAGTCTTGAAAACAGTATGCTAAGTGAAGATCCCAGTCACAAAAGACCACATATTATATGATTTCATTCATATGAAATGTGTTGTTGTTAGGTGCCGTCGGGTTGGTTCTGACTCATAGCAACCCTATGCACAACAGAACAAAACACTGCCCAGTCCTGCACCATCCTCACAATTGTTGCTATGCTTGAGCCTATTGTTGTAACCACTGTGTCAATCCATCTTGTTAAGGGTCTTCTTCCTTTTCCCTGACCCTCTACTTTACCAAGCATGATGTCCTTCTCCAGGGACTGATCCCTCCTGATAACATGTCCCAAGTATGTGAGATGAAGTCTCGCCATCTTGCTTCTAAGGAGCATTCTGGCTGTATTTCTTCCAAGACAATGAAATGTGTAGAAGAGGGAAATCCATAGAGACTGAAACCAGATTGGTGGCTGCTTAGGGACGGGGGATGGGAAGTTGATGGTGATGGTTTACACAAGTCTGTGAACATACTAAAAATCACTGAATTGTACACTTTAAATAGATGAATTATATAGTACAGTAAGTCCCCAGGATATGAACGTCTGGACAACTTGTACTTGCCCTTTAATGTTATGTAAATTTGCTGTCACTTGGAAATGACTTAACCAACTCCTACTCACAACAAATTCTTCATCACCATCACCTTCACTTGCTGCACATGCAGCTTTTAACCCTTGAAAAGGCTTCCAGCCTTTTCTTGCACTAAAGTAAGGCTAAATGAGAACCGTATGCACCTGTTCCGACTTTCCTACAAATTCGACTTAAAGACCCAGGAACAGATCTCGTTCGTAACCCAGGGACTGCCTGTATATGAATTATATCTCAATAAAGGAGTTTTTTTAAAAAAAAAAAAAAGAAAAAAAAAAACTTTGGATAGCTCCTTATTGCCTAGTACATAAAGTCCAACCTCCTTAATTTGGCATTCAAATCCTTCCCTTCTGCCATGATCATTTGACCCCAGTCAGCATTATTGCTCACTACTCCCTTTCATGTGTATTTCTATCCAATCAAAATGAATTCTTCACCATTACCCATATATCCCTTACAGTTTCCTACCTTTGTCTTTGCTCTCATTATTCCTTCTCTCTGGAACTCTCGCCTCACAACCCATATTGACGTGTTTATACCCTCGGGGCCCTGGTGGCATAGTGGTTAAGTGCTATGGCTGCTAACCAAAAGGTTGAGAGTTTGAATCCAACAGCCGCTCCTTGGAAATCCTATGGGGCAGTTCTACCCTGTCCTACAGGGTTGTTATCAGGTAGAGTTGACTCGATAGCAACAGGTTTGGTTTTTTGGTTTCTCTCACAAAGCCCAGTTCAAAGGCTCCCTCCTTTGCAAACCCTTCCCTGTTTCTCAACCCTCACATACCAGGCTCACAAAAAATTATATACATAAAGAATGAAATTAAGTAGTTTTCCCATGCAATAGCTGCTACTGCCAGAGAATAATCATCCCAAAGCCACACTGCACTTTTTTCTTCTTTTCCTGGTCACAGTAGCAGCTCACTGCTTCAGCCCTCTCACTCAGTTCCTGAGAACAGTTCCAAACTTCTATCCTCTCCAAAACCCTGCCCTTGACCAAGAAAGCACTGACATCACATTACACCAGGGCCACCGAGTACAGTTGTGTAGGTTGTGCACTGCACAACCCTAGTGGCGCCATTCAATTATAGTCTATGTGAATGGCACCCTCTCCTAGGGTTGTGCAGTGCATAGCCATTCGTGGTGGCCCTGCTTGGAAACATCCCTAGAATTTGGAAACAAAGTAAAAAACAGCACTCAATTAGAGAACTACTGTAACTATATTGCTGGTGAGAAGTGGATATTTTCCAAGTTCTATCAATAGGATTAAAAAGTAACTCAAGAGAATTACATGGTCATAGCACAAAAACAATGTTTGCATAGAATCAGAAAACAGGAACATCCAAGAGAAACACTGTTATTCATGTGGAGTGGACAGACAGCAGCAGAGAGACAGAAGGAAACACATTCTGGTTACTACAAAGGTATGATGTACAACAGAAAAGGGACAGTTTTCTGTGGCGTACAAAAGCGTACAAGGTCTCTCTCATAAGACCCTTCCACTCCATTAAGTTCTCATTTTAGGCTTATCAAACAAGCTTGTTTAATTTGGCTTCAGGAACCTTGATATCAGGAAAGGTATGACCTGGCTGGTAGTCATAAAGTGTTCTTATCTCTGTACAGGTCTCTTTCCCATTGTTGATCCATACTTCAGCCTTGTGGCTTAACAAGACTTTCATAAGTTTTGGGAGTGTGACTCAGTCCCTTACAAGCCAATATCCCTGGGTAAGCTGATAAAAACGTCTTTGAACCCATAAACCAAGTTCCAGAGTTAGGCTCTATGTCAAATTTACAAAGGCAGACACACTCAAAAGCCCAGCCAAAGCAGCCAACCAGCTAGCCCCCTTTCACCACCGCCTCTAAACTGCAACCATTAATAGAGAACTCCCCAAAATGGGGAGCCTTAAAGGGCCGGAGACAGCAGTTTTAAAGGCAAGTGAGCCGGTAGTAGAGTCAAGTATGCCAGACACTGGGTTTGTTCCTTCTTTTGTCCCCATTCCAGTTCAGTTCAGCCTCTCACTTTTGTATTTGTTCTACCTGGCACACGTAATTCCACTTCTTCCATTTCCTCCAGAAATTTCCTGGATAACCCACCCAAATTAATCACTCCTTTCTCTGAACTCCACTGGTACTATACACTAATTACTTGGTTCTACGGCCTCCTATTGTTGTTGATGATGGTTACAATGATGATAATAGCCACTACTCTTTAATTAGTGCTTACTATGTGCCTGGAACTATATTAAGCAAAAAAGCATCTTACATGTATTATTTCATGTATTCCTCACAGCAATCCTGTAAGTGCTATTATTTTTTATTTTTTATTATTTATTTTATTATTTTTCCTCATTTACATATAAGATACAGAGGAGTTAAGTAACATGCCTAAGGTCATACAACTAATAAATGGAAGAGCCAAGCTTTGAACCCAGAACTGTCTGACCCCAAGACTATGTTTTAGCTAGTATTACCTTTTGTTTGTACAATAAGATAATTAGCTTTCTGAGGAGATTCCCCTGTCTTCACCCTCTATAATGCCATAAAAGTTCCCCAAGAAACATGTGCAAGTGTGAATCTCCTTCTTGGTTAGAGCCTAGTCCAGGACACAAGTTGGAAGAGAATAGAAGAGGTGGCAGGGAGTACAGAGAGGCGTGGCCATCCAGGGAGCCACAGGAGTCCCTCTCCTCTGACCCACTTGAGGATCACACTGCTGCCTTGACTTCAATCCCAGAAAAATATTTAGAACAATATGACCTGATTGTCTTGAAATTTCAAGAAAACTCAGAAGGAACAGAGCCCAGGCCCACCTGTGGGAGGGATGGATGATATCCAGCCGTCTGCAGGAAGGGGACCAACAATGTCAGGGTCATAGCCACGTGGGCCAGCAAATGTTTGCAAAGTTCTGCCATCAATGAGTTATGTGTCTATGGTCAAAGATTTTTTTTTTGGGGGGGGATAGGCGTATTTGTAGAGAAGAGAGTTTTCTTTAACCTCTTTAAGCTTCAGTTTTCTCATCTTTTAAAATAAGAACATGAATACCTACTACTTGCTTGACCCAAGCCATGGTACTTTCAATCACCTCATGTGTATGCGAAAGCTAGGCAATGAAAAAGGAAGACAGAGGAATTGATACTGTTTAATGGGAAACTATTTGTTCTGTAAACCTTCGCCTGAAGTACAATAAAAAAAAGAAAAGAAACAAGAAAAAAAAAAGAAGAATTGATGCATTTGAATTGTGGTGTTAGTGAAGAATATTGAATATGCCATGGACTGCCAGAAGAGTGAACAAATCTGTCTTGGAGGAAGTACAAACCAGAATGCTCCTTAGAAGCAAGGATGGTGAGACTTTGTCTCTCTTACCCTGGACACGTTATCAGGAGAGACCAATCTCTAGAGAAGGACATCATGCTTGGTAAAGCAGAGGTTCAGCAAAAAAAGAGGGAGACCCTCAATGAGATGGATTGACACACTGGCTGCAACCATGTGCTCAAACATAGCAACAGTTGTGAGGATGGTACAGGACCAGGCTGTTATACATAGGGTCACTATGAGCTGGAGCTGAGGGGACGGCATCTAACAACAACAACCACTTGCAGGGCTGCTAAAGTATAAAATAAGAATGTACCAATCTCCTGATGACTGTATCGTTTGTCCTTCCTGGAGTTCTGGCCACACAAAGAGATGCAGGACATAGTTCCCTGTCTGCAGGGAGCTCACAGTCTAGTTGACAAAAGTCTTCTAATCTAGAATACAGTACTCTGTCAACCAATGATAAAGCTGTTTTGTTGGTGAATCACCCTAACTCTCTGCTGCTTCTTCCCTTCTCTGCTTTTGTGCCACTTGCAGGCCATTTCCTCCAGATGAAAATTCTGGTAGAAAAGAAGGGGAATACTACTGACAAGAATAAGAATAATTTTGGCTTCCAATCTCCCATCTACACCTCTGTATTAAAAAAAAAATAGTGGAGGGAGCTCTACCAATCACTATTTTGAAAGTGAAGCATGTAAACTGTTCTTCTGCTTCACAACACTTAACACCATTTCTCATTTTATATGTGGTTTTGTTTTTGTAAAATGGCAATCTTCTCTAGACTGTAAGCTCCTAGAAGGCAGGAGCTTCATGTTATTCCTCACTGGTTCTAGAACCTAACAGAGTAAGCACCTGGGACATACAAGATGTTTGTCAGATACTTGTTGAATGAGGAACTGAAACAAACAGATGTCTACAGTATATGGAAAGACCTGGTTACCTAATCAAAACCAAAAAGAAAACCTGTTGCTGCTGAGTCAATTCCAACTCATAACGACTCTATAGAACAGACTAAAACTGCCCCATAGGGTTTCCAAAGAGCAGCTGGCTAATTCAAACTGCTGACCTTCTGGTCAGCAGCCGAACTCTTACCCACTGTGCCACCAGGGCTCCTACCTAATCAAAAGCCACTTTAAAATATTCAAGCCTTGTTTATGCATAGAGTACCTCTCAAGAATTCCAAGAAACTAGTAACGATGGTTTGTTCTGGGAAGAACAGTAGATTAGGGATCAGGGGTTGGAGGGAATCTTACATGCTATTCAATTTCTTTTAAATTGTTTGAATTTTTAAACAACATAAATACAACAGATAAAATAGATCTGCTCTGTTTGAAGCCTAAACAAACGAAATTCATGCCTTTCCATAGGAAAAATGGAATACTGGAGGGAAGGGAGGAGATTATGCCTGTGTGTGACTAAAAACCTGAGAATTGGAGGCTCTTAAGAAAGAGGTAGGGAGTTCCGGCAAAATGGCGCTTTAGGCAGAAGCACCACACCGTCCCTCCATAGCAAAGATCCGAAAAACTAAGCCGAACAGAGGATACAACAATCCTGAAACCCTAAAACATTGAATGAAGAGATAAAGAACTCAGCCAAGCACCAAATGGAGTGAGAAAACTGACAGAGAACAGAGAGCGAGGCGAGATTCATGCAGACGTCCCCTACCAGCTAACGCGGTGCAGATCCGCCATCTTGGACCCCTATCGGAGACCAGCAAACAGGGGGTACGAGAAAGCAGCCTCACGGAGCTTCCAGGGGAAGACAAAACAACCGGTAATTTACGATATACGCTTTCCCACCCCCCACCCTTCTTCACCCCGACTCTGCCTCCTCTGCTTCCCGCGGCCACAGTCTCTTGACCGGGAAACAGTGGCTGCTTGGTTTCCACACACCCGAACATGTAGCTGTCCGAGTGCCATTTGCTGGCTGCTGCTGTTGCCTTTTTTCCGCTTCTTTTTATTTCTTCCTTGCCTCTCCCCACCTCCCCCTCCTTTAGCTCAAGTACCTCTCTCTGTGTGCCAACTTTGCTTCTTCCTGAGGGGCTGCAGAGCTCCGGTAATTTGTGATAAACGCTTTCCCACTCTCCACCCTTCTTCACCCACACTCGGCCCCCTCTGCTTTCCACGGACACAGTCTCTTGTCCAGAAACACCAGCCCCCACTAGCTGGCTCTCTGAGTGCCATTTGTTGGCTGCTAGTGTTGCTTTTTTTTTTCTGCTTCTTTTGACTTCTTACTTGCCTCTCGCCACATCCCCCTCCCTTCGCTCAAGTACCTGGCTCCGTGTGCCATCTTCGCTTCTTCCTGAGGGGCTGCGGAGCTCCATTCGAGTGTGGAGCTGCTTCCCGGTTTGGGCTGCCGTGCTGGTGGGATTCCGGGGCTTTTGTTCATTTGTTTGTTTTGAATTGTTTGTTTGTTTTCTTTTCCTTTTCTTGAGTTGGGAGCCCTTTCTGGCCAGGCTGAGCTGCGTGGCAGGGAGACACCCCTTCGGCTTCCACAGACATGCAGAGGGATCCCTGAGGACATTTCTTTTTACGTTGGTTTTTTTTCTGTTTCTTTGGGGGCCTTTCTTGTTTTATTTTTTTAATTTGTTTTGTTTTCTTTTTCCTTTTTACCTTTTTGTCTTTCTTCATTGCTCAGTTTCTCGTCTCTCTATATCTTCCTTCTCTTTCTGTTCCCTGAATACCTGGCGTTGTATACCTCTACGCCTTCTAGCCAGGCTGTACTGCAACACCTGAGAGCGACTTCCCCAGACCTCATAGCTGCACCGCTGGGATTCCTGGGAACTTTGCGGTTCTTTAACCTTTCTGATTCTTATT
>NW_004444004.1:3603195-3618254 GCF_000243295.1 Trichechus manatus latirostris | reverse complement strand
AAAAAAAAAGGTTGAGAAGTTAGAGGGTTGATATGTTGTGGGGTTGTTAACCAGTGTCATAAAACAACATGTGTACTTCTGTTTCATGAGAAACTATTTGTTCTGTAAGCCTTCACCTGAAGTACAATTAAAAAACTAAATAATGTATAATAAAATAAAATTAGAGCCATCCTTTTATAAAATGTGTAACGTTATTCTTGATGGAAAGTTTAACATTCTTAAATAAAAGTAATGAGATTGTTAATTTTCTAAAAAAAAAATGAATGAGGTAGATCTATATGTACTAACATGGAAAGATGCCCAAGATATATTAAGAAAAAGAAAGCTGCAAACACTGTGGATGATCCCATTTTTAGAAGAAAAATATGTTTAGCATATGCAGAGATGAAAATCTGAAGGAAAAGCATGCTTACAATGGTTATTGCAGGGAGTTAGACTTATAAGGGACTTTTATTTGCTATGTGTCATATTCCTGGCTTTAATTATCAGTGTGCATTGCTTTTATGTTAGGAAAATGCTATAAAAGGACATTTTCACAAAGAATAAAAATATGGTGCCTAACTCTGCTAACCACCTGAAACGTGGGAGTTGCTGGGAGTTGGGGCCAGTTAGAGAAACCTAAAAACTATGTCCAAATCGTATTGGAGGAAGTGAAACTGTTGTTCCTCCACACATTTAAGTCCCTTCTTCAAGCAGCTGGAAAGATTTACTTTAATCCCTGAGGCTGTCTCAAGCCACCATTACAGCCCAGACGCCAAGCCAGATGGATAATTGGATTTTTTTTTGAAGATGCATACATTTATTTTGTATGCAACCATATTGCAGGGAGGTTCTTTAGTATCTGAAGCTTAACTGGTCCCATCTTCTAGGGTGGTAAAACTAAGCTGTAGAAAAGTTGATCATATTTACCTCACCTGTCTCAAACAGCCTAGAACCCAGCTGTTCGGCTTTGCTGTACAACTCAGTGGTTCTAAACCCTGAATGAACATTAGAATCACCTAGGGAGTTTAAAAAATATCAGTTCCTGGGGCCCATTCCTCAAGATCCTGATTCAACTGGTCAGGCTTGGGACCTGGGGAATCAGTATTTAGAGTGCCCCAGGTGATTTTAATACACAGCCAGTTTCGCAAACCACTGTTCTACTCACTGCTTAATACCCTAGTATTCTTCGAAAAAAAAAAGACCTCAGTCACTATTTTAAAAAATCTTCTTTAAGCAGTATAAACCAAAAAAATCTGTTGCCATTAAGTCGATTCCAAATCATAGCGACCCTATAGGGCAGGGTAGAATTGTCCCATAGGGTTTCCAAGGAGTGGCTGGTGGATTCAAACTGCCAACCTTTTGGTTAGCAGCTGAGCTCTTAACCACTGCACCACCAGGGCTCCTTAAGCAGTATATTCCCCTCAAAAACAGGCAGGCCCAAGAAGTCTGTAACCAAGACAACAAGCTGGCAGCACAAAGAGATAGGTCTTCTGTGATCTGAAACTAAAAGAAGCAGAAGAGAAAAAGTAGAGAGGTCTGAAAGCAGAAACTGAAAAATGGAAAGAGAACCAGAGAACAAACACATCCTGTCTGACAGAGCTCCTGAATATTAGGACATCAAACTCCTGTTCCATCTCCCAAACCGGCTATCTTGACACAGATGCCCCGAAGATTGAAAGGAGCCCTGAACAGAGCAAATTAAACTTTTACAAACCTGCTTTCTTTTTAATCAAACTTCTGAAAAAAAACAGGAATGTCTGCTTTTGCAGAGGTTACAAACCAATTTTTCTTCCAAGCCCTCTCTCTTCCCCACATGCACCTGACCGCATCGCAAAGCAGAATGACAATGAAACATAAAACCCATATGTGCTTGGGTTTTTAAAGAGTTCTTCCTCTGTATGTGCTCTGACCCTGGAGTTCGGGTTTTGTTCCCCACCAGGGAAGCACTGAGATGGATGAAAGGCCTGGGTATGTTGCAAATTGAAAGCCATGGAGCTGGCCTTTTGTTCTTTTTTTCAGGCAGGGGCTATTCTGGAAAGCAGACACATCAAAAGGAAAATTCGGCCTGAGATGAGCCGAAATTGTGATGAGCCATAAATGGGAAAAAGAAAGATAAGAAAAGAAAAGAAAGGAAAAAGGGCCTTTCTGTACCAGAAGGGGCTCGTTTTGAAAAACTGCCTCAAATTGCAGCATTTTCCACATTTGGTTCACTACAGGAAGCTTTGCATTGTACCTACCACTTGTGGGATTTTTCGCCTCATGTTATGAGGAGAAATTGAGACAGATGCAAACGGCCCAGAGTTTGGTGGTTTGGCAATCCTGAGGGGGATGGGAATGTGTGACCCCAAGAAAAGCCCCTCTAAGCTCATTTTGTTTCCTCAGCCCAGACAGAAAAACGCGTTTATTCAGAGTGACATCAAAGAAGGAACATGCAAGCAAATCTGTTGCAGAGAAGACCATTAGTGGTTTGAGGGAATACAAAGCCATACCTTACACCTTTTCTTAAAGGAATGCAATGAATGGTGCTTTCCTTTGTTATTCACTATGATATTGTCCAATCTCTAAGGACTTTGGGTGGCCCAGTGGAAGGATTCCTGGCTCTCACAAGCCTTTGAGGGTGACTTTTGTGCTTATGATCTTATTAATTATCCACCTGCCAGAAGTTTTCTTCACCACAGGGAGAAATAACCAGTTTGATGTGGGACTCCTGGAGTTTGCCCTACTGGAAGCCAGGCGGAGAACTCAGCTTTGCAGTCCCCTCTAGCTAGCCATGTACCTACAAGAAGCCAGCCCTCAGTCACAGGATTATACCCGGAAAAGAACGCTTTCCCCTTCTCTCCTGTGGTCTACACAGATCATTCCTCCTTGCGGGTCACTGGATGAGCCCTTCCGCTCCTTGCCTTTTTCCTAAATGCCTTGGAACTTTACTAAGGTGACCCATTAGGCTGTATGTCCTTTAATCCAGTCCCTGGGTGGCACAAACGGTTAAGTGCTTGGCTACTAACCAAAGGGTTGGCAGTTCGAATCCATCCAGAGGCACCTTGGAAGAAAGGCCTGGTGATCTACTTCTAAAAGGTCACAGCCATGAAAACCCCACAGAAGTTTCCAGTCCTACTCTGAAATACATGGGATAGCCATGAGTTGGAATCAACTCTACGGCAACTGGTTATGACAGATTCTATTATGAATAGCAGAAACCCCAAAGAGCCACAATGAGAACGGCAAGTAATACTTGGCAGCATGTATTCAAGGTACTATGTAATTTTTATAGCTGAGGCAGGGCCCCCCAAACCATTGTTGTTGCTAGCCTCTATTGAGTTGGCCCTCGACTCATGGAGACCCCATGCACAACAGAACAAAACGCTACCTGGTCCCCCACTATCCCCACGATCGGTTGCAGATTGGACCACTGTTATTCATAGGGTTTTCATTGGCTGATTTTCAGAAGTAGATTGCCAGGCCTTTCTTCCTAGTCCATCTTAGTCTAGAAGTTCCACTGAAACTTGTTCAGCATCATATAGCAACACACAAGCCTCCACTGGTAGACAGGTGGTGGCTGCACATGAGGTGCATTGATCAGGAATTGAATCCAGTTTCCCATGTGGGAGGTGAGAATTCTACCACTGAACCCCAATGCCCCCGTGTCTAGCTCTACAGGAACAACACAAAACCAGTAATAATAAAAACAGCATCTATAAGCCACATGCTTATCAACTGAACGTTAAATGGCATTAAAAATTCTAAATGGTATTATCATCACACTAACAGAGTGATTTTAGCAAACTGCATAATCAAGAAACACTCACTAAATGCCCACTGAGTATTTAGTTATGTTCAACACTCTCTACAGATGTGGAATCCTAGAATAAATAAATAAATAAATTCTGTAAGTAGTACCTCAGTTGGGAATTAATTAATGAACCACGCCTAAATTATAGAATGTACTTTCTGCATTACTTCACCCTCCTGTTTCCTCCTATCCATCACCAGTAGTGACCCTGGTCAAGTGATTTGAAACTGCCTCAAATACCACAGAAAGATAAGCTTTTCCAAGGTATTCAGATTTCATATAATGTAAACCTCTGGACTAAGAGTCAGGAGCCCTGGATTCTAGTTCCAGAGCAGCTAACTAAAGTATGGACTTGGACAAAAAACTTGCCTTCTCTATATTTCGATGCCCTTTTCTGTAAAAGAAGGTTGGACCAGATTGGTGGATCTCAGATAGTTTAGCAGCTGAGAGATATGAGGAAAAAGATTCATTATGAATAATAAATAATAAAGTACTGACGTTTCTAAATTATTTGCATAGATCCACTTGTATGTGGTTATCCCTATGATAATTCACTATGTTGCACTCCTGTATGCTCTCTGGAGTCCGAGAAAGAAGGGATGAGTTACAAACACAGCTGTTAGGAATTCTGCACGACCACAATATTATCTTCTCATTGATGTGGCCCTCAACTTAGTCTGCTGGGCACACGAAGACCCTTCATCATGTGTATAGCGGCTACAAAAAGATTGAGAACCTCTGGACTGGATCATTCATTCACCTGTCATACAGTTATTGAGGACCTACTACCTGCCAGACACCATGTAAGCACTGAGGATATCACAGTGAGCAACAGACATGGTCTTTGCTTTTGTGGAGTATTCAGTCTGGTGGCAGGGGAAGAAACACGACGTAAAGCACACAAATAATGCTATAATAAAAACTGTGATCAGCGTTTTAAGAGCCTGAAACACAGACACTGGAGTCCCTGAGTGGTGCACATGGTTAACAAGCTCGACTACTAACCAAAAGGTTACCAGTTCAAGTCCACTCAAAGATGCCTTGGAAGAAAGGCTTGGCAATCTACTTCCAAAAACTCAGCCATTGAAAACTCTGTGGCACACATTTCTTCTACTTTGATACACATGGGGCTGCCAGGAGTTGGAGTTGACTTGACAGCAACCAGTTTTGTTTTTACACAGACACTAGTTGGGGGGTGGGTAGGGGAAGATGTTCCAGGCAGAGGGAAGAGCACAGAAAAAGGCCTAAAAGGCCCAGAGACTAGAAAGACATGTTCAGGGAACTCAGAGTAGTTCTTCTTGCCTGGATAATAGAGTTCCGGGAAAACAGGGTAAGAATGACACTGGAGAGATGGGCAGAAGCCTGATCACCCAAGACCTAGGAGGCCACGTGAAGGAGTTTGAATTCTTCCCTCCAACAATAAATCCCTATGATTATCCCCAGAGAGTGAAGCTGGGATGTGTTCCTAGGCTCACAGGCCTGAACCCTGGTGCTTTTCCCCACAAAAACACTGTTAGGAATAATGGTTAGGGGCTGTGGGACTGTACTTCTACTCCACTTCAGATTAAATAGTCTTTTGCAGGCTGGTCTGGGAACCTGACCCCCCAAAAGAATATTGTGTCCATGGGAAAATGCAATGTGAATTCTAAACGGATTTCCAAAGAAAGTTTTGGAACAAAACCCATTCAATAGTTGTTGGGGAACGTCTAGAGAGCTATGAAATACAGAACCTTGCTTGGCACCATAGAGACTGTTTGAAAAAGACTGAGCACTCTAACCACTCTCTTAAAATAAACACAAAATCCCCATTTTGATTAGTAAGGTTATACTTAGGTACAACCACTGAATGGTATTATGCAGTAGCTATTTACGTATTTAAACTACCACAAAACCCCAAATATCTTGGGGATGACTTGCTATTTTCACTTTAAATAAAGAAAATGCAGAAACAGAGAAGGGGAGGTCTCTTTAGAAGGAAACATAGATGCAAACCAAGCCTGTAACTTGCACACGCACAAAATCTTCCAGTTTCCCTTCCCAATCAACTCTCAATTATTCAGTCATTAATTCAACAAATATTAATTTGAGTATTTGAGTGCTATGTGCCAGGCACTTTATCTAATTTTATGTGGTGGTGTCTCCATTTTTTTTTTTCACTTTCCTTTTAACAGAGTACCTATTTGCACTCAGAAAAACACCCTGACACCTGGAATGCCTCTCTTTCCTCTCCCCACCCACTCAACTAAGTCCACTCATAGTGACTGAAATGAAAGTGTTGGTAATTTCCCAGAACCCTCTCAGGTCATTTTACAGAGCAGTCTATATCAAAGTTTAGAGTGTATATAAGGATCACCTGGAGAGGGGTGGGTATTAAAATACATATTCCCAGACCACCTCCCCCTCCTAGATATATGAACTTACTAGAGCTGGGTAGGGCCAGGAACCAGCATTTTTAACAAGCACCCAAGGTGGCTTTGATGCAAGTGGCCCAAGAACCATACTTTGAAAAACATAGTTGTAGATACTTCGCTAGCTGAGTCCCAAACCCTGAACTGAGTGGACCATTTTGAAGGAAGGTATAAAAGTGAGAGAAGAAATCGTGTTAATTCTCTTGGCTCTGTCTCAACTTTTTTCAGTCTCCTTACGTCTCCTGCTAGGTGCTTTCCATTTCTGGCACTCAGCACTGCTGTGGCAGAGAAGAGAGAGGCCAAGGTGGGACAGTCTTCAATTAGTATTCACCCTAATGCTTCCCTCTATTACATGAATGATCAAGAGTTGACTGGAAAGAGGAATAGATCAAAGGCAAATATTCTACTGAGAGGTTAAATAGGATATAGAAGGCACCCTGTTGGTTGAGAGCTGTGAGGTGACAAATGAACAGTCAGGATCCCTGCTTCTTTTCACTCTCACCGTTTGCCATGAACACAGATTTAAAGCCAGTAACGTCAGCACTGAGCTTGAGAGAAATCATCAGGTATCTGTGTTTTTCCACTGTTCCCCATAACACCTACAGCAGTCTTCAGCACAAGTCCTTAAAAGCTAACCAACTGTTACTCACAATGAACACTGACCTCACATGGCACTTGGAGAAACTTAAAGGAAGATAAGATGTCTACAGCTGTAAACCCAAAAGTCTATAATTGTCAAAGCAGGGATCTAGATCTAGTCTGACAATCTTTTTTTTTTTTAATTTTATTGAGGTGAAATTCATATAACATAAAACTAGCCATTTTAAAGTGAACAATTCAGTGGCATTTAGTACATTTACAATCTTGTCCATGCACCACTTCTATCAAGTTCCAAAGCATTTTTATCACTCCCAAAGAAAACCTCATTTAAGCAGTCACTCCCCATTTCCCCCATGCCCCAGACTCTGGCAACCACCAGTTTGTGTTCTGTCTCTATAGATTTGCCTGTTCTGAATATTTCATATAAAAGGAATCGTACAATATATGACCTTTTGTCTCTGGCTTCCTTCACTTAGCATAAGGTTTTCAAGGTTTCATCCAGGTTGTAGCATGTATCAGTCCTCCATTCCTTTTTATGGCTGAATAATATTTCATTGTATGGATGTACCTCATTTTGTTTATCCATTTATCCCCTGATGGACATTTGGGCTGTTTCTACTTTTTGGTAGTCTGACAAATTTTATCACAAGAAAACAGAGTCCTACTCAAGCTGGCTCAAGAAAAGAAAGATTTATGGTTAAGAATACAGGTACCCCATGAAAATCCTAGGGCAGGATAAAGCTGGGCCTCAGGAGAACTGGAAATTGGTTCTGGGTTCAAGGTGGGGGTGGAGAACTGTGCCTCTATCTCTCAGGCATCTCCATTCCTCTCTCACTTGCTTCCTCTGTTTATTCACAGCTTCTCTCCCTTTATAACGACAGCTTGGACACAGCTCATCATGACTGCTCCCCTCATCATCATCTTTTGGCTCTTGTCCTCGCTGCTAACTGCCTTAATTTAGTCTTTCAGCTTCCCAATTCTAACTTCCTAGGAGAAGAATAGGATGGCCCAGCCCATCTTGTCAAGACCGCATGGCTGGCCAGCTAATAGATGGGCTGTTTTGAAGAGATCAACTCAAGCTAAGGAGGCAGGGTCTCTGGCACAGTACATCGCTGCTGGCCGCCCCTCTCTTCCCACCTCCTCCTCCCCCAGCACAGCTGAGGTGTAGCAGTTTGCTTTAGAACGGAATATGGAACAGCAAGCACCTTACAATATATACGGTACAGGCCTAATGCTTACCATGTAATTTCAAAGAAAATTACATGCCTATTCATGAGCTTCAAACATCCTTAATCCTACCCTCTTAATTAAGATAAAAGATACCACCTAACAGTTAGCTTAGCCCCACCCCCCACTCCTATTTAACTAACTTCTTTAAACTGATGAAAGAATTTAAATATGCTGCCAGTTCCCTGAGGTAAAGAGGGAAGGAGAAGAAAGCACAAGACAGACAAATTCTGATAAACTGATACCACTGGCCTTTAGCCCATCTCTCCACAGGCGTTCAGTGAGTTTGCTTCATACTCTACAATCATCTTATCTTCCTCTATGTTTCTCCAAGTGCCATGTGAGGTCAGTGTTGAATGTTAACTGGAACAAGGCAAGAAGCATCACAAACCGACAGATGGCAATTGAGAATTTTATCATTCTTGGATTACTTCCTTCCGTGGAGTGATAGATGGTAGAGAGTAAAGCATGCTATTTTGACAGCCATCTAATAATGGCTGTCGGATACTTCTACCACTTCTTGGCTAACCCTTCCACTAGATATCCTTTTCTCCTGTCAATTCCCTGTTGCAACCATAATAAACGCCTTATCTGATAAAGTCAACAGGAGCTATGCTGGTGACAAGTGCCTGGAACAGAGGAGAAAACAAAGAAACGCTGACAACCATTGAGAACTCACAGATCAGAACAACAAGAAAACCTGGTGGTGGCCATCTCATAAAATGGTTAAGAGATGAAGGAAATTAAAATGTTGGGCTGCCTTGAAATCTACGCTTCCCAAACTGGGAGTAGGGTCTTACTGGAGTTGAGGAAAGAGATTCCAAAAAGAGTTTCAAAGACCAGAGCTGCAAACTCCTAAAAGACACATAAAAGAATCTGATATATAGTCTTCTCTCTCAATTATCCCGTGTAGCTTGGTTTAAAGGAGCCCTGGTGGCACAGTGGTTAAGCCCTCGGCTGCTAACCGAAAGGTTGGCAGTTCAAACCCACCAGCTACTCTGCGGGAGAAAGATGTGGCAATCTGCTTTCATAAAGACTACAGTCTTGGAACAGATACTGTATGAGACCACTATTATAAAAACTCATGTAAAGGTTTACACACAAAGAGAAACAATCTACGAAGGTTACAAGGGACAGGAGGGGTGGGAGGGAAAATCACTAAACAGACAATAGATAAGTGGTAACTTTGGTGAAGGGTAACACAGTACACAATACTGGGGAAGCCAGCACAACTTGCACAAGGAAAGGTCATGGAAACTCCACAGACACATCCAAACTCCCTGAGGGACTGAACTGCTGGGCAGAGGGCTGTGGGGACCATGGTCTCGGGGAACATCTAACTCAATTGGCATAACACAGTGTATAAAGACAATGTTCTACATTCTACCTTGGTGAGAGCGTCTAGGGTCTTAAAGGCCTGTGAGCAGCCATCTAAGATACTCCGCTGGTCTCACCCCAACGGGAGCAAGGGAGAATGAAGAGAACAAGATACAAGGAAAAGATTAGTCCGAAGGACTAACGGACCACAACTACCACGGCCTCCACCAGACTGAGTCCAGTACAACTAGATGGTGCCTGGCTACCACTACTGACTGCTCTGACTGGGATCACACAACAGAGGGTTCTGGACAGAGCTGGAGAAGGATGTAGAACAAAATTCTAACTCACAAAAAAAAAAAAAGACTAGTCTGACAGAGACTGGAAAAAACCCCTGAGTATGGCCTTCGGACATCCTTATAGCTCAATAATGAAGTCACTCCTGAGGTTCAACCTCCAGCCAAAGATTAGACAGGCCCATAAAACAAAACAAGACTAAAGGGGAACACTAGCCCAGGGGCAATGATGAGAAGGCAGGAGGGGACAGGAAAGCTGATAATGGGAAACCCAATGTTGAAAAGGGGAGAGTGTTGACATGTCATGTGGTTGGCAACCAGTGTCACAAAACAATATGTGTATTGTTTAATGAGAAACTAGTTTGTTCTGTAAACCTTCATCTAAAGTACAATTTAAAAAATAATAATAAAAAAGACTACAGCCTTGGAAACCCTATGGGGCAGTTCTACTCTGTCCTTACAGGGTGGCTATGAGTCGAAATCAACTCAATAGCAACAGGTTTTTTAGCTTAGTTTAATTAAGTGTTTATCTAAAATTAACAGCATAAATTGATTTTCGTCTTGTCATTCCAGGTTGGTTATGGTGGCTTTTGGTACCCAACGGTAGTTAGCAATCTTTTTGTCACATGTGCCACCTATCATCATTCCTTCTTCAAAATGCTGTTCTTGTTAGCTGCTGTTGAGTCAGATCCTGACTCATGGCGACCCACGCACAATGGGACTTGACGGTTGTGATCCATAGGGTTTTCACTGGCTGATTTTCAGAAGTAGCTCCCCAGGCCTTTCTTCCTAGCCCAACTCAGTCTGGAAGCTCTGCTGAAACCTGTTCGGCATCATAGCAACACACAAGCCTCCAATGACAGATGAGTGGTAGCTGCACATGAGGTGCACTGGCCGGGAATTGAACCCGGGTCTCCTACATGGAAGGTGAGAATTCTACCACTGAACCACAAAGGTTCTAATTCCTTCAAAATAGTCCTGCAAAATGCCTTACAGTTCTTTCACATAAGGGATATTATGTGTCTGTTAAAATAAATGTCATACAGTTATGTGCACTGGAATAGAAAATAGTCCAACTGTATTGTCATGGATTGAATTGTGTCCCCAAAAAATATCTGTCAACTTGGCTGGGTCATGATTCCCAGTATTGTATAATTGTGTACCATTTTGTAATCTGATGTGATTTCCTTATGTGTTGTAAATTCAATCACTATGATCTAATAAGATGAATTAGTGGCAGTTATACTGATGAGGTATACAAGATTGGATAGTGTCTTAAGTCAATCTCTTTTGAGATATAAAAGAGAGAAGTGAGCAGAGACACATGGGAACCTCATACCACCAAGAAAGCAGTGCCGGGAGCAGAGCGCATCCTTTGGACCTGAGGTTCCTGCGCAGAGAAGCTCCCAGACCAAGGCAAGATTGATGACACGGACTTTCCTCCAGAGCTAATGGAGAAAGCC
Organism: Trichechus manatus latirostris; assembly: GCF_000243295.1. Classification (NCBI taxonomy): domain Eukaryota; kingdom Metazoa; phylum Chordata; class Mammalia; order Sirenia; family Trichechidae; genus Trichechus; species Trichechus manatus. Next base: position 3,607,171 of record NW_004444004.1, on the reverse strand, counting down.
CTCCCCTGGAGGTGACACCCTGAATTTGGACTTGTAGCCTACTGGACTGTGAGAGAATAAACTTCTCTTTGCTAAAGCCATCCACTTGTGGTATTTCTGTTGGAGCAGCACTAGATGACTAAGACATGTATTAAGTGAAAAAAGTTCAGATCATAAGGAATCACCCATTTTTGTAAAAAATAATAATAATAATAAATATGTAAAGAAAAAATGTGAAAGAATAAACGTTAGCCATTAAAAATGATAATCTCCGGTTATAGGGTATTTTCACTTTCTATTTTTGCCATTTCTGATTTGCTCACATTTTTCTTATATTTTTGCAATTAGAAAAAGGATATTTTTAACCCCCCCCCCCCAGTTTATCTGATAGGTGGAATTCCCTTTAGTTTTTCCTTCCAATTTGAACAGGCTTTAGAGAGACTGGAGGGTAGTAAGTAGCAAAGAAGGGTCTCTGAGGTTACAAGAAGGAGCTTACTCTGTCTACAGTAGACAGCACTCAATAAGTAAATCCCACTAATGAGACAGAAGGCAGTGTGGGACAGAGTCTAAGAGATCTGGATTCAAGCCCCAGCCTACTATGAACTTGTTCTAAGTTTCCTCTTCTGTTACTGATAATAAACATTAAACACTTAGAAACTCAATAAATGGTAGCTATTCTTACATTTTTCCTAAACTGCTATAGTTTAATTTTTTTATTATGGCAGATTTATATGTAACAAAACACTTGCCATTTCAACATTCTTCACATGTATAATTTAGTGACATTGATCATGCTATTCTTATTTTTAATTAAAAAAAAAACCCATTGCCGTTGAATCGATTCTGACTCCTAGCAACCCTATCGGACAGAGTAGAACTGTCCCATAGGGTTTCCGAGGGGCGCCTGGTGGATTCGAACTGCCCACCTTTTGATTAGCAGCCAAGCTCTTAACCGCAGCTCCACCAGGGCTCTATTATTTTTATTAGAGAAGCTAAAATGTTATAATTGAGAATCATTTTCGTTTACTTTAGTCATGATGTCTCTAATTTAATTTTAAACACTTTTGGTATAGACAGTGTGATACATATAAAGCTTGTGTGTGTTGCTTTTATTCTGCACCCTAGGGCGTTTAGGTAATATCCAGTGGTATGCTGGGAGCCCAGGTGGCACTGGCTCCTTTGTTACTCTAGTGAGGACTGACTGATAGCTTGAAATGATTATGGTGGGGATATTTACACCATGGAAATTGGCAAATGCCATAAATCAGGGCTTTATTCCTCTCTCCCAGACCTGGTCATTAACATTTACCAGCATATCACTGTTAACATCTGAAGAACCCTAATTGAGAAAACACCCCCCCAGAAGTTAGTTAGCAACTGAAATTTCTAATCAAAATACTACAATCACATAATATGGAATCTTAGGGGAATGATACTTAAAGGGTATGGGGTTTCTATAAGAATGTTCTAAAACTGATTGTATTGATGGTTGCATGTATCTGTGAATATACTAAAAACCACTGACTTGTATACTTTAAATGGGTAAATTGTATGGTATGTGAAGTATATCTTAATAAAGCTGTGAAAAAAATAAAGTTAGAGAAAAGCTGCTGGGAATCCTAGCATACTAACTAAAAGGTCCCTGATGCTACACCTCTGAGGTTTTACCGTCTGTGGACCTAGATCAAGGAAGACCATGATACTGATTCCAATTCCGAGTATCTTATAAAAGGAACATACCCAGTCATTCCAGTAAATGGAGATTGTAGCCTACAAAATGGGTCTACTGCTGAAAGCAAACCCCATATGCAAAAACCAAGATTTAACAACCAAGAAATTTGAAGGCTATCATTCACAAAGTATTTTTTCTAAGAGGATCTTCGTGGGATTCCTTATATTTGCAAGCTACCTCCCTGCACTTAAACTAGGATTTAACATATAAAAATTTAGATCACAAGCAATTTTTCAAGAGTATATTTCCTGCAGGAAGCTATGCCAGTACTCCCCTCATTCTTACAAAAGAGATGGCTACAAGAGATGAGTAAATTTCAAGGAGAGTTCGTTCATGCTTCTTAGAAGAAAGCCTCCTTAACATTTTATTGTTGTATCTATGAATATATCTCTGAGTTGGTTGCAATGATCCAGTCCTGTCCTTGTTGGCTAGGATTCCCATAGGGCAAGAGACATGGATAACCCCCTTAGCTTGCCCAGAGATTTCAATGTTGGTGCTACACAATCCTCACTCTCTGAGCCACCCCTAACCCCCAGAAATTCTGGCCCAGGAAGTATAAAAAATCAAAGTCCAGAAGCACTCAATTCCTAGAACATAACTCTGCTAAGTGAAAGCTAGTTAGTTTTCTGGGGGAGGTGATGATATAATTGATATCCTGTGTTATTTCTAAAGATTAAGAGATAAACTGGAAAGCTTTCCTTTGCTAGCTCTGCAAGCCAGGCCAACAAAGCATCCCAAGGTGGGAAACTATGACCTTCCCAGGTTTGGAACATAAGGTTTCCCTGACTCAAAAACAATATACCTCCCCTCACCCACCCAACTGTGGAAAGGAGAGTCCATTTTGATAGAGTCTTACACCTGAAAAGTCCAGCAGAAAGTTCCGTCATCCACCTCCTGCGTTCAGACAGGGCAAAAACCTCTCAGACAAATGGCAATTACCTTAGATTTCCTTAGCGAAGGCAGTTCTAGAGCTTTCCTCGGTTACCCTGCATCTAGGAACCCTCCTTCTGTCAAGAAAGTTTCCTTAAGAGGGGGTTAAAAAAAAAACAACTAAAGTTTACTTAAGAGGGGAAAAAAACTAAAGACTCAAGGGAACAATCATTCCAAAGGACTAATGAACCACAGCCTACATGACCCCGAGACCAGAAGAACTAGATGGTGCCCGGCTACCACTACTGACTGCTCTGACTGGGATTTTACAACAGAGGGTCCCAGACAGAGCAGGAGAAAAATGCAGAACAAATGATCAAACTCACAAAAAAAAACAGACTTACTGGTCTGACAGAGATTGGAGGAACTCCCGAGACTATGGCCCCTGGACACCCTGCTAACTCAGAATTGAAGCCACTCCAGAAGTTCACCTTTCAGCCACAGATTAAAACAAACAATAACACACGTGAGGAACGTGCTTCTTAGATCAATCAAGTATAGGAGATCAAATGGGCAACTCCTGCCCCAAAACAAAGATGAATAGAACCGGGGAACCCCGGGGTGGAAAGGGAAAGGGGGAGAGCATTGACACAATGCAGGACTGCAACCAATGCCATGAAATAATTTGTGTATAAATTTTTGAATGAGAAACTAACTGCTCTGTAAACGTTCACCTAAATCACGATTCTAAAAAAAGAAAGTTTCCTTACTAAATTTCTTATACCCAGTATTTCCTCCTCTGAGGTATGTTATCTCCAGCTTTGGGAAGGCAAAGCAAGCACCTTAGGGATGAGAAAAAACTACACTGAGTCAACGGGCTTAACCTTGAGGTTACTACAAACATAAATAGACTGCCTTAATACTAATAACTACTTTTTATTGAGTCCTTATTAGGTCCCAGGGACTATGCTATTACAGACACTCTCTAATCCTTACAACAACCAGGCAAGGTAGGCATTGTTATCCCTATTTTACAGATGGATAAACTGAGGTTCAATGAAGTTAAGAAACTCATCTAAGCTCAAGCAGCTAGCAAGTAGCAGAATGAAAATCTTAATCCAGTAGTGTAGAGTGTCTAGCAGAATTACTGGAACACAGTGTTGTTGTTAGCTGCCATTGAGTTGGCCCCTGGCTCATGGTGACCCCCTGGGTGGGGCAAGCGGTTTTCCATCTGCTACTGACCTAAAGGCTGGCAAATCAAATCCACCCAGCGGCTCTGTGGAAGAAAGGCCTGGAAAACTGCTTCCATAAAAATTGTTGCTGTTAGCTAGATGGTGCCCGGCTACCACCGCTGACTGCTCTGACCAGGATCACAACAGAGGGTTCTGGACAGAG
>NW_004444004.1:3591419-3602553 GCF_000243295.1 Trichechus manatus latirostris | reverse complement strand
TGTTGCTGTTAGGTGCCACTGAGTCTATTTCGACTCATAGAGACCTCATGTGACAGAGCAGAACTACCCCATAGGATTTTATTGGCAGTAATTTTCATGGAAGCAGATGGCCAGGTCTTTCTCCCACAGAGCCACTCGGTGGGTTTCAACTGCCAACCTTTCAGTTAGCAGCTGAGCACTTAACCATTTGTGACAGCAAGACTCCTTCCGTAAAGATTACACCCAAGAAAAGTTTATGGAGTAGTTCTACTATGTAATATACGGGGTCGCCATGAGCCACATAGTAGGTGCTCAGTAAATATGTGCTGCAAAAGTCCATGTTCCTAATCCTTAAATTATACCACCTACATGATCAGGTTAAAAAAAAAAAACAAATCAAACACATTGCCATAGAGTCGATCCCAAATGACAGCCCCATAGGGTTTCCAAGGCTGTAAATCTTTATGGAAGCAGACTGCCACATCTTTCTCCTGCAGAGCGGCTGGTGAGTTTGAACTGCTGACGTTTCAGTTAGCAGCCGAGCACTTTAACCACTGCACCAACAGAACTCCTTATGATCCGGATCAAAAAAAAAAAACCAAACCTGTTGCCATCGAGTCCATTCCGACTCATAGCGACCCTATAGGACAGAGTAGAAATGTCCCATAGGGTTTTCAAGGAGCAGCTGGTAGATTCGAACTACAGACCCTTTGGTTAGCAGCCAAGCTCTTACTTAACCACTGCATCAGGACAGAAACCATTAAAAGATGGTTTCTTTCTGCAAAAATCTTACATATACAGCTCAAGGTAGCTTTTTAAAAAAATTGTCCTTACTCTCCCTACCCACCCCCCATGCCACCTGAAGGTAAGAACTTTTTAATTGGGTGACTATAAGGAAACTGCTTTTCTCAGGCCAAGAGAAAGAAGTGCTACTCATGGTTATGCCACTGAATCTCAAGAGCAGGAGATGAGGTCAGGCCCCCACAAAGCTGCCTTTTCTCTCAGCAGCTTACCCCTGTCAATCTGTGAGTGAGTGGAAGCAGCACTCTGTTCTTAACTGCAAGGCCAGCTGACACACACAGATTTAACTGTCAGCTGTCTCCCAAGACCCCTCTGGGGCCAATGGTTTCTGAAGACTTCTAGGTATTATTTGACTATAACATGTTTTCCCAAAAGGGAGGTTCCTGAGCTAGGCTGTCTCCCTTAGCCAAGTGGGGCCTGGAGATTGGTAGTACAGTTAGGGTGGAGAACAGGAATGGATGGACGTATTAGGGAGTGTGAGGGAGAGGGCTAGTCCTTTTGATAGTGTTTTTCTTTTCCCTAAAAATGAGTCCAGAGGCAGATCTTAAAAACAATGACAATTAATGATTAAGCCCATGTGCTAAAGTCACGACATAGTTATGGACATATAAGCAATGCAATAAGGGACAGGGTGAGGGCAGAAAGGAGCAGGTAGAAGGAAGAAATGTAAATGTTCAACTTAACTGAAAGTTGGGAAAAAACAAACAAGATTAAAATTATTCTTCTAACAACGAATTATAAATTTGTGACTGGGCCTTACAGGAAGCAGGCAAGTGGGAAGAGATTGGATGGGTTCCCAGATTGTTTCTGATGAGTCAGAGAGCCCTTCAAGTCACACCTTTCAAGGCACCAGACTCACAGATGGCAATTCCTCCTGCGGCTAAATAGAGGTGACTGGCTGCCCCCCCACACAACTGACCATTCTCTCCCACCTCCCAACTACATACAAGCCCTCGGCACTCTATGTCGGCATGTATCTGAGCCACAGGAAGGCACACAATAACTGGAAGCTAATGTGAAAATAAATCACTTGTGTTTTCTGATGTGGCTGAGTTTTGATGGCATTTATGAATCACTATTGACCAGCCCCATCCAGTAAAGGAGGGGCTAATAACTCACATCCTCTCCCAGCAGCTTGCACACCCCTGGCAGAGGTGACCTTGGAATACCACTCTTATCATCCCGCCTCTTCTCATCAACCTTTAATGGTTCCCTATTACCAACCATACCAAATTCAAATGGCTCCTCTTGATATTCTAGCTTGTCATGCTCTGCCTCTACCCTACCAATCCAACACTATCTCCCTCTGCTCCCAATATTAACCTCCCATCGCAGTCAGTTTCCATTCTGAACCAAATTCCCAGCTTCCTCTCTCTTCACTGTTCTACCAGGGTCTGGGCTGCCTCTCCAAAATTCCAGGCAGCCACAATTCCAGTGTTACTATACCAGTACCAACTACTGTCGAATTGATTCAGACTCATGGTGACCCTGTGTGTGTCACAGTAGAAATGTGCTCATAGGTTTTCAATGGCTGATTTTTCAGAAGTAGATCGCCAGGCCTTTCTTCTGAGGCACCTCTGGGAAGACTTGAACATCCAACCTTTACATTAGCAGCCAAGCGTGTAACCGTCTGCACCATATGTTGTTGTTGTTGTGTGCCACTGAGTCGATTCCAACTCATAGCAACCCTATAGGACAGAGTACAACTGCCCCACAGGGTTTCCTAGGCTGTAATCTTTATGGGGAGCCCTGGTGGTGCAGTGGTTAAAGAGCTTGACTGCTAACCAAAAGGTCGGTGGTTTGAACCCACCAGCTGCTCCACAGGAGAAAGATGTGGCAGTCAGCTTCTGTAAAGATTTACAGCCTTGGAAACCCTATGGCGCAGTTCTACTCTGTCTGCTGTTTACTCTGTTCTATAGGGTAGCTATGAGCTGGATTCAACTTGAGGCAACGGGTTAATCTTCATGGGAGCAGATCACCAGGTCTTTTCTCCCATGGAGCCAGTGGTTAGCAGCTAAGCCCTTATCAAGCTTTTCTTTGCCTTTAAATATTATATATGATCCTGCTGTCCATCATGGTTGCCACTAGCTATAGTGGCTATTTAAAGTACTTAAAATTAAATAAAATGAAAAATTCAGTTTCTCAGTTGCAGTAACCACATATCAAGGGCTCAATAGCCAGCCACATGTGTCTAGTGGCTACAATACTGGACAGTGCAGATATAGAACTTTTCCATCACCATAGAATGTTCTACTGAACAGTACAGTAGTATAATGTTTATGAAAGACAGTAGTAGTCTACTGTATAGTAAAATGTTTTTTATCATCATTTAGAAAACTTGAGGATTCAATTTCACAAAAAGGAGTGAACAGGACAGGAACACAGCCCATGTAAAGTAACTAGAAAATATCTCTTATCAGTGACCCCAACCAGTTCTGTAAACATCACAGGTAATTGCAACATCACATTAAAAAAAAAAAAAAGTCACATGCCACAAACCTCAGGAACCTTTCAACAAGAAAAACTGAATCCAACAAAGCACTAATAGACTAGTCAGTCCACTGTATACTAAATTCTCTGCTAGGCTTTGGGAGTCAATACAAAGATAACAAGACTCAGTCCCTGCCCTGAGAAAAAAGCCAGTCCACAGATAACTAAAAAATGGGGCAGAATGAGCTAGGTACAGGTGCTGTGCTATGGGGGATTCAAAGGCAGAGACACGAAGAAAACTAGTGGGAAAAACTAGGAGGGACTACACAGACAGGCAGATGAACTCAGATCTGGATTGGGCCCTAAAGGATGAATAGAATTTTAACAGACGGGGCTAGGAGGATGAAAGGGGCAAAACTGCATGAGCAAAGAAGGAAGTGAGTTGAGGTCCAACGTTCATTTATGAAAAAGCGAGCCAAAGAAGAAATGACAACTAATAAACAATCATTTGCAAAATAATTTTTTTCACCCATCCTAATAATCAAAGACATTTTAAAGGACATTTAGCTTTCATGAGAATATCTGATACTGGCAAGGATGAGGTGGAACAGGCTCTCTCCTACACTGCTGGTGAGAATGTAAATTGGTACTACATTTTTGAAAAGCAATTTGGCATTATATATTAAGGTTCTTAAAAACATTCATACCCTTTGGCGCAATAATTCCACTTCAAGGAAAATGACATAACAAAATAATCTAAAATACAAACAAATATTTATGCACGAAGTGTTTTTTCGTAAAATTATTTATAACAGCAGAAAACAATAGGAAATGGTTAGTAAAGTATGATCTATTTATAGGATGGAATATTATATACTGATTAAGAATCATGTTCCTCAGTTTTACATGACATGGAAAATGTTTCACAATGGTTAAATGAAAAAACTCAGGGTACAAAATTTGCAATATACAGTATAGTCAAAACCATTGTAAAGCAGTACGAATAGAAGGAAAAACTTAAGCCCAAAATATATATTAACATTTTGACAGCAAGATTATGGGTGATTTTTATTCTTTCTACCAAGAATCAGCAAACTATGGCCCAAGAGCAAATATGGGCCACTGCCTAATTCGTAAATACAGTTTTATTGGTACTAGCCATGCCCATTAATTTACATATTGTCACTCTGCTACATTGGCAGAGTTGAGTAGTTGCCACAGAGACAGCATGGCCTGCAAAGCCTAAAATATTTACTATACAGCCCACAAAAAAACTTGCCAACCCCTACTCTATATTATAAAGTATTTTCTATAATAACTATGGTACTTTTACAATCTTTTTCTAAAAGTTCTATTTCCACATTGTGAAGGGACTAAAAGAGCAAACCAACAATTTCATTTTTTGTAACAATTTTATTTCATAAACAATTGGGAGCACTAGAAATTTCTGAGGAGGGTGAGACATGATCTGAGAAGACGTCAACCAGTAAAACACAACACCAGATCAATTAAGAAGATGGAATTCAAACTACAGTCATGCATCGCTTAACGTCCACGATACGTTCTGTGAAATAGGACATTATGTGATTTGGACGTTGTGTGAATACCATATTATATACTTAGCAAAGCTATATGGGATGCCTTTTGTTTCACTTCCAAATCGATACTTCTCCTTCACCTCTTGCTGCTGCTATCACTAGCACTGGTTTTGCTGAGTTTGGGAGCCATAATGTACTTCATGGTAATATTTTGGAAAGAAAATTAAACAGAGAGATAATGCGACAACACTCAAGAGATGTGTGATACACAAGATTGGATGCTGCTGTGTACAAGTCGAAGCGTACACTGTTATCCAGTAAACTTTTTAAGTAGAGAAAGTTCACATTAAAATAATGAAAGTACAGTACATAAGCCAGTAACATAGGCATTTATTATGACTATAAAGACATGTATTATAGGTTATATATGTACTGTACTGTTATATGCCTGGCAGCACAATTGCTTTGTATATAAGAGACATGAGATACACATGTTGTGTGTGGGAAGCTGTTGCGTTCATCACACCTGGTTATGTCTGCTATGTGCCCTTCTCCAGTCGGGATTTCTGAACTCTATTATAACCTTATGGGACCACAGACTTATATGTGGTTGGTTATATGTGGTCAGATGTTGCCCGAACGGAGGTTATATGGCACATGATTGTATATGCAAGGCAGGGTCTGTGATTCATCAACAGCTGTGATTCTAGGCCCCTCCTTAATTTAAAGGGGAAGGTTAGTCCAAAGATGGCTTCTTCTTGTTTCCAAACTTCCTCCTATGAATAAATTCTGTGAAATGGCCTCCTCCCTGTAGTAATGACCGGTAGAATTTTTCCCTCCAAAGAAAGGAGGGCCATATGCAAACTTGTGAGTTTTGCTGGTATTCTGGTCTTCTTGAAGTCAGTCCTCCATTTTCCAAGGTTTTTCCTGTCTCCTACTTTAACCTCAGCACCTAACAACTTTAACCTCAGATTTCCTATTCTAGAAGTACACAGGGAGATGTTATTGGTAAAGGGGGAGGAGGGGCAGGGAATAGAGAAAATAGAAAGTATTTGAAGATTCTGTCTCAAGAGCTTCCAAGGAGCCCCTAGATCTACCTACCCTCAGAACCTGGTCAAGAAAACTCTGAGACCTATATCCAGTAAATATGGGCTATCTGTTTGGTTTTATCTTTAGAAAAAAGGAAAGAGCTGTCTCTTCAGGGGACAAAGCCTCTATATTTATAGGCTTCTTCCAGGTTCTCTGTGCCTTCACCACCTGCTTCAGGCCTACTTCCCCAAATGCACTGCAAATAACCAGTTTATACAAACCCCTGCTTACTCATTCTCTCAGGCATGAACAATGAAGGATGGAAATGGTCTCAAGAGTAACTTCCTTTCAAATAAGCATACTACCAATCACAAAGAAAATCAATCATCTACAGTATGACAAACACTAAATTACCATAATTTCAGGTCTGTATGGTATAAAAACCATAGTACAGGTCTATGAGGCTTTTTTATTTTCTTTTAAACATACAATTTTGTTTTTGTATGTCAGCAAACTAAGGCTGTGAATTTCACTGGGGCACCATATACAAATGGAACAATTGACCTATAACTCTGCTAGCTGTCTTTTTTTTTAAATTTATTTATATTGTATTTTATTGGTTCAAGTGAGAGGATACAGAATGTATTGAGATGCTCAGTTATTTAACAGTTCATACTTAACATTTTATATTTTAACATATACCCAGTGCCAACAACTGTTCTCACCAGCTTTCTGAACCATTTAGCTGTACAGCTCTCCTTCTAAATCAAATATAAGTAATTTATTGTCATAGCAATGCTTCTTCCCACTCCAAAATAGTTCAATACAGGCTTTGTTTCAGCAGGCAACTATCTGTCTACCAAAAATTGGTCATTATCTTCCATCTTCTTGACAAACGCCTTATTAAATTTAGCTGCCTGGCTTTTACAGTCATCAGGAGATTGTATTTCTGTGGCACTTTCTAGTGCCTGCAAAAAAAAGGGCTCACTTTAAAACTGCCTGGAAGCATATCACAGTTAAGTCATGGGTGACAGTCAATCTCACTAGTCATGATAACAACAATTCTTTGCATTACCCAACTTTACAGTTTATAGACTACTGTTACCCACTTTATTGTATTTGAGACAGTGCTAGATTATGCTTATATGCTTCGCCAGTTCCCCATATCAAGTCGGTTACTTAACTGTGCACATCAGTCATAAGTTATACTTGTTCTGTTCTTTTATTTCTAAGGTTGAGTTCTGCTTTTATACCCTTTTGATGTGGTATATATTAAGCTGATGCGGGCAATTAAATAAGCTTTTGGAATTGCAAATAGAAACAACAGCTGAGGCATAGAATACCATTTTGCCAGTTCCTTGGGCACTGACCCACTAATGGATATTAACCACCAGTTTAGACAAACACACAAGATCACACTCCAGAGTCAGTGCCAATGTTAATGCTAATCTCATATGCGTACAGCATGTTATAGTTTACAAAGCAGTTTCACAAAAATGATCTAATTCAGACTGTACCTCTTGCCCACCACCCCCCAACACACATAAACACAGCTGGATCAGGGTGTATATATCTGAGATCTTATTCCCTGCCTTATATTTTGTCCATTTTTAAATAAAGATGAGTAATTGGTAATCCAATTCCAATTCCTTCAAGTCCTGACTTTTCTTTCATGCAGTCATATTTTATAAAAGCTAAAGCCCACCTCCACCCCATTTAGTGGGAATTTATTTTTTTTGGCTCTACACTTTTGTGAGAAAACCAAATTTAAAGGAAATGACCAGAGAGTGGGGAAAAGAGATTCTCTGACACTAGTCTCCTCACAGAGAGAAATTACCAGGAACTTTCACTTTTCCTTTATATAATCCTGTATTTTTAATTTTTTTATTTATGATCATATATCACTTCTATAATAAAAAAAGTGTTTGTTTAAAATAATGAAGAAAGAAAGCATAGTGTTGTATTTAAAGGAAAGGATACCCCAAAACAGAGATCTAATTGGCTCACCTGCTCCCCTTCTTTTGAAACTCTCTGGCAGGGAAGAAGGGGCTAGTGAAGACGGCCAGCTCAGAATGCTTATTTAGGAAATAGAATCTGAAATCAGAAGCTGTCCTAACAGAGCCTGAAAATAAGATTTCACAGCACCACGTAGGCTCAGGAGCTGGTGCTGAAAAGTTCCATTCTCACCAAATGTGACCAAATGTAATTTGTTTCTCTGTATGACTTCCAGCTTCATGGAGTGTGATTCCATTTGAAATCTAATAAAAAGGGTAGTAGTTGCCATCATTTTTGTTGCTTGGTCCTTGTGAGCAATTGTCTCCTACAGACTTTATTTTCTTTCTGCAGAGTGAGCTGAGGAACTGATAAATTATTTAGAACTCCCATGCAACTATTATCTCAGTTTCTCCCTGGGCTTTGGTGTTTTCTGGTTCAAAAATCTGCTGAGAATTTGCATTTCTAACAGGAAGTTCTCTGCTGAGAACTTGCATATCCACCCCAGATATACTGAATCAGAATCTACATTTTAACACCATCCCAAGGTGATTCTTATGTTTAACTTCCTGGGAACTTGTTAGAAATGCAAATTACAAGCAAGAAACTTGTTAGAAATGCAAATTCTCAGCAGGGGTTCAAACCAAAACGAACCAGTTTGAAGCCCTGATTTCTCCACCTTCATCCCTGTGAGGTGGAAAGAGAACAAATATTACCCACTGTCTTAGTTATCTAGTGTTGCTATAACAGAAATACCACAAGTGGATGGATTTAACAAACAGAAATGTATTCTCTCACAGTCTAGTAGGCTGGAAGTCCAAATTCAGGCTACCACCTCCAGGGGAAGGCTTTCTCTTACTGTTGGCTCTGGTGGAAGGTCCTTATTATCAATCTTCTGGTCTAGGAGTTTCTCAGCACAGGGACCTGGGGTCCAAAGGACTCTTTCTGTTCCCAGCTTGCTTTCTTGGTTATAGGAGGTCCCTCTCCTCTCTGCTTGGTTCTCTTACATCTCAAAAGAGACTGACTCAATATATAACCTAATTCTATAGACTGAATCCTGCCTCAATAACATAACTGCCTCTAATCCTGCCTAATTAACATCATAGAGGTTAGGATTTACAACACATAGGATAATCATATCAGATCACAAAATAGTGGACAATCACATAATACTGGGAATCATGGCCTAGCCAAGTTGACACACGTTTTGGGGGGCCACAATTCAATCCATAACACCCACATTATTGCAGCCACTGAACCTAAAAAGGAGCAAGGTAATGGGATTTGGGCCAGGTCCCACACAAAATGTAGGCAGTAGGAAGAAGAATATCTAATAAGTGCCTGAAACCTACCCGACCAACCAGTAGTAATGTCTATGAGGCCCAAGGGAAATAAAGCTCTCCCTCGCACCCCTCATCCAACCCAATAGGAACATAGCTTTCAAAAATGTTAAAGATGACAAAAGCCTCTGACGATTGAGGATAATGAGGGTGTTAATTTTGTTTGGCAAAGACAAACTGCATTAAGAATTTAATTCTATAACTGAGAATGTGCAATTTGATTTTAAATGTGTTTCTTCCCTGGAGCTCAAAATCCAATTTACCCAGTCCACCTTGAGGGATGCCTTTGCCATCACCAAGTCACCTTTATTGATCTTATCTATAGGCTAAGCTGCAATGGGACCCCTATAGTCAACATTTGATCAAAGGATGTAACAAAGATGCAAAAAAAGAACTTACTACACCTAATAACACAGCTCCAAAATATATAAAGCAAAATTGGACAGTACCACAGGGAAACAGACAAATCCACCTTCATGGTGGTAAATTTTAACACCTCTCCCAAGAATTGGTGGATTAAGCAGACAAAAAATTTGGTAAGGCTATCAAAGAGCAGCATATAACAAAGTTGATCTAGTGGATACTGACCTCATACTGAGCCACAAAACAAGTCTCAATAAATTTCAAAGAAACAGAACATTCAGACCATATTCTCTGATCACAGTGTAATTAAGATAGAAATAAACAACAACAACAAAAAAAGGTAATGGAAAAAAATGTTTAAGAAAAAATTTTAAATCCTTCTAAACAGCCCATGGGTTAAGAAACCTCATTGGAAATTATAAAATACTTGGAATTGAGCAACCACCACCACAACAAAAATCTATATCAAAATTTATGGAATGCAGCTAAGGCAGTAATTAGAACAAAATTATTGGCCTTTAATGCTTATCGTCAAATAACAAAGTCTGAAAATAAATGAGCTAAGCATTCAACTTAAGTTAGAGAAAGAACAAGAGACAAAATCCAAAGTAAATAGGAGGAATAAAAACAGAAGCAAAAATTAACAAAACAGAAAATAAACATAATATAGAGAGGATCAACAAAGCCCAAAATTGATTCTTATGGAAGATTAATAAAACTTATAAGCTTCTGGTGAAAATGATTTAAAAAATTAAATACTTTTAGGAATAAAGGGAACACAGATGCTTAAGAGGCTATTATTAACAAATTCAAACCAATAAATTTGAAAATTTAGACAAAATGGTCACATTCCTAGAAAAATATAACAACCAACAGTGACTAAAAAAAATAGAACGCCCAAAAATTCTATAACCATTAAAGAAGTTGAATCAGTAGTCCAAAATCTTACCACAAAGAAGATACTAAACTCCAGATGGTTTTACTGGCAAGTTCTAACATTGAAGAAACAAATAACTCCAACCTCACACAAACTGTTCCAGAGTTTAAAAGAAGAAGTACTACCCAACACATTCTATGAAGTTAGCATAAACTTAATACTGAAACCTGACAAAGACAGTATGACAAAGGAAAACTAAAGCTAGATTCACTCATGAACATAGTTGCTAAAATATTAAATAAAATATCAGTAAGTCATATTCAGGAACAATAAAAAAGATAATGCATCATGATCAAGGCAATTTGATTCTGGGAATGCAAAGTTGGCTTAATAGAAAATCAATCACTGTAATTCACCACACTGAAAGATTAAAGAAAAAAAAGCCACATGATAACTTTGATAGATGGAAAAAAAGGCCTTGATAAAATTCAACATCCATTCACGACAGAAAAAAAACTTAGCCAACTACGAATAGAAGAGAACTTTATAATCTAACAAAGGATCTACCGAAAACATCTACAGCAAACATCATACTTAACTGTGAAACACTGAAAGCATACCCTTTAAGACAGAGAGCAAGAGAAGAGGTCTTACCCAGAACAGCAAGACAAGAAAAAGAAGTAACAAATATAATGACTGCAACAAAAAAAAAAAAAAAAAAAAAAATAAAAACAAGACCATAGCAATAGTCGATTCCGACTGATAGCAACCCTATAGGACAGAGT
>NW_004444004.1:3581801-3591319 GCF_000243295.1 Trichechus manatus latirostris | reverse complement strand
AACCAAACCCACTGCCGTCGAGTCGATTCTGACTCATAGTGACCCTATAGGACAGAGTGGAACTGCCTCATACAGTTTCCAAGGAGTGGCTGGTAGGTTCAAACTGCCAATCTTTTGGTTAGCAGCCCATCTCTTAACCACTGCGCCACCAGAGCTCCTAATGACTGCAAAGGAAGAGAAAAAGATCTCATTATTTGCATATTATGATTACCAACACAGAGAACTCAAAAGAATCTCGAGATAAATTATTATTAATTTAAAAGCATTTAAATAAGGTTGCTGGATACAAAAATTGATGAACAAAAATCAATTTGTATTTCTAGACACCAAAAACTAACAATTACAATGTTTAATTAAAACAAAGGAAAAAAAAAGGACTAGAGACTGTACGGGGTAGTTGGTTAGACCCTTGGGCTCTAAAGCCAGACTGCCTAGTTTCTAACCACAGCTCCACCATTTACTATCTGTGTGACTTTGGGCAAGCTATTTAGTTGTTCTCTGCCCTGCCTTTCAGAATTCTTGTGAGGATTAAATAGTTAATACATGTAAAGCACTTAGTACAATGCCTAGCACAAAGTAAGGACTATGTAAATGCAAGCTGTTATGATTACTGTGAAAGCAGTTAATAGGCCTATTACTCAGGACTCCAAGGTTCTAACCATTGGACTCCAGTACATCTCAAGGGTAAAGAGTCAGGGAGCCACCTGTCACGGGAGGTGAGGAAACTCATGTATGTTTTCCAGAAGACTGGGTACTGAACTCCCATACCCAATATACAGCTCATTACCTACATACCCTGCTGTCTACAGATCAATTAGCACAAGCACACAGCCTTTCTCTGGAGATTTCCACCCCAATCTTACCAACTTTTTAACTAGCAGCAAAAGTCAACAACTTCAAGCTTCCTGTGAGGATGAAATCCAGAGTTCCTGGTGGTTACTCTTCATCAGGAAAAGGAAAAGACACACCTAGGGTCCCTTAAACAAGACTAATGGCAGGACAGGTTTATGATTTATTAGAAGACAGACTGTTGCTATTGGCTCCATTTCTTTGGTGGGAGGGAGGAAGACAGTAATATTTTTTGAACACTTACTATGTATCACACACTGTACTGAGGGCTTTACAAATATTAACTCACTTAATTCTCTCAGTAACCTGATGAGATAGAATTATTAGTCCCATTTTACAATGGAGGAAACAGGGTGAGAGGGATTAGGTGACTGGCTTAAAGACACACAGCTCATGAGTGATAGAAATTAGCTTCAATCCCAGATCTGTCTGACTCCAAAGCCCTAGGCCAAGCTAGAAAATAATAAAGGAGGGTAGTTCCCAAAATGAAGGAGGGTAGTGGATACTACATGTGTGAAGCTATGGATTTCAATTCTCCCTCCTTTTGAGACCAGAGGCCAAAAGTAGAATGGGAATTTAAACACTAATAAAAGACTGAACACCAGCAAACTGTCAGGGTGTCCAGGTTAGGCTGGTGAAGTATCCAGATAAAATGCTGCTGCCATTTCATGGCACGACCAAGCATTATTTAAAAAAAAAAAAACCGGAAATACTGCCACTCTGTGGCCTCATTTCACTCACTCTTCTTCTGAAAGCCAGGATATTCGTGGCAGGAAATACATTCATATGAGCTTACACAGACCTCGGTTAGAATAACGTAAAATCAGCTTGTGGTAGAGGGTTGGTAGCTGAAAAACAGGCTGTACATGCAGCTTAGTTTTTGATGTCACCTGGTTTTTAACTCCTTCCATACAGCTGGAGTTACCAACTCAGTTGCCCCAATACCGGAGCCCACAAGTGATGACTATCCCAAGGGTTTCAGCCTGGGACTCGTGAGAAGAAGGCTAACATCTGTGCAGCACTATGTATGTGCCAAGCACCACTGCCATTAGAACTCACCTGTTAGCCTGGTAGGGCTGCTTCTTCCTGTCCCCAAGTAAAAGTTTTCCCTCCTAATGGAATTACCTAATCTGCCCTGCCTTATAAAAAGAGCCTGGAGACATACTTAAGTAGGCAGAAGAGGAGACAAGAGCCCTGCTTGATGCAACGTGATACACATACCATCCAAAATAAGGGCCTGTAAGTTCAAAGAGGAGCCCTGGTGGCATAGTGGTTAAGAGCTAGGCTGCTAACCAAAAGGTTGGCAGTTCGAATCTACCAGCCGCTCCTTGGAAACCCTATGGGGCAGTTCTACTCTGTCCTATAGGGTCGCTAGAAGTCGGAATCGACTCAATGGCAATGGGTTTAGTTTTGGTTTAAGTTCAAAGAAGGAGCCCTGGTGGCACAGTGGTTAAAATGCTTGGCTGCTAACCAAAAGGTCGGCGGTTTGAACCCACCAGCCACTCTGCTGGAGAAAGATGTGGCAGTCAGCTTTCGTAAAGATTTACAGCCTTGGAAACCCTATGGGACAGTTCTACTCTGTCCTATAGGGTTGCTATGAGTTGGAATTGAGTCGATGGCAGTGGTAGTGGGTAAGTTCAAAGAAGCTCCTAGCAAGAAAGGTCTGATGATCTACTTCCAAAAATTAGCCAATGGAAACCTTAGAGATCACAACAGAACACTGTCCAACTCGCTTGTTTTGGACATGTCATTAGGATGGATCAATCACTGGAGGAAAACATCATGTTGGTGAAGTTGAGGGCCAACAAGGGTGTGAAAGACCCTTGGTAAGATGGATTGGGACAATAGCCACAACAATGGGCTCAAACATGCCAACAATCATGAGGATAACATGGGACCAGACAACATTTCATTCTGTTGTACATAAGGTTGCCGTGAGTCAGAGTTGACTCAATGGCAGCTATCTATCACTAAGTTCAAGGATCCCTGGGTAGTGCAAACAGTTAACAGGCTTGGCTACTAAGCAGAAGGTTGGAGATTTGAGTCCACTCAGAGGCACCTTGAACAAAATGCCTGGCGATCTACTTCTGAAAATCAGCCACTGAAAACCCTATGGAGTACAGTTCTACTCTGACACACATGGGGTTGCCATGAGTCGGAATCAACTCAACAGCAACTGTTTTTTTTTTGTTACTGTTTTTTAAGTTCAAGTATATATATATACATATATATACAAACACACATCAACAGTAGTTTTAAGATCAAAGCTACCATTCTAACTGCAGCATCATACAGGTTTAATAGATTATTAGCCTCAGAGTTCTTGAGTACAAGAAGGTTTTTTTTTTTTTTTTAATGACAGAACAGATAAATGAAAGGTAAATTACAATAGACCTCATTATCTATGTATCTGCTCTTAAATTCTGCAGGGACATAAAAGTTTCATGTACAATCTGCTGTTTAGATGGCTTCTCCTCTAGAAATCATTATCTCCCAAAGCCCTCTTGCAAAATGGAACACAAATTCTAGTAATTCTAAACTTTGTTGCCATCGAGTCAATTCCGACTCATAGCCACCCTATAGGACACAGTAGAACTGCCTCATAAAGTTTCCAAGGAGCAGCTGGTGGATTCGAACTGCCGATCTTTTGGTCAGCAGTTGAGCTCTTAACCACTGTGCCACCAGGGCTCCAATTCTAACATACAGCAATAAAATATTGAGCATCCCATATTTAGGTGCCCTTTCAGTCTTTATTGGATATTTAGAAATTTTTTTTTTTTTTTTTGAGATTACAAGGCCTGAAATAACGGCCACTCAAGAAAGCTAGTACTTTCTGATATGGGTAAGAAGCTAACTGAAAAGAAACTCCATTTCTTTATAAATTCCCAAGGGAAAAACAGAACCAATGTGTAACGGGCTAGGTACAGTAAGGCCATTTCATGTTAACTGACCCATCTGAGATATTCCAGGGAGCACTATTATATTCTCCCCACTCTTGTGTTTCTGATACATTTTGTCCCTCATCCAGTTCTCTGATTTTTTTCTCATTCTACCAGGAGGTAGAAAATGAACCAGGGTATCACCACACGTCAGGGGATCTTAGAGATCATCTGCCAAGATCCTCTCATTTACAGATGCAGAAAATGAATTCTGGAAAAGGCATGATTTATCTGACATCACAATGCTGATAACTGGCAGGTCTACTGACCTGGTCCACCCCTCAGTGGAACAGAGTAGTATGCGTGACTCTTCTCGTCTGACTAGTTCTCTAAATTGGCTTGCAGAAAATTGGTAAATTGTTCTTCATCTACACAAAGAGTGTAACTAGCAATTTCTTTAAATGATAGGCTCTATTTAGCCTAGTATTTAACACTGGCTTTGGAGTCAGCCAAACCTAAATTTGCATATCAGCCTGGCCATTTTCCAGCTGTGTGGCCTTGGTCATGTTACATAACTGCTCTGAATCCTATTTTCCTCATCTGTAAAATGGGAATGCCAATAACAGCATCTATTCCACAGGGGGCCTGGTACATGCCAAGTGTTCAATAAATGTTCGTTGTAACTATCATAACCTAGCACACTGGAAGGCAGGGCTGTCAGGTCTCCAGTCCTGTTTGTGTGTGGAGGAAAGGGGAGGAATCTGGGAAGAGCAACCCAGTATCTCTACAATGAATTACACCTGACTCTTTAGAGAGAAAGGAGCCCTTGTGGCACAATGGTTAAGTGTTGTGCTGCTAACCAAAAGGTCGGTGGTTCGAACTCACCCAGTAGCTCCACTGAAGAAAGAAGACCTGGTGATCTGCTCCTGTAAAGATTACAGCCTAGAAGACTCTATGGGGCAGTTCTACTCTGTCACTTGAGGTCACTATGAGTCGAAATTGGCTTGATGGCACCTAACAACAACAACTTCAGAGAGAACCTCAGATTTAGAACTGAATTTCTGACTTAGGAACTGACAGGCAACAGGGCCAACAGAACCAGCCTGATGCTAGTACCCCTAGGAACCTGCCCTACTACACTAAATCTCAGGCCCACACATAAAACCAGGCACCTTCCGCCTCTAAGGTAAGTTTCACAAAAAGAAATAAAGACTGAAAGAAAAGTCATAAACACAGTAATCTTGGGAAAGCCCCTTACAAGGAGTAGAAAAGTACAATAATTAGACCCAGGAGGGGCTGGAGTCAACGGCTGTTTCAGTAAAGGAAAAATGAACCATCTTTATGTCTCTTGGGCCTAAGCTATAATTCCAGTGGTAACCAGTGCTGGCCTTCCCCAGGCAAGGTTTTAAGAAGGACTAAAATTAAAACGTCCTTCTCCCAGCCATAAGGAGACCTGGAAGCATAAGTACAAGATGGAATTATCCTTAAAGTTTGAACATGGCCATTAGGTTCACTTGTCCTTTAACTGATTGACAGAACAGGGTGTAATATGATCTCAAAGGGAAGTGGCCTGGCACAACAGCCCTGGCTCTGTCACTCACAAGGGGTGTGACCTTGGCCAAGTAGCTTCCCACTCTGGGCCTGTTTCCTTATCTGTAAAAGGAAGCACTTGAACTATAAAAACCCACTGCCTTTAAGTTGATTCCAACTCACTGCGACCGTATAGGACAGAGTAGAACTGTCCCATAGGGTTTCCAAGGCTGTAATCTTTACAGAAGCAGACTGCCACATCTTTCTCCCGTGGAGTCGCGGTAGGTTCAAACCACCAACCTTTCAGTTAACAGCCAAGCACTTAACCACTGTGCCACCAGGGCTCCTTATTTGAACTATAGGAACTAAAGTCCCTCTGAGTTCTAGCATTTTCTGGTTATAAGTTCTGTACATAACCTGCCACCTAAGAATGCAGTAATTAGACTATAAATGAGCCTTGATAATAAGCTGCCTGGGGCCAAAAACCGTTATCTGATATTTCTTTTGTATCTCAGAGTCCCTAGTACAATGTTAGGCCCAGAGTAAATTGCTTAATAAATGTTCATTGATATAGATTCCCCACACAGTGCCTAGTATATCATAAGTTTTCCACATGTCAGGCAGTTCTCCTCAAACCCCCCTCCCACTAGACTTCTCAAATATGTCAGATTCTACCGCCCCAGGGCTTTTAACAAAAAGAAGCATTGCACAAGAAAACAAAGCTCCTTGTCACTTCATGCGACAATGACTGAACACCTTGGTGTCAGGTGCTCTGCTCTGTACTGGGAAAAGGGACAGACATGAGCCCTAGTGCTGGCACCTCGACTTACAAGCTGTGTGATTCAGGGGGAGTTAGTTAACCGACTTGATGCAAGGCTCAATGAGTGCTGCTATTATTGAGGAGCTCCTGGATTTTATCTTAGATCTTTCCTGACAGACTAACAACTAATTACAACACAGTGGGATGAGTGCTTTACTAGTTGTGCACCCCAAGGGCTTTGGGAGTACAGAAAAGGAAGTATCTATATTGAGATACTGTTAAATACACACAAACACACACACACACACTGCTGAGGGTCAGTTTAGGCTCAGAACACATTTAATCCATTCTCCTACACTAGTGGTTCCTAACCTAAGCTACACATTAAAAAAAAAACAAAAAAAAACCCGTTGCTGTCGAGCGGATTCCGACTCATAGTGACCCTGTCATGGATTGAATTATGTCCCACAAAAAATGTGTATATGAATTTGGCTAGGCCTTGATTCCCAGTATTGTGTGGTTGTCCTCCATTTTGTGATTGTAATTTCATGTTAAAGAGGATTAGGGTGGGATTGTAACACCACCCTTACTAAGGTCACATCCCTGATCCAATGTAAAGGGAGTTTCCCTGGGGTGTGGCCTGCACCACCTTTTATCTTACAAGAGATAAAAGGGAAGCAAGCAGAGAGTTGGGGACCTCATACCACCAAGAAAAGAGTGCTGGGAGCAAAGCACGGTCTTTGGACCTGGGGTCCCTGCATGGAGAAGCTCCTAAAGCAAGGGAGATTAATGAGAAGGCCGACACAGAAAAAAAAAAAAAGCCTTCCTCTAGAACTGACGACCTGAATTTGGACTTTTAGCCTACCTTACTGTGAGAAAATAAAATAAATTTCTCTTTGTTAAAGCCATCCACTTGTGGTATTTCTCTTGAAGGAGCAGTAGATGACTAAGACAGACCCTATAGGACAGAGGAGAACTGCCTCATAGAGTGCCTGGTGGATTAGAACTGCCAACTTTTTGGTTAGCAGCCATAGCTCCCCGTAGTTCTTAACCACTGTGCCACCAGGCTCTCATATGTTAGCAGCAGCACTATGCCACCATTTAAAAACCAAAACCAAACTGGTTGCCGTCAACTTGATTCTGACTCACAGTGACCTTACAGGACCCGGTAGAACTGCCCCATAGGGTTTCCAAGGTGCCCTTATGGATTTGAACTGCCGACCTGCTGGTTAGCAGCCAAGCTCTTAACCACAGTGCCACTAGGGCTCCAGAATCACTTTAGCAGCCTTAAAAAATGCCTACGGGTCTTCCAGGCAACAAGGTGCTATAGTCAGAAGCACCATGTCGTCCCTCTGCAGCAAAGATCAGAAAAACTAAGTCAAACAGAGTCACAGGTCAATCCTGAATCCCTAAGCATCAATGGAATAAGAAACTGACCGAGAACAGAGCAGGAAGGGAGATACATGCAGAGGTCCCCTATCAGCTACCGCAGCATGGATCCGCCATCTTGGACTCCTATCAGCAAACAGGAGGCACGAGAAAGCAGGAGACAACAACCGGTAACCCACGATATAGGCTTTCCCACCCCCCATCCTTCTTCACCCCACTTAGCCTCCTCTGCTTCCACCAGCCACAGTATATTGGCCAGGAAGCACGAGCTTCCCCTAGTGCTGCTTGGATTCCACCTGCCCGCACTGGCCAGCTCCCTGAGTGCCATTTGTTGGCTGCTGGTGTTGCTTTTTTCCCCTTCTTTAGATTTCTTCCTTACCTCTCACCACCTCTCCCTCCTTTCTCTCAAATACCTGGCTCCATGTGCCATCTTTGCTTCTTCCTGAGAGGCTGCAAAACACCGCTCAACTGTGAAACTGCTTCCTGGCCCATACCGCCACACTGGTGGGACCTCCGGGGCTTTTTTGTTTGTTTGTTCTGATTTGTTCTGTTTTAATTTGTTTGTTTTCTTTCTCTTTTCTCAGCTTGGGAGCCCCTTCTAGCTGGGCAGTACCGAGCGGCTTGGAAGCTAGTCCCTTACTCTGTGCAGATGCACAGGGACATCCCTGGGGGCATTTCTTTTTCTTGGTTTTTTTTTTCGTTTGGTTTTTTTTTTTCATTTCTTTGTTTAGTTTTCTTCCCTCTCTTATTCTCTTTCTTCATTTCCAGCTTCTAGATTTATTCATTTTTTTCTTTTACCCTTTTTCCTTTTTTTTTTCATTTTTGTTTTTCCCCATTTCTCAGTCTCTCATCTCTCCACTCCAACAGCAAGCTCACTTAGCACTCTTTTTTGTTTGTGTGTATGTTTTTGGCTCCTGTTCCTCTCTCCTCTCTCTCATCTTTCCCATACCCATCTTAGCTCCACACATCACAATCTACCCCCTCCTTCCTGCCTACCTACACCATGCGTTGAACATCACACTCCCAAGCAGCACAGGCACGGCATACTGGAACCTGCCCTGCACCGATTCCTGGTCTGCACTGTCAGCCCTGGTACATGCCACAAAAAACCTATCCCAGCAACTCCCCTTCAGCTGGACCTGCCCTGCTGTACCATAGCTGAGTGACTGACCCTGCCCAATGCAGAAGGAAGTGAAAAGTATCGTGCCCACAGACGAGCAAACAACAAAGAACGCACAGCCCCCTGCTCAGACATAACCAAATAAAACAAAAAAGCAGGATGAAACAAACAAATCTACAATCAATAAACGAGGAAAATAACGACTGAATGCCCCAAAGACGGCAGAAAATATCAAAACATTTACAAAAACAGGACAGGATGGTTCCAGTGGGCGTCCAAAATAAAACACCAGATGACCTTCCAGTAGAAAAAAAGGCACTAGACCTAACTGATAAGGAATTCAAATCTCTAATATTCAGAATTATCCAAGAGTTGAAGCAAAAAACAGACAAAAATGAGCAAAAAAATAGACAAATTCATGGAAAATACAGACAAAAAATGGAAGAATTCAAGAAAATAATACAGGAACAAAATGCTAAAATAAATTCACAACTAGAAATTATACAAAAACAACAATTAGAAATCCAAAACATAAACAACAAGATTTCAGAAACAGACAGTGTCATAGAAGGGCTGAGAAGCAGGTTTGAAACGATGGAAGACAGGATCAGCAAAATTGAAGACAAACACTTGGATACAACTGTTTGAGGGAAAATCAGAAAAAAGAACAAAGAAAAATGAAGAAATCCTGAGAATTATGTGGGATACAATCAAAAGCAAAAATCTGCGAGTGATCAGAGTTCCAGAACAGGGGGGGAAAACAGAAAACACAGAGAGGATCACTGAAGAACTGATGACAGAAAACTTCCCCAATATCATGAAAGATGAAAAGCTGACCATCCAAGAAGCTCAACGAACCCCATATAGGATAGACCCCAAAAGAAAATCAGCAAGGCATATCATAATCACACTTGCTAAAACCAAAGACAAAGAATCCTGAGAGCAGCTCGAGAAAAACAAAAAGTCACATACACAGGAGAAACAATAAGAC
>NW_004444004.1:3580159-3581644 GCF_000243295.1 Trichechus manatus latirostris | reverse complement strand
AGGACACAGGATTGTACTAGCCAGATACCAACCTAGGAAATGAACTGTTAAGGACTATGAAAAACCAAAGAATTACAAAAGGGAGGCAGAGAGGTTAATCTGTAAATGACAACAGCATCAGAACAATAAAAGAGGGAATAAATGGTGTAGTTATAGAACCTTCAAATGGAGAGGAAGTCAAGTGATACCAAGTAATAGTAGACTGGTTCAAATCTAGGAAGATAAGGGTAAATTTCAAGGAACCACAAAGAAAGTTAACAAACCTACTCATCAAAATAAAGAAGGAAAACATAAAGTCTCAGTAAAAACAAAACCTACAAAAAGAAAAGAAATGAAAAACAATCCACAAACGAAAGGAACTCAGCACAGGAGAGTAAGAGGAACAAAGAAAATGTCAGCACCACAAAAAAAAAAAAAAAGCACTACAAAATCCATCACAGTCCTCGGAATATATCCTAGAGAAATAAGAGCCATCACACTAATAGACATATGCACACCTATATTCATCGCAGCACTGTTCACAATAGCAAAAAGATGGAAACAACCTAGATGCCCATCAACAGATGAATGGATAAACAATCTATGGTACATACACACAATGGAGTATTATACAAAGAAAAAGAACAATGAGTCTGTGAAGCATCTCATAACACAGATGAAACTGGAAGACATTATGCTGAGTGAAATATGTCAATCACAAAAGGACAAATATTGTATGAGACTTCTAATATATAACTCATGTAAAATTTACACACAAAAAGAAATAATCTTTGTTGGTTACAAGGGAGAGGAGGGGTGGGGGGGGACTAAATAGATAAGTAGTAACTTTGGTGAAGGGTAAGACAATACACATTACTTGGGAAGCCAGCACAACTTGTACAAGGAAAGGTCATGGAAGCTCCATTGACACTTCCAAACTCCCTGAGGGACTGAATTGCTGGGCAGAGGGCTGTGGGGGCCATGGCCTCAGGAACATCTAGCTCAACTGGCATAACACAGTTTATAAAGACAATGTTCTACATTCTACCTCGGTGAGTAGCGTCTGAGGTCTTAAAAGCTTGTGAGCAGCCATCTAAGATACTCCATTGGTCTCATGCCTTCGGGAGCAAGGCAGAATGAAGAGAACAAGATACAAAGAAAAGATTAGCCCAAAGGACTAATGGACCACAGCTACCACAGCGTCCACCAGACTGAGTCCAGTACAGCTAGCTGGTGCCCGGCTACCACCACTGACTGCTGTGACAGGGATTACAATAGAGGGTCCTGGACAGAGGTGGAAAAGGACGTAGAACAGAATTCTAACTCACAAAAAAAAAAGACCAGATTTACTGGCCCAACAGATTGGAGTAACCCCGAGAGTATGGCCCCTGGATATCCTTTTAGCTCAGTGGTGAAGCCCGTCCAGAAGTTCACCATTCAGCTGTGGATTAGACAGCCTCATAAGACAAAACAGGACTAATGAGGCACAGCAGTCCAGGGACAAGG
>NW_004444004.1:3557632-3579583 GCF_000243295.1 Trichechus manatus latirostris | reverse complement strand
AAAAAAAAAAGTCTATGTCCACACCCTAGCCCACGTCAGTTATATCTGAATGGGGTGGGGGAAACAGGCATTGGTATTTTTTGAAAGCTTGCCCAGGTGATTGTAAGGTGCAGTCATAGTTGAGGACTCCTGGCCTCTACCTTCTCCATCTCCACTTCTCATCCCAAAACTAGTGGTAGGTCCAAACATGATTCGGAGGTCTGCAGCAGCCCCAAATATTCCATTTCAGTCATTCACCAGACTATTCTCTGGGCCAGTAAGGTAACTCTACCACTGCCAAAACATTTTTAGCAACCAAAACTTAAACAAAAAGGGCGTTTCATTAATTAACCCTCAGTTAGTCAGAGAAGGCAATTCTACTCTAACTTATGTCCCAACCATTCCATTTAACAGAGGCTTAACTGGCCTTAAATCTCATCCTTTTTTGGAAGTGTCCTTACTTCTAAAATTGGTATTTAATTTGTCCCTTCTCAACTGCCCTGCTCCCTGCTCCATAGTGATGTTTCCTCACAGCTACGAGCTCTTCCCTCTGTAGCTCGGCACCACTGAGTATCACACACACACACACACACACACACACTGGTTTGCTTGTTTAATTCCTTCCTAATCAGCCTCTGCCAGCCTCTTGGCCACTTAGCTACTCTTCTACTTATCCCATCCCCTTTCAGCTGAACCTTCTGGCAATAGGGTAACTGCCTCATTCCAGTGGTAATCTCTCTGTGCCCCCTGCCTCACCCCCACCAGCCCCACAGGTAGTAACGCTCCTGTGGGCACAGCCTCCCAAACATACGATGTTTTCTTAGATGCCAGATCTTCTCTCGTGAGTTGGCTTCCTCCATCCGCTGAATCTCTTCTAATAAAAGTATTCTCCCAGGCTGCCAGAGATGTCCTTTCTTTCTTTTTAAATGTATGTGTATGTGTGTGTGTGTATATATATATATATATATATATATATATTCTGAATTACTAAAGAAACCTGTATTGATACCAAATTCAAACAATAAAGAAATATGTTAAGTAAAAACTGAGCACATGCCCTGCTTCCTCTAATCCCTCAGGAGCTAAGCACTATTTGGTATATATTCTTCTAGACTTTTATAATGTGCTCATAAACATGCACATATACAGGAGTTTGGTTTGTTCTTTAGAAAAATGGGCTTCTACCATATATACAGGAGCTGTGATGGTGCAGTGGTTAAGCGCTCAGCTGCTTACCTAAAGGGTGGCGGTTTGAATCCACCAGCCTCTGTGTGACAGAAAGATGTGGCAGTCTGCTTCTGTAAAGATTATAGCCTTGGAAACCCTATGGAGCAGTTCTACTCTGTCTTACAGGTTTGCTACAAGTCAGAATTGACGTGATGGTATATTTGGTTTTACATATATACAAGGATCCCTGGTGGCGCAATGGTTAAGGGCTCAGCTGCTAACTGAAAGGTCAACAGTTCGAACCCACACGCCACTCTGTGGAAGAAAGACCTGGCGATCTGCTCGCATAAAGATTACAGCCCAGGAAAACCTATGGGGCAGTTCTACTTTGTTACATGGGGTTGCTATGAGTAAGAATCAACGCCACATAATAACAACAATCATACATACTCCTCTGCAACTTCTTTTTAATTGTAACAATATACTGTGAACATCTTTCAACATCAATGCAGAGATCAACCTCCTTATTTTTAAAAGCTACACAATATTCCATTGGCCAGATTTAAGATTTGCTACTAGTGAGCTGTCTTCCAATGTTCTCTATTTACCAACACTTATGCCATAAACATACTTGCACAGGATTCTTTACATAGTAGTATTTCCAAAGGATAAATATTGAGAAGTTGGGTGGGGTGGCTAGTCACAAGCACCAGCCTGTAATCCAACAATTCCGATTATCTTTCTCAAGTCCTCCTTGGTCCCAACCTCTTGGCATCACATAACATAAAGGACCAGCTGCTGTTTCCAGAAGCTCCTTCCTCTCTTGAGCCTCATTCTACTTTCTGGATGACTACTCCTTCACTAGGTTTTCTTTCTGCCCCTAAAGGTAGGTATTCCCTAGCTTACTTTTCATCTTTCTCTTCCCTAGCTTGCATGATGCTCTTATCTAATCCTCCTTTATCCTTTCTAAATGTATTCCTCCTCAATCAACATTTCTAGTCCTAACCACATCTCAATTGCTTGCTGGATGTTCCAGCCTGGATGTCTCAGACATCTGAAACTCAACAGATTCTGAAATGAGCTCCTGACTTTTTTCTCTAAGCCTTGGCTTCCTCATTTGATAAACTAAGGAATTGGACTAGACTAAACTAAATAAATTTTTTAAAAAAAAAACAACCACAAAAAAAATCAGGTGTCTTATATGCACTAGCTGCTGTGGAGGAGAGAAAAATTAATAAAAACACAGACCTTGCATTCAGGGAACATACAGTCTAAGGAGCAGGAAGGATATATAAACAGTTACAACGTGGAATAAAATGCTAAAATAGAGGAGAGTGGCTAAGTCTGGCTTGGAGGCTTGGAGAAAGCTTGACAAGAGGGCGTGTTTGGCACTAAATAGACAATAGATAACTGGTAACTTTGGTGAAGGGTAAGACTGGGGAAGCCTGCACAGCTTGTACAAGGAAAGGTCATGGAAGCTCCATAGACACATCCAAACTCCCTGAGGGACTGAATTGCTGGGCAGAGGGCTGTGGGGACCATGGTGTTGGGGAACATCTAGCTCAATTTGCATTAACACTGCTTATAAAGACAATGTTGTACATTCTACCTTGGTGAGTTGCGTCTGGGGTCTTAAAAGCCTGTGAGCAGCCATCTAAGATACTCCACTGGTCTCATCCTGTCAGGAGCAAGGGAGAATGAAGAGAACAGGACACAAGGAAAAGATCAGTCCAAAGGACTAATGGACTACAGCTACCACAGCCTCCACCAGACTGACTCCAGCACAACTAGATGGTGCCCGGCTACCACCACTGACTGCTCTGACCGGGATCACAATAGAAGGTCCTGGACAGAGCTGGAGAAAAATGTAGAACAAAATTCTAACTCACAAAAAAACACCAGACTTATTAGTCTGACAGAGACTGGAGAAACCCCAAGTGTATGGCCCCCGGACACCATTTTAGCTCAGTAACAAAGTCACTCCTGAAGTTCACCCTTCAGTCAAAGATTAAACAGGCCCATAAAACAAAATGAGACTAAATGGGCACACCAGCCCAGGGGCAAGGACGAGAAGGCAGGAGGGGACAGGAAAGCTGGTAATGGGGAACCTAAGGTCGAGAAGAGGAGAGTGTTGACACGTCGCGTGGTTGGCAACCAGTGTCACAAAACAATATGTGTATTAATTGTTTAATGAGAAACTAATTTGCTCTGCAAACCTTCATCTAAAGTACAACAACAAAAAAAAAAAGGGAGTGTTTGGGCTGGGGCTTGAATGATGACCAGCATTTCAACAGGAAGAGAAAAGAAAGAATATTTCTGGCTGAGGGTACAGCCTGAACAAAGTACAAGAGAAGCATGGAAGTGCAGGGTGCATGTGGCTGGACCAGAGCACATATGGAAGAATGTACTAGAGGACAAGGCTGAAAAGAAAAGTTGGGACCAGTATCATAAAATATCCCGAATCCCATCATGAGGACTTCAAGATTTCTCTAAAGAGTTTATCTACTTGCCATCCTTAGTCAATGTACCAACTCTGAATGATGGATAGTGGCTGCTTAAACCAAAAAAACCAAACCTGTTGCCGTCGAGTCGATTCTGACTCATAGCGACCCTATAGGGCAGAGTAGAACTGCTCCATAAGGTTTTCAAGAAGCAGCTGGTGGATTCGAAAGTATTTTCCAGTCAGCTATTTAACACTAACTGCCCTGGTGATACAGTGGTTAAGAGCTCAGGAGGGAAGACCCGACAAGAAGTTTCTGTAATAAACCAGATGAGAAATGATGATGATGATGATGACAACAAACTAGATAAACTACAGCAAAAGAATCAAAGAAGAAAAGGAAGAGACAGATGGAAGAGATAACAAAAGACAGAATCAAGATGACTCAGAGACCGTGATGCTAGGAGAGAGAAAGGGGAATGAAAATGTATCAGGGTTTCAAGGTTTTAATCTGGCTCTCGATGGACCATGGTATCATTAAGATAGGAGCACTGAAGGAAGAGTATCATAACAATCCTGGCTTTTATTCTCCAACCTCCTTACTTGGTGTTATGGACTGAACTATGTCCCCCCAAAAGATATGCTGAAGTTCTAACCCTGTATCTGTCTTAGAAGATGTTATCAGTTAGGTTAAACTGAGGTCATACTAGAGTAAGATGGGTCCTAATCCCACCTGATTGATGTCCATAAGAAAGATGAGATACAGAGATACAGAGGGAAGGTGGTCATATAACCACAGTGTTATGCTACAACTGCAAGCCAAAGAATGCTTGGGCTACCAGAAGCTGGGAGAGACAAGAAAGGATCTCCCTGGGTGATGCAATTGGTTAAGTGGTTCAAACTCACCCAGAGGCTCCTTGGAAGAAAGGTCTGACGATCTGCGGTCATGAAAACCTTATGGGGCACAGTTCTACTGTGCACACATGGGGTCACTATGAGTTGGAATCAACTTGATGGCAACTAACAACAATAACATATAAATCTACCATTCTTCCTGTCTGCCAGATTGCCAAAGAGACAGCCAGGAATATCTGATCTAAGAAACAATAAGCTTCACCTAAAGCACAATACAATTTTAAAGAAAAAGGACATTTGGAATGAGAAAGAAGACGTAACCACAGACTGCTTTTTCTCTTCCCTGCTTGCTCAAGTTTTCTTTTGTTTTTGTTTTTTAACTTTTTATTTTGATATCATTTTAGACTTACAGGAAAGTTGCCAAATGTTCAGAGAGTTCTCATATGTTATGGATTGAGTTGTGTCCCCTCAAAATTTATTTTGAAATCCAACCCCTGTACCTGTGAATGTAACCCAGTTTAAAAATAAGGGTTTCCTTTTGTTATGTTAATAAGGTTATACCAGGGTGGTTCCTAAACCTACTCTGAGTGGTATCTTATAAAAAGAGCAGGATAGATGCAGACACACACACCATGTGAAGGTACATCTACAAGTAGCCAAGAAACAGCAAAAAACACCTGGGACTACAGAAACAGAAAGAGACAAGGATCTTCCCCTCGTCCCCACAGATGGGGGGGACAGCCTATTCTTGCCAATGCCCTGATTTGGACTCCAAGCCTTTAGAACTGTGAGAAAACAAATCTCTCTTCCTTAAGACCAAAAAAGAAGGGAAAAAAAAAAAAGAAACAACAAACTAATAAACCTTTGAATGTTCGTGCTCTCAAAAAAAATGATGATTTTACCTATTTAATCATACTTTCTTATTTACAAGGCATGTTTGCATATCTTATTTCACTTGATTCTCATATTTACCCTATCAGATAGGAAAGGCAAAGGCCATTCCCGTCTTACAGATGATAATGATAGTCATAACTCATATTTACTAAGTGCTTGCTATAGGGTTGCTATGAGTCAGAATCGACTCGAGGGCAACGAGTTTGGTTTTGGTTTGGTGCTATGTATCAGACCCTGTTCTAAACACTTTACATGTAGTCATGCATTTAATTCTCACACCACCACCACAAAATAGATACTATTATCCCCACTTTACAGATGAGGAAGGTCCCTAGGTGGCGCAAACAGTTTGTGCTCGACTGCTACCCTAAAGGTTGGTGGTTTGAACCCACCCAGCGGTACTGCAGAAGAAAAGACCCGACAATCTGCTCCTAAGATTGCAGCCAAGAAAACCCTACAGAGCAGCTCTGCTCTGTGACACGTGGGTTGCCATGAGTTAGAATCAACTCAGTGGTAACTATCTAACAACAACAACATAGATGAGGAAATGGTCCAGAGATTTTAATTAACTTGCCTAAGGCCACACAGCTAGAAAGCAGCAGAGCTGGGATTTGAACCTGGACACTCTGACCCCAGAGCCTTCACTCATAACTACCACCCTATATGTCTTATTATGTAAGAAAAATTGAGGCACAGAGAAGCTACATGACTAGCCAAAACTACTTAGTTTTGTCAACCAGTTAGTAATGAAACCTACAACTAGGACCCAGGTCAGGCTAACACTAATTCAGCTTTTTATTACTCTGTACTATTTACCAAGATGAATGGACTTCTACCACTGGGCTGGCAGCTTACTTAGATCTTTTTCCTCTTTGACCTTTGTCACCTCTGCTAGAAAAAGGTTCTGGTTTCTGATACAAGTTCCTTGCCCTGGAGTCTCACTTATCTATGTCTGCTAATAATAAGGGAATTACTGGAAGGTTTAGATATAAGAGGAAAAATAATTCTGTCATGTTCAGCAGTTAAGAGCAGTTAAGAGTTCGAATCCACCAACTGCTCCTTGGAAACCCTACGGGGCAGTTCTACTCTGTCCTATAGGGTCACTATGAGTCGGAATCTACTCAACGACAGTCAGTTTTTTTTTTTTTTGATGCAGGCCTCTATTTAGAGAAAGGAAGTGATGATGTCCATTATATCTACCGACTAACAACAGGGTTCCATTCTGACGACCACTCCGATGTAAATTAAAGATCTCATTTTTTTTTTTTAGTTTTCATCATTATTGCCTTTTATTATCAGTATCTTTATAAATCTGATCTTTATTTGTCTTTAGGGGTTGGAAACATTACAACTGAAAATGATAACATCAGCAAATTACACGCTGCAACATTATATGTAGTACATATTACTAACAATAGATAAATGTAAAAAAAGAAAAGGACAGTTGTTAAGTGTAGTGGGTCGTAACTCGAATACGTCATAAACTGGGGACTACTTATAACCAATATCACGAGGCAGATCACACTGGCTCTATATGCAGGCTCAATGAGAACACACGACTCCCTAGACTACCTGCCCAGGACAAGCAGCAAACAATGGTGGCACTGGAGCTCCAGGTTCCTCTGTGGAAGAGAGGCAGTGAGGGCAGAAAACCAAATTGCAAAAGCACCAAGTAGTGAGGTGGCCTGCAGCCACGGGATCCTAACTTTCAAGGCTGCAAAAGACAACTGTGTTCAAAAAAACACAAGATTTCTGTTTCTCTAATAGTGGGCAAGAATACAACTCCAGCTTCTTTCATGATGGACTGGTTCAGAGTAGAAAGTGGCCATGTGTAGTATCATAGTTAACAACTGAACTGGGAGTCAGGAGACTTAGTTCCGCTTCTATTTGGCTGTCTGACTTTGGGCAAGTCACTTTACCTCTCCGGGTCTGTTTCCTCATGTGGAAAAAATGAGGGAGGAAGGAGAGGTGAACTAGATGATCTCTGAGGTTTCTTTTAGCTCTGACTTGGCATCGCTCTGCCATTTCAACAGTCAGAGAAGGTAGGGCTAGAACATCGTGTAGTGTCTGTAGTCAACCAAAAGGGAAATCAGCTAGAACTATGGAAAAGAGGAATTTGCTAAAATAAAACTGACCTTTGTGAAAGGCTGCAAATGAGGTAATACAGGCAGCATACTTAGCAAGGTGCCTGGTGTATAATAAGTATGCAAAAATGTTACAAGTGTTATTATTACTACGATTCTGAATTTTTAAGAGAGTGTGCTGAGACAACCAAAAATGATAGTGAGCTCTTCCTCTGCAATTTGACATCTGACCCTGTCCTAGGTTTATAGTATCTAAAAGGTCTGAGGGTGCCCCTAAACGAGCAGGGGCACCAGCTCTCCTTAAAGTCAGTGGACTGTTAGGACTGGAAAGTGAGAACCCAGCCCCAAGGGAAGAAGGTAAAGAAAAAATGTAAGTGGGAGGAGCCAGGATTAATCCTCGCTTCACTACAAACTGACCATGGAGAAGGGGGATTAAAAAAAAACAGGTGCAGGCCACAACATACTTTCCAAATTGTTTTTTCAGGACAGCCCGAAAGCAGGGAGTAAGACATTTGGGAAGATGATCCTGGCCTGGCTTCCATGCGTGTACATCTGAGCAAACAGAGCACTGGCCAGGAGGTACGGCCAAACACCACACAGCCAGTCAGGAGACCCTTTGAAGCTGCGTGTTTCACATTCTTCTCCACAAATCTAATGCAGACTTGACCTAAAGGTCATCCCTGACCTCCTATGCCCAAGACAGTACCCCCTAAGAGCCCTGCCCAGGGAGGCCAGCCACAGGGCTGGGGGCCGATCAGTTCTCTTGGCTCACTGGCTAACACACCACAAGCAAACAAGGAAACATGACCTTGGCTTTGTGCTAGCTTGCAGGGCTATTCTGAGGAGAGCTGAACTGGATGGAAAGCATGTTGAGCTACCACAAGGCAGAATGGAAATCCAAAGGTAAAACCAGTCCCTTCTCTCAGGGTGCCCTGATACTCCTCAGGGACTGGGAGCCTGGGAAATAGGGAAAAATGCCCATGTGAAACAGCAGCAGCCAACAGCAGCAGCAGCTGAAGGGGCCAAGTGTGAAAGTGCTGAAGATAATGAGGCACTTGTGCACATGACCCTCAGAAACATTCCTGCAGGGTGCAGAGAATAAAGTACAGCGAAGAGAATGAAGTACAGCGAAGAGAATAAAGTGCAGCGACAGGCACACACACAGTCAAGTGTCTGGAACTTAAAAAAGGAAACTCTTGGCAAATGCAAACCAACAACTAACAAGTGCTGATATGAAGAGGACCCTTTGTTACAGTCTTCCCTAGGTCTTAGAACGAGTGAACTTCCACAGCTAATTTCTAAGGGTTGCTGTTTGTTTTAGAAATGACCTCCAAACTAGCTCCTCCCAGGGAACCAGGATTATTACAGAAAACATGAACTTAGCCTTCTCAACTCTCTCAACTCCAAGACTAAGGAACTGCCTATTTACCCATAATGCTTGGGAATATGCCCAGAGGCCTTCCAGTGGCCTTGGGAGGGTGGGACATCCCCCACCCCAACACTGTAAAGTCACATGACCAAGGCCTAAGCAGGGGTGCCTAGCTGTTGCACCCCAGAGCAAAGTCTATTCTGAAAGAGAGTAGCTAGTCTCAATAATGAGAGAAGTTTGCCATATCCAGGAGATACAGGAAGAATGTCTATCTTTTTTCTGTCCATTTACTGATGTGTAAGGAAGGCACAATGAACCTGACTCTCTCAAGCAGCACATTTTCCACTCCACTGTACTTCTCCTTCAGCTAAGATGCTAGTCCACTGCAAACCTGCCTTTCTCCCACGAGTTGTGGGAGTAGCCCCTTCTCCTCCAGTACATACTTAACTCTGATGACAGGCAGCACTTCAAAATGTTGCACCCCCCCATCAAAAGAAATTAATGAAAATAAATCCAATTGCCTGTCTCTGTCCGTCCCCTCACCCAACCACTATTTTCATACTTCTGTCATGTACTCACTGGTTTCCTAGGCTACCAGTCTCAGGATAGCTTACACCATGGATCCAGCCCATTGATGAACCCAAACCAAAAAAAACCCACAGCGACCCTACAGGACAGAGTAGAACTGCCCCATAGGGTTTCCAAGGCTGTATATCTTTACGGAAGTAGACTGCCACATCTTTCTCCCGCAGAGCAGCTAGTGGGTTAAAACTGCCAACCTTTCTGGTTAGCAGTTGAGCGGTTTAACCACTGAACCACCAGGGCTCCTTCCATTGATGAACAACAACAATAATTAAACCAAGAGTTTTCTGGAAAGCCAAACATCCCACCAGTGACAGCAACTCTCCAAATTCTTCAGGAAGGACCAGGTGACTGAAAGTAACCTTCAGATTACTCACAAAAATGCCAGTAGGCCTCAAACAGCGAGACAACACTGCCCCTCAGAGAGTATTACACAGGTGCTACTTCATGATATGGGGCATTGGTGGTTCAGGGGTAAAATTCTCACCTTCCATACAGGAGACCTGGGTTCAATTCCTGGTCAATGCATCACATGTGCAGCCACCACCTGTCTGTCATGTTGCTGTCATGCTTGAACAGGTTTCAGTGGAGCCTCCAGACTAAGACAGACTAGGAAGAAAGGCCTGGCAATCTACTTCCAAAAATCAACCAATGAAAACACTATGAATCACAACAGTCCAATCCACAACTGATCATGGCGATGGCATAGGAATGGGCAGCATTTTGTTTTGCTGTGCATGGGGTCACCATGAGTCACGGACTGACTTGACGGCAGCTAACAACAACAACTTTATGGAACCAGTATTTTTGCCCACAGTATGAGCCAAAGATACCAGGGAAGCTTTTCTTGGTTTAGATTCTTAAAGTTGCCTTCCTGTATCAAATCCGTCCTATCATCTTATCCCAACATTAGGCACTCAGGCTCACAGCGGCAGCCATAATGATAATGACGATGATGGTCATCATCTCAGTAATAATCATCATCATCATCACAGCTAAAGTTTATTGAATATTTACTATGTGCTGGGTACATGAAGTGTTTTATTAGTATTTTCTTATCTAGTCCTCACAAAACCCTGCAGGGTACATATGATCATTATCCCATTTTACAAATGTGGAAACTTAGGCTTACAAAGGTTGAGTAACTTGCCTAGGGTTACACAGCTAGTGGTAGGATCTGAACTCAGGCCTGTATCACTCTAGAGCCTATATGCTTAACCAGTACACCATTGCTGCCTTGAAATGTATAGAAGTAACATTACTACTAAGGTCCTTCGATGGCACATATACTTTGCACTCAACTACTAACATAAAGGTTGGTGGTTCAAACCTTCCCAGCGGTACTGCAGAATATAGGCCTGGTGATCTGCTTCTGAAAGGTCACAGCCTTGAAAACCCCATGAAGCAGTACTATCGTTAAGATTAGTCAAGAAAACCCTATGGAGCAGTACTACTCTGTAACACATGGGGTCGTCATGAGTCAGAATTGACTCAACGGCAACTAACAACATTACTACTATTAAAAACTGCTAACATGTATTGAGTGTGCACAATGAGCCAGAGCTGCTAAATGCTTGACTGAAATAATTTCATTTCGCCCTCACAACAATCCTATTAGGTAGGTACTATTGTCATTCCGGAAACCCTGGTGGCATAGTGGTTAAGTGCTATGGCTGCTCACCAAAAGGTAGGCAGTTCGAATCCACCAGGTGCTCCTTGGAAACTCTATGGGGCAGTTCTACTCTGTCCTATAGGTCACTATGAGTCGGAACTGACATGACGGGCAACAGGTTTGATTTTTTTTTTTTAATTATCATTTCCAGAACCCTGGCAGCACAGTGGTTAAGCACTATGGCTGCTAACCAAAAGGTCAGCAGTTTGAATCCACCAGCCACTCCTTGGAAACCCTACAGGGCAGTTCTACTCTGTCCTCTAGGGTCTCTATGAGTTGGAATCGACTTAATGGCAACGGGTTTAGGGTTTTTTTTTGGTATTATCATTTCCATTTTACAGATGAGGGAAACAGGCTCAGAGTAGCTAAGTAACATGCCCAAGGTCACGCGGTGATGAAGCTCATATATAAAGCCAGGAAAATGGTCCAAAGGTTCTATCCACTAAGCTGGGCTTGCATTAGGAAAAGGAGGCATTTCTAACTGCCCTATTTAGTCAGAATTCCTGCTGTGCCCCAGTCCAAACCTCCAGGGTCCCAGTGAGAATTTGGCAAGTAAATGCCAATGAGGAAGCCTGTCAATTTAGCCCTTCCATGCATATGCCAGTAACTCAGATCAGATTAACCTAGGGAAAGAGGATCAACACTCTTTCTAGAAGTCTCTCCTTGCCCCCATTTTCTCTCAACCTGATTTCTGAAGAGGGTATCTCACCTCCAGCAGCCTCTGCTAATGCTCTGCCCAGAACATCTAATAAGTGTTTACCCAGGGTTCCCAGAGCCATAGTTAAGGCTTTAATGTGCAATCTGGCTCTATGCCTTATTTAATCAACACCTGAATGAAATGTCTCTCTGTAACCGCCAGAGCACAGTCAGTCAGAGTCTTTCTGCAAACACAGCTGGTCAACTGGCAAAGGCAATTCAATTCACAGGCAAAATACACCCCAAGTTTATGTCACTGCTGATGTGTGTGAAGGCATCAGGATGGAATTGTAGGCTGCTTCCTTTCCCCTCCAGATGATCTCACTCCTCCCTCTTCTACCCACCTAAACATCTGCCCACAGAGCATAGTTTGGACTGTTTCTGCCAAATAGGCCAATCCTCTCTAACCTCCAGGCTCCTGCTATCCATTCCCTTCCCTCAGAACCACACAGCCCAGGACAACACTCATCCTACCCTCTCCCCCTCTGGCATTTCCTCTGTAACTGAACCAAAGCCAACTGAGAAATCCCCCAAACCCTCCCTTCAAGATCTCAGCCTGGCAACACGTCCAAGTCCCTTGATGCACCATGTACTGACAGATGTGCAAGCCGTACCCTGTTTAGCTGTTTCCCAGGGAAAGAGCTGAGTACTAAACAGAGAGGACTGGAGCCCAGAAGAGAAAGGGTCCTCCCAGACCTCCAGATTAACCACTGCATCCAACTACCTTGAAGGGGATTCACATTAATATGATACCCTGCGAGTCAGCAAGTAGGGTGCTGAAATACTGATAACTCCAGTTCTCCTGGCCTTGGAAACTGGGCAAGGAACATGGGAAAGGACACCTGCTCAAAAACACTAGATACAGTCTACCAATTAGAGATAGGATTGGGATAACAAGGCCCTTTTAAAAACTCATCTTCTCCCCCACACCCAGCTGAGTCAGTCTGGGAGCCATTCACACTTCAGTATAAGCCTCTTAAATGGAACTGTTTCCTTCCTAATTCCCTAGTGGACATTATGTTCCCTGGTGGAATAGGTGGTTTGAATTGTAGAAGGGACTGTTTTGGAGCTTGGAGTACTCTGGGAGAGAGCATGCTTGGATGGGGTGGGTCAGATGGAAGCTGGGAAGAAGGAATATGAAAAACGAAGATAAAAGGTTAGCATCAAATTTCATCAGTTCTGCTGTGGACCTCAGTGGGAGCAATAGCCACTCCATGAGCCACTAAAAATCATCTCCTGGCTGTTGGTGGGATGTCTGGTAGCTCCCTATCTCCTGTATTTATTTAACGTCTGCTCACCTGCCTCGATGTTCCGTGTGTCTGTCCTCGATGGTGTGGGCCCTCCTCAGGACAGCACAGAGAACGCAATTTTCTACCTTGCGAGGCCCCTATTGAGGATTCTTGGGCATCTGCAGGTCTCTTATCAACGTCCCAGAAATGATAGGGCATTTCTAGAGTTCTACTTGGTTTGCTAAGGGAGAAATAAGTAGACTCTGCCCCTAATAATATGTGAATGAATCCACATTACAGTCGAGAGACCTTCCTGTGAAGGAGAAAACAACTCTATGCCTTTGCAGACAATGTTTCCTATGCCTAGGATTCCCGTCCTTCCTGCATCACTCAACAAACTCCTATTCATGCACTCATGGAGCAAACATTCCTCCTTCATGAGCCAGCTCAAATGTCACCTCCTCTAGGAAGCCCTCCTTAATTGCACTTAAAAAAGCACCCTCTGTCCTCTATGCTCTCATAGGACTTTGTTCAAATCTATTATTGTACATGTCACATTGTAATTTAGTTGACCTTTTTCTTCTCTGTCTCCTCCTCTAAACCATTAGCAACATGACAGCAAGGACTGTTTCTTATTTATCTCTGAATCTCCAGTGCCTGTCCCAATATTTGGCACACAATATGCATTCAACAAACTTTTGTTGAATGAATACAAGAATGAATCAATTCCCATGGGCATTTAAAACCAGAGTCCTGCCAACAGAGAGTTAGCACACAACAACCAAGTGTCAACATTTTCTCTTGTTGGTCCCTGCAGATCTTAGCGACCAGGGGAAGGACTGGAAGGTGATAAAGGAAAACGTAACTCAAATACTCCATTGACATAACTCAGAGTCACCAAACAAGCCACTGGATCTCTATAAAAACAAAACAAAACAAAACAAAAAACCAAACCCATTGTCATTGAGTCGATTCCAACTCATAGCGACCCTATAGGACAGAGTAGAACTGCCCCATAGGGTTTCCAAGGAGCAGCTGGTGGATTCGAACTACTGACCTTTTGGTTAGCGGCTGAACTTTTAACCACTGAGCTACCTTAAAATCCACCTCTCAA
This sequence comes from Trichechus manatus latirostris, assembly GCF_000243295.1. Classification (NCBI taxonomy): domain Eukaryota; kingdom Metazoa; phylum Chordata; class Mammalia; order Sirenia; family Trichechidae; genus Trichechus; species Trichechus manatus. The sequence continues at coordinate 3,565,502 of NW_004444004.1, read as the reverse complement.
TACCTTGGGGCTCTCAACCTCTAATTTGAGCCACATTATTTAACACCTGCAGAACCACTGAGATGCTGCCAGAAGACTAAATGCCCTGCCCATAGGCCACCCAAATTCATGCCAGTCAGAATGAACATTTGAGCCAATTTCCTACCTAATACTTAAGCCACTAAATAGTGTCTCTCAAAGCGGGGCCCAAGGCTCACCGGCATCAGAATCACCTGGGACCTTGTTATAAATGCAGATTCCCAGCCTCACCCTAGACCTACTCAGAATCTCTGTGTATAAGACTTGGCATCTGCATTGTAACAAGCTTACAAGCGTTTCTCTCACAAATAAAATTTGAGAATCACTGCTCTCCAGGCCCACAGTCTCTTCATGTCCATTTAACCAGTTACAGGCAGGAGAGGAGCACCTAAAACAAAGTACTCTCAGTTTAACAAAATATACTGAAAAATACAGGAGGGGAGAGAGAGATGAAAAGTCAGTCGCTGGTCTAATCACTTTTTTTTAAATTTATATGATATGAAAGAAGTAAGGGAAGAAAGTAGGCATGTCCACATGTCTACCAAGGGATTCAGACCAAGATCCAAAGGCATAATTTCCTGAATGGGATGAAAGCGAGCAAAATACTTTGGGCAGCGAGCAAGCCACAGTTCTAATAACCAGCTCTTTGTGATGGAAATTCAACAAAAAGATGTGGAGCTGGATCTGAAACTGCCTCTCTCCTCTGGCTATTTCAAAAAGCAGACAGGATTCTCTTAATGGGCACAAGATACATAGGAACAGTGCCCGGGAGACCTCAAGGGAACACAGACAGGGCCACCAGAGGGCAAAGAAAAAAGGAAAGCAAAAACTTAGCTCCATCAGTCAGTCACCATTATCCAGGCACACATTAAACAATTAATGTGCATGTACAGTATTGTATTAAGCTCTGCAGGGAAGTACAAGGGAAAAAAAAAAGACTATGCCTTTCCTTAGAAAAACTGTTCATGCTAATGGTGGAGACTGAACAAACATGCATAAACAGGTGACCAGCCAGATACTTACAGGATTACCTACATGCACACAAAGATATATTTTAAAGAACCAAATACCTGGAGGAATATTCAGAAGGTTGGGAAAAAAAGACGAAAGGTATTACTAGAATGACTGGAATAACTGGAGTCAGGTCAGGCTTACCTGGAAAGGTTTCGTAGAAAAGGAGCATTTCAGAGGAGTATTTATTGAAGGGAGGAACACAAAACAAATCCCACAAAGACTAAGAAGCTGGCACATCTATGGCCAAAGGACAAGAAGCCAGGGCGCCTACGGATGACCCACTGAATAGGAGCCAGCAACACACTGTAATTTAAAAGCAAGCACAGTGCTGGGCTGTATTAACAGGTGCATGGTGTGAAAAGGATGGGAAGTAAATCTTTCCTCTCTGCTTAGAGCAGGCTGGACCTCTGTTAAGAGTTACAGCATCCGGTTTTATATGCTGTGCATTAGAAGGATATGAAGAAATGGGCAAGGATCCAGAGAAAAGCAACGGAAATGATTGGAAGAATGGATTCTAGCAGCTATCAAGAAAGGTTAAAAGGAGTTGAGGTTTGTCAGTCTCTGAGCTTAAGGGAAAAATGTATTGGGCATCTGCCAGCTTTGATCGGCTTTGCCCAGCTTCTCTGTTTAAGTGACCACATAGTTACTCAGAGGATTAAAATGCTTTGCTCCACGTGGCCCGTTGCATGGAGAAGACTGAGATAGGAAAAGGTTAAATAATTTGCTGAGGTTCCCATAGCAAGCCATGAGCTAAACTAGCATCATCATAATTTTAAATCCCAGAACTGCCTGTGGGTTGTTTAATCCACCAATCCCTGCCACTTCTCTTTATAATGGACGCCTCCGAAACACTGTAACAATGAAAGATGGAAACAACCTCTGCAAATTTCCTTGGGGGAGAAAATAAAACAAACTAAAAGGAATGTCATGCCTCACTGCCCAGGCCCATACAAACATCATCCCCTGGTGTCCCCCTGGACTGATGACACAGGACACAGTCCATCTGATAAGCTGTCAGCAGATGGCTGGATCCTTCATTGTACCCATTACCCACCGACGTCAATTCCAAGCAGAAACAGTAATCAGTGCTCCAGACAACAGATGGGGAATGAGGAGGTGTGTCTGGTCTGAAGTCAAGGAGGAAAAAAAGGAAGCCTAGTTCTCAAATCCATCAGGTTTTCTCTAAAACAAACCCATCACATAGCAACGGGAATACACCAGTGTGGATTCAGTTAGTTCCAAAGGGTGTCACAAAATGCTCAAGTCTGTGCACTTTTAGCAAGGAGGAAGGAAGTAAGAAGATCAAAGAGTGAACCAAAAGCAGGTAAGCCTATTTGTCAGAAATCAGACTTGTAATATAGTTGAAAGAAGAAAGACAAGCAAATAGTAATGGCCACTCTAAAAAAAGTGATGGGGCTCAGTATTACTGCCTAAAAACCAGTGGCTTGGGGATAAGGGATCAATAACATCAATTATCATTTGCCATATGTCCACCCAGGGATACAGACTGCCTTATGTGCATAGACATCGAGGGTGAAATGGCATATGTTGTACCCCACTAAGTTCAGTGTCCAACCAGGACATGTTGACACAGACACATACAGAACCAAAAGGAAGTGGACATTCAAACAAGACACCCAAAATAGGATCTTTTTGTTAAGTTCATAAGATAAAGATCACATAACTGGACTCAAGGGAAATAAAGAGCCACTAAGCTAAGACGAAGGAGCCCTCGTGGCCTAACAGTTAAGAGCTCAGTTGCTAACCAAAAAGGTTGGCAGTTCGAACCCACCAGCTGCTCCCTAAGAGAAAGACCTGGCAATCTGCTCCCATAAAGATTACAGCCTGGGAAACCCTATAGGGCAGTTCCACTCTATCATATAGGGTAGCTATGAGTTGGAATCAACTCAATGGTACACAACAACAAGACCACCAGTCTTTACAGATACATTCAGTGAAATTCTGTCATTTTAATCCTTATTCTGAGAAACTGTAGGTTTTTAGTATTTACATAGCTATGGGAATCTCTTCCTGCTTAAAGCCTCAATTCCCATTGAGACAGCTGAGTCCTAAAGCAACCTCTGCCACTAACTTGCTGAGTGATTATTTTGGTAAACAGCAAAATTACTTAGTAAGTTCATCCCCTGTCACCCACACCTGCCAAAATAATATGCAAAAGAAGACTATCCAGGCTTGAAGAAATACTGGTAAACACTAGCGATATTTAACAAGGAGTTTAACAATGGTGTGTCAATCTTAGTGCTGGCTGATCCCGAGAATCCGCAAACATCTCCAGCTGGAGCTTTAGATATGAGATAGTGCTGGTTCAATCATGCAAGCCTACATCATTTTATAGTGCCAGGCCCTTTGAGAAATCAGACGAGACCAAAAAGAAACTCGACAGCAGGAATGTTAATCAAGAATAGAACTCGGACACAGTTCTTCTGCCCTTCCGTATGCTACTGAAGTTGGCAGTCACCCAAAGGCAGCATGGCTGTGCTGACAGTCTGGTAACAAGGCCTTGGGAATATTCTGCAGACTGAAAAATAGGAGATGGGGAGACAAACCGATTTCCCTCCAACTTCTCTACTTCCTGGCCTAAAGTCATACCACCCCTGTTACAAACTTACACTGACTCTCTGAGGACAAGGGCCTCTCTATGAAGCCAAAATTGAGTCCTTCTGTTGAGAGACACATTAAAAATGGTTCTACTAAAAAAGGTTGAGAATTTAGAGGGTTAAAATGTTGTGGGGTTGTTAACCAATGTCATAAAACAACATGTGTACTACTGTTTCATGAGAAACTATTTGTTCTGTAAGCCTTCACCTGAAGTACAATAAAATATAAAAAAAAAATAGCACATTAAAACATTAAAAAAAAATGGTTCTACTAAGTTAACCCTTTCACTTCAGCTAATGTCTCCCTTTCCTTTTCAGGACCTCTGAACCCCACAGACTTTACTGCCATAATATAGCCCAATTCAACTCACTCACTTGCCGAAGCATTTCTTTGTATTCATTATCTCCCCTGAGGAATACACACAGTCACAGGAAACATTTTAACATCCCTTTCTCCAGGCTCAAGCTAATCTATCACAACCAACGCTAAATAAGATAATGCATGTGAAAATGCCTTATAAACAGTGAAGTGCTAGATAAATGTAAGGTATCATGAATCATACATTCTATCATTAGTCATTGCTGCAACCAAGTCAGAAAATTACTTCTAACCTTCTGCTGATATATTTTTGTTAAGAACTCACATCAACTTTTCCATGGAGGGCGTGGAAAGTTGGACTTATCAAAGGCTAGATCCCGCAGTAGGCCAGGGGTTACCGTTTAAATGATATAAAGCAGTGACCTGGGGGGAAAGGGCAAAGGAGTATAATCCTAGTTGAGCTTAAGAATTCATCAGCACGATGCTGATCTCTGCCCTCAGCCTATAGCTTCAGAGTTTAAGCTAAGCACAAGAGAGTTGAAAAGGCACAGGTGACAAAAATCAGCCCATAGCCCCCAAAACATCCATCTCTCTGCAGCAGCCAGCACCAAGTGCCATCATCATCTGCATGTGTCGCCAGGGGTGGTCTGGTCAGGTTTACTTCACTGAGGAGATACAGGGAGCAAAAGTTAAACAGGGATTGGCCACCTGACCTCCTCAGAGAAGAAACCAGTTTCGTTTTTCCACACAAGCAGGCCAAAAGCATTTCAGAATAGCTCTGTTGCACCCCTATACACTGCTTACAGAAAAAAGAATCACAGAATATCAAGATCACAGAATGTCAAGAGCTAGTAGTACAACTCTGACACATTTTCCAGATGGGCAAACTGAGGCCCAGGAAAGGTACTATACAGAACTAGGCCTTCCAAGTCCTCTAAAAACTTCTAAAAGAAAACCTTCCCTCTAAAAACCATGGTGCTGCCAGGTTTGACATCATCACACCAGCAGCAGCCCCAGACAGGCTGAATTTAGTCCTTTGTTGACCTTCTAGATATGTGGTTGCCAGAGGCCTCAAGACCCCTTTGTAGAAGAGGCACCCTCTGACCCTCACCACCTGCCATCCAAAAAAAGCACTCCTGTCCAGAAGCCTCACACAGCAGCGGCTGCGATGCGTTGTGTCCTCTCATTAACAAAAAGCCCATTCATGAAAAAGAAAGAAAGAGGACTGGCTCAAATTTACACAGAAGGTCTATCTGGGAGAGCCCTGGGCTTCCTGTGAATGGCATCACTTCCCAAGAAGCCCTCTCTCAAAAAATACTGCCCACTCCATCCCTGCTCGATGCTTACAGCCACCCAATCAATAACAGCCTCTTTATTCCAAAGCTATCCACACCTCCTGGCCACATCTGCAAGAAGGAAAGGGGTCTGAGGCCATTCACCACATTTTACAGATTAGAAAACTGAGGCCAGGAAACTGCAATCAGACGAGTTCCAGGGAACACACAAGTAGCAAGTATCTGAGCCACAAGCAGACAAGCAGCACCATGCTCATCTGCTTCAGCCTCTCCTTGCCTCTCCACTGACAGCTTTTGGACCCAAACAGGGTGAGTTTGCTTTCCAACACAGATGCTAATTCATCTTTTGGCTGCAGGGAAGTGACCTCCCATTCCTGGACCCTGCCAGGCCTGTAAAATAGGGATAATAATCTCAACCTCCTGCCCCACGGAAGGTTGTCACAAGTCTCCTGAGAATAACTTTAGACAAATATGAAAGCAATAAAGATGCTAATGACAGGTTTCAAAACTGCCATTAGATAAAACACAACAGGTTTTCCACAGCCTGAAGTCTAAAAGAGACCGATGTTCTTCCTCTTCTTCTCTTCCTCCTCCATGATTTAATAGCTTTATAACAGTTCTCCACATAGGCTGAGTACAGGCAGACAGTCTCACTCTTGGTCCTCACCCAGATTATTTTTATGTATCTGGCAACTTTCCTTTGCAATCCCATTTGTTTTTCTTAGCACCACTAATAGGTGGAAGTTGCAAAGGTAAAGCCATCAGCTCACTGACCACCCCTGGACCATGACCACAGGAGACAGAATGACAGTGAAAAGATGGAGAAGTTTGCAAAACAAATAAACACCCTCTCACCATAAAGATCACCAGCCCAAAGTTCCTAAGTCAACCTGGGGCCTATCTCAGGGTGCACTTAGTAGGAGGCTGGTGCTGCCCCAGCACCTCAGAATTCAAAGGCAGACCTCACCCTAAGAGCATAAACTCCCAAATGAAAGAGTCATTAAGAGAAACCCATAAAAGTATTTCCCCAAAGTACCACAGTGGAGACAAGGATGCTGATGTGACCATCTCCAGGAAAGAGTGTCACGCCAGGCCCCTGGGAAATGAAGTACCGAAAAAGGGGCAAGGAGGCTGGGCCACTGTCCACAGATGGGATTCAGAAAGGGCACCTGGCTGGGGCTGGACTTCCTGTTTCTGAAAGGCCACCTAGAAGGGCAGCTGGCCTGAGTGCCAATCATTCCTAGGGTTCAGCACAGTGCTCCTCACCTCCACTGTGGGGCTGACACATTGTGCAAAGGTGAAAGAAAGCCAACTCTGAAATCGGCACAGAGGCAGCCACTCTCCGGAAAATCATTTTTAAGGGTCCCACTTCCCACAGGGATGAGGTGCTCTACACTGCCAAGTGCCCAGAGCACACAAATGACTCTATCACTTAGGCTGCTGAGGAAAAAGTCAACAGACTCACATGCATCATGGTGACCAGGTGACAGGGGTTGAGCAGGTAGATGACGGTCTTGGTGGCGAACTTAAAGCCCACCTCCACCCCGAAGGTCAGGCACAGGGCTACTAAGAGCAGATTCTTGCTCAGGCTCTCCTTGCCTTCCTCTGGCCGCTGGGTCACCTGCTCTGGCTGGCCGCCACGGCCACCCCTACCGTCCTCCTTCGTCTGCCTCAGGATGTGCCGCAGGGCCACCAGGATCTCCAACAGGGCCAGGGTCAGGACCACCACACTTTCCAGCAGCCGCTGCTGCCAAGAGAGGAAGGCAGCACAGTCGGGGCCCCCATTGCCTGCAAAGCTGGGGTCCACGCCCCCATAGAGCCAGTCCAGGAGACTCTGGTAGCTATACCGGGACATGATGCAAAGTAGTTCCCCTCGACCACCGTGCAGGAAGCAAAAAATGAGATGGAACACAAGCCCAGAGGGTTGCCCAGGGCGTGAGACATGTAAGGAGGGCACACCCCCAAACACCCCTCCAGACACAGGGGCACCTAAAGCAGGGGAGGGGACACTACACGCGAGGCCTGGGGTAAAGTGCTGGCTCTAACTTGTCCCCACGGCTGTCTGGGGAGCCCCCCGCGCTTCTCCAGTGGCCACCAACGAGGCAGGGTTGAAAGGAGCCGTTGGCCAATCTAAAAGGAAGGAGAGGAAAAAAAAAGGTCTCAAAGAGGCAATTGCATCGGGAATTACGAAGCAGGGAAGGGTAAGTAGCGAGGGAAGAAAAGGGGAACCAGGGGTAGAGGCGAGGCAGGCAGGGGCCAGGGCCAGCCGGAGGCCGGGAAGGTCAGGGCGGGGGACCGAGGGGACCCGGCAGTGCGCGGGAGCGAACAGGGGGCAAGAAGGGTGAGAATGAGGGGACGCGCGGAGGCCAGGAGAGGAGCTAGCGGGGCCGGGCGGGGAGGGCGACGGGATGGCAGGGACGCCGGACTCCTCGTCTCACGCACTCGCCACAGGGGGATCTCTTACTCCTGCAACCGCGTGGCCGTCTCTGCCCCCAGCTAGCAACTTCGCCGCCGACGGGCCCCTCCAGCCAATTTTAGAGCCCTCCAGGTCCAGCCTCCGGCGCCCGGCGCCCGGGTCCACCCCCAGCCCCCAGCTCCACCCCCCC
>NW_004444004.1:3505530-3557409 GCF_000243295.1 Trichechus manatus latirostris | reverse complement strand
CGCCCGGCCCCGGGGATGGGCCGCCGCGCCCCGCGGGGCTCCACTCACCGGCAGCTCGGCCGGCCGCCCCAGCTAGGGCAGCCGCTAGCCTCCCGCTCTCAGGCGCTGGGCTCCCCAGGCGGCCGTAGCCGCCGCCACCGCGCAAGGCTCCTCCTCCCGGTCTTCCTCCGCCTGCTTCAGCGGCGCTCGGTTCCTCCTTCTTCCCTCCCTCTCTCCACCCTCTCGCCGCCGCCGCTGCCTCCCTCCTCACTAGTACAGCTCGGCCTCTCGCCCCCGCCCCCTCCTTCGGGCAACCACTACCCCGCCTCGCCTTTTCCCTTCCTGGCCTCCCTTCTCTGCCCCTACCGCTCCCACCATTCACACCTCCCACCCGCAAGTCAGCGCTCCCTCCTTCTCCCTCCTCCTTGCTCAATCTCCGCCTCCTTCCTCCTCCTCCCTTGCCTGTCTCGTATTCTGCACTCTCGGAGCCTGCACGCTTGCACCCTCCTTCACCACCGTGTACAGCCTCCTCAGTGAAGGCTTTTGCCTTGACTCCGCCTCCTATGGTCCGATTCTCCAGCGCACTTTTTTGTATCCCGCGCACTTAAGCCGACCCTACCTAAGTTCTTGTGGACTGAGTAAACCTGTCTACTGATAGCAGCTGGGCGAGCTTTCTTTGAGGTGTTTACTGGATATGGCCTTCTCCTGTTCGCGCTTCCTCCTTTCTGCCGTTAAACAGTAGACTCTTCTCTCACCTGGCTAGCCACAGCCCCACTTCAGTGCCTAGGACAGGACTGGCAGCCCTTTCCCTCGCTCTTCCCCTTCTTGCTCTAGCTGTATTTTTCTCCCTTCTCCTCAGGCCACACAGCCCACCCCTGCCACTCTCTCGCCTTCCCTTCCTTCTCCCCTCTCTCCTGCCACGCCTTCAGTCACAGCCCAGCAGGGGGAAACGAAGCTTCCCCTGACCTCTTTCCCTCCTCCCTCCCTGTAAGGGAGCAGCTGCTTCCAGGCCTGCTCGTGGCTGAGAGCCCTGTCACTGAAAGGCCAGCTAGGACTGTGTGTCAGAGCCCAAGAATTGGACAAGGGCGGCTGATTGAAACATGGTCTCCTCTTCCCTGCTGCTTTCTACCCATAGACTGTTTTGGGGACAAGGAAACAGGGCAAGGACCTTCTCAGAATCTACCTCATGTTGATTTAATATTTATTGAAGACTCACAATGAGTTAGGAAGGCTATCCAGAAAAACACAGTTAGGCACCTTGCCTAGGAAACACTTCCGGGTGCTAGCTGCAAGCCAGGCTCAAAACATAAAATACAATCTACTGTTTTATCAAGTCATTGTCCTCCCATCCTTTCCAAGTCTGGTTTCCTTGACAAATATAGCCTCAGAGACAAGTAGCCTTGTCTAATTTGAAGCTTTATACAGCATCTACCAGGGGCCTGACTTTCTTCAAGTGCTAATTAATAAAGAACAACAACAAGCAATAATTGATTCAGAGGCTCACTCATTCCTTCTCCTTTCCCTGATATATTAAATCTGCAACAGCATAACCAAAGAACAATAGCAACAAAGCTGTGGCACTCCTGGCAAAGGCATGCAGCATCTGGAGACCTCAAGTTCCTGTCTTCAAGGAAGTAAGAATAAGGTTGTAGCACTTGGTGGATGGCTTCACTAATCCTTTCAATTTCCGTGCTGAACTTGAGTTGGGAATTTGACCTAGCCCTGTCCTCTGTTTGCAAAATAGCCGTCTTTAATGACTATAGCCAGGCCAGTTTTCTCACAGAGCCACAGATGTGGTTAAGAGCTCAGCTGCTAACCAAAAGGTTGGCAGTTCGAATCCACCAGTCTCTCCTTGGAAATCCTATGGGGCAGTTCAGCTCTGTCTTACAGGGTTGCTATGAGTTGGAATCGACTCAACAGAAATGGATTTGGTTTTGTTTTGGTATAGGTAGAATAGCAAAGTGTTTAGGACTTGAATTTGAATCCAGTTTATGCCACTTACTTGCTGTGTGACCTTGAGCAATTTACTCAACCTCTCTGTACCTCAAATGCTTCATATATAGATTGAAGGGTACTATTATCTAATCCTGGAGCCCTGGTGGCATAGAGATTAATTGCTCAGGCTACTAACCAAAAGGTCAATAGTTTGAATCCACCAACCGCTCCTTGGAGACCCTATGGGGTCGCTATGAGTCGGAATCAACTTGACAGCACCGAGTTTGGTTTATTATGCAATCCAGGAGCCCCTGGGTGGCACAAACAGTTAAGTATTGGACTACTTAGCGGAAAGGTTGGTGGTTTGAACCCGCCCAGAGATGCCTCAGAAGACAGGTTTAGCAATCTGCTTCTGAAAGTTCACAGCCTTGAAAACCCTATGGAATGCAGTTCTACTCTACACATATAGGGTCGCCATAAGTCGGAGCCAGCGCAACAGCAACTAACAACAATTACCTAATCCATACAGTTATTATGCGGGTTAAATGAGTTAAATTTTGGAGAACACTTACTATTTGGTGCATATAAAGTGCCCAATAAATGCTAGCTCTTATTGTTACCCATCTCTGTGCCTCTGCTCACATTATACACACTCAAATTCAGTGCCCTTCCCCAAATCTGCATACACAATCTTACCTATCCTTCAAAGCCCACGTAAAAATCCCACTCATCCCAACCCTTTCAGCTCCCAAAGTGCTCTCCCTCCTCCGAACTTCTACATCATTTATTGCCTGCACTACTCATTTTACTCTTAATCACATACTGCCTTCCATTGTTAATCCTGTCTCCCGCACCCGACTTTTTGAGAGCAGGGGATGGGTTTTAATCTTTTCTAAATCTCCCAGAGCATCTAGCAGAGTGGCAGACACATAGTAAACCCAAACCCATTGTTGTGGAGTCCATCCCGACCCATAGCATCCCTATAGGACAGAGTAGAACTGCCCTCATAGGTTTTCCAAGGCTGTGATCTTTATGGAAGCAGACTGCCACATCCTTCTCCTGCAAAGCACCTGGTGGGTTCAAACTGCCGACCTTTCGGTTAGCAGCTGAACGCTTTAACCACTGTACCACCAGGGCTACTTAGACACATAGTAGGCACTAGATAAACACTAGATTGTTGTCCCCATAGGTAAAAGGCAAGCAATAATAGAGCTGAAATGGTGTGTCAAGTTTAAGAAACTGAAAAAACTTCAGAAAAATGTCCTGATCATTTCCTTGCTGGGACACAGGCCAGAGCCTTCTTGTCTCCAAACAGTAACAACAGCAAATGAATTTTGCTTTTTAAGTAGAGCCTTGCAGCGCACAGTAAAAGGAAACCTGAGATCTAGGCTCAATTCAGTGAGACCTTCAGTAAAATCGTTTCTCCTTGCTTCAGTGTATTCCAAGGCAAAATGAGGGGATTGTGCTAGAATGTTCTGTAAGATACCTACCAGCTCTAATAGTCTATGATTCTGTGAAGTCAGCCTTCCTGACTTTTCATCACAGTCATGTCTGAGTCTTAAAGCAGAAAGTGGATCTATCTAGCTGGCTTGGTGATGTGAGTCACTCTCTGCCTGTTGAGACATTGCCCTAAATTCCTTCCTCCAAAGTGCTTTCCTAGCTATTAGCTCAGCTGACCTCCTGTGTAGTGCGAAGGGTCAGAAATATCATCTCTGTTGTACCACAGAGAAACTGATGCTTAGAAAGGTGAAGTGATTTGCCTAAGATCATGCAAGTTAGTGGCAGAGGGAAGACTAGAATTTGGGGTTCTAACTCCTGGTCCAGTGCTCTTTTAACAGTATGGGCCAGAGCAAGCTCTTTCTCTTTGACCAGGGCATCTGACCTATTCTCCTCCTGCCTTTATTCTTTGAATCCACTCCTGTCCCTCCACCCACAATCAAACCTGAAAATCAAATGTGTGCATGATCGCCCACAAGCAAAAAACAATGCACAGCCCTGCTATTACAGGAAGTGTTGCCAGTAAAAATAAACCGCATGTGTACGGAGGAGAAGGAACAGAGAAGACTTTGTCCTGATCTGTCTGCTTATTGCTTCTTTTTTGTTTTTTGTCCCTCATTCATTCAACACCGGCATTCCGTCCACAAACATTTACTGAGCCTCTATTATGTGCATAAGGAGCCCTGGTGGTGCAGTGGTTAAGTGCTCCGCTGCTAACTGAAAGGTCAAGATTTGAACCCCCCAGCCATTCTGCAGGAGAAAAATGTGGCAGTCTGCTCCCGTAAAAGTCATAGCCTTGGAAACCCTATGAGGCTGTTCTGCTCTATCCTATAGGGTTGCTATGAGTTGGAATTGACTTGATGGCAGCAGATTTGTTTTTTTATTATGTGCATAGGAATGTGCTAGACTTGTAGGCAATCTCTGCCGTCAAAGAGCCTAAAATCCAGCAGGGCAGAGCAGACTCACAGACATGGAATGTTAAAGAACAATACTTGAGGGAGGTATAAATACTAGCCACGAAGGTAGGAATCACTGCAACAGAGCAAATCCTGCATGTATTAAGTGACCTGTATAGATAAGGAGTGCAAGAAGAATTCGGGAGTAGTTCAACACCAGGTAAAACTAATCCATGGTGAGAAAGATCAGCATGGTCATTACCCTTGTGGGGCTACTGACCAGGAGGGAACAGGAGAGAGCCTGCAGGGGTGCTGGCAGTGCTCTAAGTCTTGATCTGGGTGGTGGTTGCATGGGTGTATCCATATGTAAACATTCAGAGAACCGCACACTTTAGATGTGCATTTCACTGTATGTCAGTTATGCCTCAACTAAAAAAAAGAAAGTTCAGGGAAGAGAGAGACCACCAGGAGATGGAATTGCCAGGAACATCATGGAGGGAGAGATGGCGTTTGGTTGGGGCTGTGAATGAATCTAGCCCAGTGGTTGTCAGCTCTGGCTGCACTTTAGAATAATCTGGGCAGCTTTTTAAAGATCCTGATTCTTGGGCCCCACCCCGACCAATACAATCAGAAGCTCTGGGAGTGGGGCCTTGGTATTGGTGTTTTTTTTAAACCAAGACTGAGAACTACTACAGGTCTAGTCACTACAGCAAAAAAAATCTAAGGCTAATGAAATACCGTAAGTGACCAAGTGCTTTGCATACAGTATCTCATTTAAAATTCATGACAAACAATCCTGAGAAGTACATACTGTTATCATCCCCATTTAACAAACAAGAAAAGGGAGGCTCAAGTCAGACTGCCTATAAGTGGCAAAGCTGGAATTTCATCCCAGATTTACTAGCTCAAAGCCAGTGACTTGAACCCATGCACAGTATTGCCTCTCAGCAGATCATACCACTAGGAAAGTATAGGCAGAGACTCTTGACAGATAAGCTGGCTGTCCTTGAAGAGGCTTTTTAAATTTTCTTTCTTTTTTTCTTTTCTGTTGAGGGTTAACTTACATGCACTCAAAATTCATTAGTCTTAACTATACAGCTTGATGAGTTTTGACATATATACCCCTGTAATCACAACCCAGATCAAGCTACAGAACAGTTTCATCATCTCCAAAAGTTTCTTCATGCTGGCCTCCCAGTCAATACCCGTTCCCAGCGGCAACCATTATTCTGATTTCTATCACCATAGATCAGTTTCGCCTAGTTTTGAATACCGTATAAGTGGAATCATAAAGTATGTACTCTATTGTGTCTGGCTTATTTTGCTCAACTTTATGTCTCATGAGATTCATCAGATCGCTTCTTATGTCAGGAAATGAATGCTAAGAGCATAGGCAATGCTATACCAGTCAGACTCAGGACCTGTCGGGGCTCAGGTCTTTAATTGCAGAGCTGGGAACTGCTATTGCTGGGAAGCCCTTCTCCACCCCTGTCCCTATAATGTGGTTCCAATGATGCACCCACAGCTGATGTTAACAACAGGGCTCCCATTTCGTATTTCTATGGGATTATTCAAGACACTGAGAACACATTAACCTCACATAATCACAGAATCCAGCTTCCTGGAATAAGAGAAAAATGTGTGCTGTGTTGAACTCAGCCTCTGGAATCCAGGAGCTAGGGAAGACTTCTGGTCATCCCAATGCCAGACAGGTCCCAAGGGCATGATTACTATTTGGGAAGGGCATGCCTGCTACAACCCCACTTTAAGAAAGTACAATGAAGTCCTCATAGTTCCCTATAATCCCCGTCAGAACTCAGCCCAGAGTACCTTGGCAGACCCCAAAATAACACAAACTGAACACAGCTACTCTGCCTCTCCTTCCCTCATCCATCCACTCCAGCAGGGACAGATTATCCAATAGGCAAGGTGAGTATGGTGCTTACCTTGCTTACCAGATTATCTATAGTGAACAATTTCACATGGGTTTCACCACGTCTTAGTTATTAAGCACAAGTAAGCCCGTGCTTACTTTTTTAGTGGGTCATCTGCCCCTGTCAGAGATTGTAAAATTGAAAAGAGGCTTTGATTCTGTAGGAAGGTGTAGGGTTGGGAGAGAGACAGATGCCAGCCATACCTAGAAGCAGAATCTTTAAAGTGGTGAAAATATGTGAAATTTTTCACTACAGATAATCTGGTAAGCACAGTAAGTACCGTGCTTACCTCGCCTATGGCTAATCCACCCCTGCACCCCAAGCTAACCAAACCCAGGTTCCTGTTTTTTCAGTTATTTCCTTTATTTTTGTAGGTAATTTCAAATTTCCAGATTTTCCAAGTCCATTGCTAGGTATTAGCTCTTCTCCCCATAGTAGAAACCATAGAACCACTTTTGAATTGGTTTAGTCATATATGCATAGCTTTACTCTTTCTCTGTCCTTTCTGGATGTACAGAATGAGGCAAAAATAATAACTCGAGCTCCCACAATGTGCAGAGTTCTTTAATCAGAGCTGTTTGCATTCTATTTCCTGACTTGATTGTGTTTCCTTTCTTCAACCTTGACTTTGACCTTTATTTGTAAGTCTCCTGTACATACATCAAGCTAACTTTTCCATATGGTTACTTAGTATCTGGTGGATTTTTGTTGTTGTTGTTGTTTGATTATCTGCTTCCTTGTTTGGCTCCCTAACTTCTAACCTACTTGATCCCTCTAGCAGCAATTTTCACCTACTCCCCACTTTATCGCATGACCCACTTAAAAAAAAGGAAACCCAAACCCATTGCTGTCAATTCTGAGCCATAGTGACCCTACAGGACAGGGTAGAACTGCCCTATAGGGTTTCCAAGGAGCAGCTGGTGAATTTGAACTACCAACCTTTTGGGTAGCAGCCAAGTTCTTAACCACTGTACCACCAGGGCTCCCATGACCCACTAGGTGAGAAAAAGCACTATGTTAGGAGACAGAAATTATCCAGGTTCTATCCTTAGCTTCTTGACTTGATACCTAACCTACTTCTTGCTTTACTTTCCTCGTATTTGTCAGGAAAGTACAAATCCCAGCCTCTCCCTACTTCAAAAGGAGAACCTCAGGACAAATGAGATTATATGCAAGAGACTCTTTGCAATATTGCTGATAAATGCAAATTCAAAAAAATGATTACTGTCATTAAATCTTAATAAGATAATAATGGGAAAGTCATGCTTCCATAAAGAAAGCCATATAAAAGTACTTATACCAGATACTAAACAAAGAAGTAAAAACTTCAGTAGCAGCACAAAGAAAGGTCTTCATTTTGGGGTAGACAAACTTTGTAAAACACAGTTTTCAAAGTAAACCAACTTTGAATAGAAGCTGGCATTATTAAATCTTTATTTACAATCCCAAAAGCCCAAGCCAAGTTGGAGAAAAAGTTCCAGATTCTAACAAATTACTCTTCAAGCTTCCAAATTTAAACTTTCCCTTAATTCTATTAATCAACTATCACTGGACAAGTATTTACTTGGCTTGTAATGCTAAGCTACCAGTTACTCTGTCATCAGAAATTCAATTTGGCTTTATTTAGCTATCTAAATCATGAAGCAGTCAGGCAGTTGTCTTTTTTTCCAGGGGTTCCAAGAAAGGTCTGTGGTTAAATGTCACAGGTTTGGACAGAGCCAAAATCTTGCTGTGGCACACTGGGCAAAGCAGGGAACTCTTCAGGACTCGCCCTGCCCTTAACACAGCCTGGGAAAGCCTGGCTGAGCAGCAATGCCATGTAGTAGAAAGTACATGGGACCTGGAGCCAGGAGACCTGGGTTTGATTTAACTGGCTGAAGCAAGTCACTCCCTTTCTTGGGGCCTCAGTTTTCACTTTTGGAATCCAAAAAGATTTCAGTGACTCATCTCTAAATTCCCTTCTAGCTTTAATATTCCTGGGAAACAATTGGGAATGTTGGTGTAAAAGAACTGGCCTTACAAGTTCAGGCTGCAGTTTGGAGTCCCGAATTCCTAGCCCATTGCTTTCTTTTTTATCTGCGGTAATGAAGGAACTGCTCCATTGGGTAGAGACAAGAACCATTCACTCCAGGCTAAGCTAGCCACAGTTGCATGCAAGACAGAAGACCCAGAATATTCCTGAGAAAGGCTCGTTTCTACTGCCTGTATTCCTCACATCATTTTTTTTTTCATTGTGCTTTAGGTGAAAGTTTAGAGCTCAAGTTAATTTCTCATTCAAAAATGTATACACATATTGTTTTGTGACATTGGTTGCAGTCCCCACAATGTGACAGCATGCTCCCCCTTTCCACCCCGGGTTCCCTGTGTCCATTCATCCAGTTCCTGTCCCTTCCTGCCTTCTCATCCTGCTTTTGGACAGGAGCTACCCATGTGGTCTTGTATATTTGATTGAACTAAGAAGCACATTCCTCACAAGTATTAATTTTTTGTTTTATAGGCCTGTCTAATCTTTGTCCGAAAAGTGGGAATGGTTTCAGTTCTGGGTTCCTAGATTGTCATATATAGTCAATTCTCTTTTTTTTTTTGGGTCTTTGTTGTAAGAGGGTTGAGAGGAAGCATCTGACTATTTCGCCATCTTGGCCCGGCCTCTCTCTCTCTCTCTCTTTTTGATAAGCATGCATTGAGTGTGGCTAGTGCCAGATAATATATACAAAACAGGTATTTACTTTATTGCTAAAATTTCACAGAAAACATCTTTCAAGCATTACAGGGCATAAATGCACACTCCTTCTTTTTGCAGAAGTTGAATATTGCAAGAAATGTTTTAAGTTACTGATGCAGAAAATAACATAAAAGTAAATATTGACTTTATTTCATGAATCAGTATTTGAATGACAAAGTAAAAGAACAATTTGGACCTGAAATCGGAGACGCATGGGTTCAAATCCCTGCCATGGATGAGCTTGTGCAACCCTACACAAGTGACTTAACCTGTCTGAGACTTTTTCCTTCTATGTGAAATGAGAATAACAGTATCCACCTAGCAGGGTAGTTGTGAGGATCAATGAGGTAATCTGTATGGAAAGTAGCTAGCATCCTGTCTGGCAAGTAAGGTACTCAATAACTATTTGCTTTAGAGAATTTCCCCCTTTCCAATTCCAAATATTCATATTCTAATCCTAAGGCAGAAATCAAATCTACCCCACCTTGGTAAAGTGGGCCAAGTTTCTGTTGAACACGCTTTCACTTCTGTAGCCTCAGGTGGAACTGGCATCCCGTCCTGCCACAACATAGCAGGAGCATTATTAGAAACCAAACACTTTCCTGCAGGGGAGGCAGAAGAAAGAAAAACAAGCATCTGGTACATGTGCGATTGATTTTGAGATGTAGGCAAGCTGGCAGTTTGTAGTTGCTCTTTTCCTGAAGTGCAATGCTGTTAGAAATCAATATGCTGAAAGCAGTTTTGGAAAGCTAGCATGGGAACCCCTAGAGAGTTCCAAGAGCTGTTGACCACATCCATTCTGGCTCCGGGCAAGTCCCCTACCCTAACCTGGAACTCTGGGTATAAGACGAGCACTCAGGGCACTATCTACTACCTGTTACACGTGAAGATAAAGTTATCAGTCCCTCATGGGGAGGCCAAGAACTTTGATTCTATGTTGCAGCAGTGGGGTCAGATTGGAGAGAGGAGATAGTTGTCATCTGACTTGAGATTACTATGGGGTATTGCCAATAAGCTTCCCCCTTCGAGTGAGTTAAAGGGTGTCTGGGGCCAGGTAGATTTGCATCTCTTGTGAGAATTCTTGAGGGAAAGCATGGCAGTAGCAATCAGCTTCCAAATTTACACTTAGATCTCAATCTACTCCCAAGAATAATAACATTGTTAAAAATAATAATAACAGTTATTTATTGAGCACTTATGTGCTAAATTATCTCAGCCCTGGCTGGGGGAGGCTTAGAGAAAGGGAAAGGATAAGTAATTTGCTTAAGATCACACTGCTGATGAGTGGAAGGGCAAGATTGCAAGCTAGGTCTGTCAGAATGCAAAGCCTGACCAGCTAACCTCCATACCAAACTGCCTCTCACCTAAAGTCTCATATGGCCTGTGGCCTGTTCTTGCAAGATGACTGACTAGGTGTGGAGGACCAATGTGTGGACAGGAGCACAGTCTCTACAGTTTGGGGTTTGGGAGTAGAGAAGCCACCAGGCCACTCAGGGTTTGAGCCCAGGACCTCAGCCTCATTATCATAATATTTTAATGGTCTGAGCATCTGTTTCTATCTCCTACCATTAACGATGGGTTGGTTGCTTCACCTACTGCTTGCTGTAAATTGGCAAGTGATTTAGCTCTTTCAAGGGCCCATTGGGCATAGCTGGCATCTGCTTTCAAAACACTTGAGGACTCAATTGCTTCAGAGAAGTTCCCTTTTGAATGGGGTTATCTGGATATTGATGGGTTTGTTTCTAAGGAAACAGACAGAAACAGAAATAACAGAGAAATAAGAGACAGAAGTCCCATTTTGTCCTTTGATTGACCCTATAATGGATTGAATTGTGCCTCCAAAAATACGTGCTGTAAATCCTAAACCCCTATACCTGTGGACGTAATACCGTTTAGGAATATGATATGACTTTCTTTGTTATATTAATGAGACCATATCAGTGTAAGGTGTATCTTAAGCTAATCCATCACTTTTGAGATATAAAAAGAGTAGATTAGGCACAAAGAAGTAAGCACAAACTGAGGAGAAGATACACACCACATAAAGATCGCCAGGGAACCGAGGAACAGAAGCTGAAAAGAGACAAGGCTCTTCCCCCAGAATAGACAGAGAAAGCCTTCTAGAGCCAGCACCTTGAATTCAGATTTCTAGTTTCCTTAACCGTGAGAAAATAAATTTCTGTTTGTTAAAGCCACCCACTTTTGGTATTTCTGTTACAGTGGCACAGGTTACGTGCTTGGCTCCTTACTGAAAGGTTGGCAGATCAAACCCACCCAGCAGCTCCATGGCAGAAAGACCTGGTGATCTGCTCCTATAAAGATTACAGCCTAGGAAACCCTATGGGGCAGTTCTACTCTGTCACATAGGGTCACTATAAGTTGAAAATCAACTCAATGACACCTAACAACAACAACAACATATAACTAAGACAGATCCCTAGGATGCTAATCACACATATGCACTGGGGGGTTCCAAAAACAAACACTTATACTCAGATGCTTAGATTACCTCTATGCTTCCCAGTTGCTATCTAGAGCCTCCGCCACTTTGTGCTACTCTTTGTGGCAGGGGCTCATCTTTAGGACCACTTCCTGCCCCCTTCCTCCATCTCTTCTCTTCATCAACTTTCCACCCGTTCTTTCCTCCAGGCTTCATCTCTACATGCCCTCCTTCTTCCTGTAATGGTTAAACAGCATGGCGTGCATGTGACCTATGTAGTTCGTGATATGCTATCAGTTCACAGCTTATAGCACAATTACAGATTCCATTCCTTTCCATATTGGATATTTCCTTGACTCAGACTTAGAACAGTTTGCAGGAACTATATGTAGAGAAAGGTACACTTCGTTGGTAAGGCAGGTGAATAATGAGCTGCGGTGACTGCAGGAGACCCAAATGGAGGTTTTTTATTTTCTCCTTTGGAATGGGCCATCTTTGACAGTCATGGCATTTTTTTGGTGCTTCTGAGTTTGTACAACATAATGTTATATGAACTTAATCACGTGAATGAAGAGTGAAGGGATCTACTATAATAAACTCTAATTGGACTTTAAAGGGCAAATATAAGTGGGTAAAGGGTGCACGAGATCTTTCCATATCACTTCTTACAACCGTCTGTGAATGTACAATAACCTCAAAATAAAGAGTTTAATTTTTAAAAAAAGGAAATGGAAGATCTTTATACATAGGATTTAGTCTGGAGTTTCTAAATGAAAGAGATCAAGGGATAATTGGGTCTAAGAAGTTCTGTTTCCCTCAAAAGTCAGCTCTGACTTTGTGTATAGAAACCATGCCCTGATTAATATTCAGTTGTTTTAAAGTAAAAGAAAGAAAGAAAAAAAATGCAGAGGGAAGAATGAGATATTTCTTATGGTGTTGTTTATTCTCTTTATTGTATTCAACATGGGTTTTTTTCCCCCCATCAGTAGAGTCCACTGCAATCACTGAAGCTTATTTTCGCTCAGTCACATCATCTAATTGGGATTGGTCATGTTCACTATAAACAGAAGGGAGTTCCCCAGAATGGTGATTCTAGAAAAAGGATTTATGGGCCTTCTAGGGCCATTTGCATCCTCTGGGCCTCTCCCAGCCCCGTCGGCGTCTCTCTTCCTTTCTTTTCCAATCACATCATCCAAAGATTGGATTTCATCCTGTTTTCTATAGGAGACAGATCAGGCTTGCCTGGAAAGAAAACATCCCTGGAGAAATTAGAGTCTGACTAATTCTCATTTCCAGCATCTAAAGGCAGAGGATTAGATTAAGAAATAAATAACATAATACTGTGCTTGAATTACACTATGAGCTCTCTTAATATGTGGAATTTTTAATGGAGCCCAGCCAAGGTGGTTCTTAGTAGCAGACGCTGAGTACTATATTGGTCGCAGGCCCTGCAAATCGAGGAGGAGGACAAGAGGAATAACTTAGATTTAGAAAATGAATAAGCAAAGCAGAAAAGTGACTTCTGTTTTTTCTTCTTGCCCTCATGTAAGCATTCGAAGGCATAATGTTCAGCGTTAAACTATACGTTTATGCAAGTGATGGAGGGATAGGGGACGGCAGAAGCACAATTGCGTTATAGCCAGCACCTGTATGCAAAGGCACTAAATATCTACCATTAAGCAGGACAAGCCTGGGTTTTCACTTCCTGTCCCTTTTGACACCCCTCCAAACTACTTTCACTGCTCCTTCTTTCTTGCTGTTATCTTCCCTCTCTTCCTCACCCTGTCTCCCGCCATTTAGCCTTTTCCTCTTGCCCAGAGAATCATATTTACTTTCACACACAGCCTAAAAATGTTCAGATAGTGCCACCCGACTGAGGAACTTGGCAGGTATTTTTGTCAATCTCTTGTCATTGACTCTTCTGCTCTGGGTCCACTCACATCTCTGGGATTAGACATCCCAGTCATTCCAAATGGCCCCTACATTTTCCCAAGTATCCCGGATTAACACACCTAAATCTGGGCTTTGTGGCAAGGGGAAAGAAGGTAGGCAAAATGACTTGCTTGTGCTGAAGTGACTCCCTTGGCTATTCTCCAGCCCTACAGAGAAGTACAGTTGCAACAGCGTGGCTCTGACATTTCCCTGCTTTCCACCCTCATTATCACTCCCATCTGCCCAGATTCTTGCCTATTCTTCTAGGCAGGTGAAAAAACACCTGCAAAAATGACTATTGCTTCTCGGATTGCTATAACATCCAGAAATAGCAACATTAGAGGTCTGTAGAGAATGGGAGAGGAATGGAAGGGAGAGAAATTGTGTTCTCTGTCCATTAGGTTGGGATTACAAATAAGACAGAACAGTCACTGGCCTCTCTTTTGGAGTCCTCTTTCTTCTTATAGGAGCAAGTGAAACCAGAAGGGGGAAAGGAAGACTTCTAGGAAATCAGAAGATGAGCTAGAGTAATGTGTCATAGATTTAATTCTTCCCCTACCAAAAGGAAAGTAGAAATGGTGGCCTGAATTCCAAGTAAAGCAGTTGCCTAAGAATGTGCAATGTCAAGTGACTGGAGATGCTTAATGGGCATTGTCTGAGTAGCACAGTGGCAAGGTTGTTGACAGTAAGAGGCTTTGAAGTAAGAGCAATCTGGTTTTTTTGGTATTAGATCTCCAAGAGAAAATGTTGAGTAAGCACCTGGACAACGGCAACAGCTCCCCAATTCTGATAACTCTGCAGCTGCTTTTTATGCTTGATTCACGTTCCTAAAAATAGGGATATGAATCTCTGTTTTACAGATGAGAAAAATAATGAGGCTCAGGGAGTTTAAGCAACTTGTCCAAGGCCACCCAGTTGGTAAAATTCATCCTTTCATTCTTTTAATCATTCAACAAATGTTTATTGAGCATAGT
The DNA here is from genome assembly GCF_000243295.1 of Trichechus manatus latirostris. NCBI lineage: Eukaryota > Metazoa > Chordata > Mammalia > Sirenia > Trichechidae > Trichechus > Trichechus manatus. Next base: position 3,543,100 of record NW_004444004.1, on the reverse strand, counting down.
TCCAGGCAATGGAAAAACAGCAGTGAACAAGACACATGAATGCCCTGCCTTTCATGGAGCTTAAACTCTGGTGGAATAAATGATCCCATAAGTAAAAGACACTTAAGTGCTATGTCATTGACTTGGTAGTATATCAACTGATAATCCTAGAACAGATCTTTTTAAAACATAAATTCCAATCTAGTAGATCTGGAGTGGAGCCTGAGATTCTGCTTTTCTAATAAGCTCCTGGGTGATGCTGATGCTGTTGGTCTAGGGACCACACTTTGACCAAGGTCCTAGTATAAAATGCACCGTCAGGGAAATAGGAACAGGTACTTGCCGTCTGTCCTTTCATGTAACACAGTCTAGAAAGAGAGGGTTAATTACAGCCGGTGGAGGAAATTTCAAGGAACCAAGACTTGGAACTAGACACCTGTATCAGTCAGTCATAGCAAGATGTCACACCCAAAAGATTAATTGAAAAAGATATGGGCAAGATTAAGGGAAGCAACAAAGGATGGTGAAGGCTTTTGGGGACTAAAAACAACGGGAAGTCAATAGCACCTGTGATGGTTAAGATTGTGTGTCAACTTGGCTGGGCCATGATTCTCTGTGTTTTAATGTAATCACTCCCATGATTGACTATACTGTGAGTAGCCAATCAGATGAAAGGGATTCTCCTTGGGGGTGTGGCCCACATCTGTATATAAGCAAATGTTCTGGCTTTTTGCTCTCTCTGGATCCTGCGGCTGCTTCCTGTCGTCTCATCTCCTGTTCTTGGGACTTGAGCTGTCAGCTAATCTGCCGAACCTGGGATTCGTTGATCTGCACAGCCTGTGAGTGGGAGCCCTGCTCTCCAACCTTCTGATCTTGGGCTTGCCAGCTTCTGCAGCTGTGTGACTTGGGAGAGGCCTCTACCCTGATCCACGGACTTGGGACGTTCTAGCCTCTACAATCGCGTGAGCTGTTTTCTTGATATAATAATCTCTCTATATATATATTTATACACTTTACTGGTTTTGCTTCTCTAGAGAACCCAGCCTAAGACAGCACCGATAGGGCTGAAGCACCAAGCAAAAGGAAGAATATTACCAGTGTCTGGGGAGATCTGAAGTTCAGAAAGAGGGACCACCCAACAGCAGCTGTGGCCACAAAGGAAACCAGCCATGCCAAGACATGGCCTACGTGAGAAGAAGAAGAGAGAATATATACTCCAGCTACTCTTTTCATTGGCCCTCCAATCTCCTGCCAGTACCTCTCACTGGCCAAACTCAATTAAAAGCCAGAGGGCAAAGGAGCCTGGGTGATGCAGTCTGTAGAGGTCAGCTTCCTGAGGCACAGAGCAGGGCAGAGCAGGGAAGAGAACGGATCTGGAGAAGCACTCAGAGAATAGCCACCATAACCTCTTTTCTCTTAAGTAAAGGGATCAGACACAGCATCAGTCAATGGGCGAAAATCTAGTCAAGTGGACACATTCAGAGATCATAGTGACAGGCCACAGAGAGAATGGAGCTCAGGCAGGCAGTTGGCATTCGAGGCCTAGTACAGGTAATGCGATTTCCTGACAGGTGTGCTGAACAGAGCACTGGGAATTCTAGAAGGAGCTGGTGTTCAGAGATTCAGCTGGGCAGTCAGCATCAGGGAAATGTTACGGGGTTTCAACACCACAGCCACAGGCCTGGGGCTCGGGAGCATAATTCCAGTTTCTGAGGATGGGGAAGAAAAGGACTCAACAGAACAGGGCAAGCTTAAGTTATAGAGGATAATGAAGGCCCAAACAAAGGTTCAGGAACAAAAGGCCAGAATCTGTTGCTGGAAGAGCGCTATAAGATGGAGGCTTAGACTCAAGCTGAAGGTTAAATTCATTACCACAGTGTCATAGCAGGACCAGCAGCACATTGTCTTGAACCTGAACATTGAACTAGCTCTCCTTATGGAGGGCAGGATTAGACCCAGAGCTATGGTATCGCTGACTGAGCCTGTAAATTGGAGTCAAGAGGCTACAAGGGGGAGCTATGAAGAGAGGAGGGCTTTGGGGACATGGAGGCCAAACAGATTCCACACGCTTCTGTCAGGAATTCTTTGAACTCACAAGGGGGCAGAAAGTGTGTTAAATGGCATGGTACAAATGGGGAAATTTAATACTGATAATTGAGCAGAGATTATGAAAAAAATTCTGATTTCTCTTTTATCTGTCAGACCAGAAAGCATTTGGATGTGAAGAATATTAAACTAATATTGGGAAGGAAGAGATGGCAGAGAGATTTGAGAGTGGACTGATGGAGGGGACTGACAAAAGAAGACAAAGGGAATCTAGTACTTACAAAACTATGCCCTGGATGAGATAAGTGGAAATGTAGGAAGAACCTGAGGAAGCCGGAAACTAACACGGCAAACATCACACCAGTCTGTCCGGTTCTAGAAACCGTTATCTCCAACCAGTGTTGCCCCTGGTTTACAGCTCTGAGTCAGCGGTACAGCACTGTCTTTCTGGCTCATTTTGAAGGAGAGCTATCAGGCTTTCTTGGCCTCTCTGCTCAGGGAGTTGAAGAGTATGGCTTCTAGAGCCCAACAAGTATGGGTCCAAATTCCAGCTCTGCCACTTAACTTCTCTGGACCTAAGTTTTCCCATCTGTAAATAGGATTGATCATAAAACCACCTACATCACAGAATTGTGGTGAAAATTGAATGACTCGATGCACGTAAAGTGCTTAGAACAGTGCCGGGCACTTTGTTAGTGCTGATAGATGTTAATTGTTACTGTTTTTACTGTTGTGGTTGTTGTTGTTGCAACAAAGAAGAGTTGGAAGAGATACGAGGGCCCAACTCCCTCATTTGATAGAAAAGGAGCATGAGATCCAGAGAGAAGTAGGGGGTTGCTCCAGGTCACCAACAAGATCATAGCAGAGCCGGAAACAGAAACCAGGTCTCCTGAGCCCTATGCTCTTCCCACCACACCACATTAATTTTTCAAAGGAATGGCTTCCCAACTTTTTGGGATCACGACTCACGGAAAAAGATGCATTTTGCCCTGTAACTGCCCCCCTCCCCACGCACACATTGTTATTGTTGTTAGGAGCCCTCAAGTCAATTTTGACTCATAGCGACCCCCATGTGACAGAGTAGAACTGCCCCATAGGGTTTTCTTGGCTGTAATCTTTACAGGAGCAGATCTCCAGGTCTTTTCTCCTGCAGAGCCGCTGGGCTGGTTCAAACCGCCGACCTTTTGGTTAGCTGCTGAGTGCTTAACCGTTGCCCTACCAGGGCTCCTTCACGTGTATGTAACTGGCACAAAATTTGCATGAAACAATACTTCGGCATACTACATTTACTCTTATATTTCCCATTTTATTCTTCAAAACAAAACAACAACAGCAAAAAAACTAATCAGAAAAAATAAAAACCACCAGGGGCAGGAGCCAAAGGGAGGACCTGAAAGAACCCAGCAGGAAACTACCATGCCTGTGAGGCTCTTGGCACACCTAAGAGCCCACAAGAGGCACTTGGATGCCTACCACACAGAGGGCAGAGGGGCAGAATCTGCCCCAGTTACACTCAATAGCCTTGCGCCTTTCCTCTAATCTCAGCGTCACACTGCCCCCTCTCTGGAGAAATCAGAAACATTAGAGTGAGCTGGGAAGAAGGACTGAAGAGCCAACAGAGCTCAGGTCCCTCTGGCCACAGACCAGGCCCAGGCTGAGGGGCCCTGAGAAGAACCCTGAACTGGATATAAGATTGAAGATTTTAAGTAGGACAAGACTGCTTTGGAAAACAGTTTGACATTCTCGCCTGTACTTATTATCGTCCATCTTTTTGATTATAGCCATGCTAGTGGGTATGAAGAGTCCTTGGGTGGTGCAAATGGTTAAAATGCTCAGCTGTTAACCAAAAGGTTAGATCTTCAAGTCCACCCAGAGGTGCCTCGGGAGAAAAACCTGGCAATCTACTTCTGAAAAATCAGCCGTTGAAAACCCTATGGAGCACAATCTTAACTGAGCTTGGTGTGATATAAAAGTGGCTAGAAAACCAGGGACGCTGCCTACACGACATCATTTAGGGGAAGGGAAGGAGGTTTGCCTGAACAAACTCAAAACATTAATTGGAGAAGAAAACATTTCATATTTTGTCATCCCTTGTGTTCAGACTGTTCAATAACCCCTTTATATTTGTCATGGTTCACACATATACACTCACAACAGACAAGGAGAAACAATTAAAAGTTTCATTCAGAGAAAATCGATTATATAAATTAGCATAGAGATGTATAAACATGGATTGTCATGTCATTGTTGAAAAGTATGAGGTATATCTTATATGCTGATGGGACATCTCAAGCATGTATATTTTCCTTGAAAAAAGAAAGATACAGAGAAGTGTGTATAATATGATCCTTTGTATAAGTGGAATGGGTATATGCCTGTAGATTCTAAAAGGTGGTTTTGTTCAAATTTGAATTATACAATTTTTTAATTGAAATATAATTCACATACCACAAAATTCACCCTTTTAAAGCGTATAGTTCATTGGGTTTTAGTATGCTCACAAAGTTGTGCAACATTTACCACTATCTAATTGCAGAACATTTTCATCACCCCAGAAAGAAACCTCATGTCCATTAGTAGTCACTTTCGATTTCCCCCTCTCCCTAGCCTCTGGCAACCACTAACCTACTTTCTGTCTCTATAGACTTACCTATTCTGGACATTTCGTATAAATGTAAATATGGAATATGTGGTCTTTTGTGTCTGATCTCTTTCACTTAGCATAATGTTTTCAAGGTCCTTCCATGTTGTAGCACGTACCAAAACTGCATTTCTCTTTATAGCTGAGTAATACTCCACTGTATGGATATATCACATTTTGTTTACTCATTCATCTGTTGATGAACATTGGGTTGTTTCCACTTTTTGGCTATTATGAATAATGCTGCTATGAGCACTCATGTACAAGTTTTTGTGTGGACATGTATTTTCAACACTCTTGGGTATACACCTAGGCGTAGAATTGTTGGGTCATATGGTAACTCCACGTTTAACATTTGAGGAACTGTCAAATCGTTTTCCCAAGCAATTGTTCCGTTTTACATTCCCACCAACACAGAGGGAAAGCCTTCCCCTGGAGCTGGCACCCTGAATTTGGACTTCTAGCCTCCTAAACTGTGAGAGAATAAATTTCTCTTTGTTAAAGCCACGCACTTGTGATATTTCTGTTATAGCAGCACTAGATAACCAAGACACCTACCATACAACTCATTCCACTCCCAAGTATTTACCCATGAGAAAAGAAAGCATACGTCCATACAAAGACTTTTACATAAGTGTTCATGTGAGTTTTATTTGTAGTAGCTAAAGCTGAGTAAACAACCCAAATGTCCATCAACAGGTGTGTGGATAGACAAGTTGTAGTGTATCCATACAATGAATACAGTTAATCAATGAAAAACAATGAACTATAGATATATACAATAACATGGATGAATCTCATAATTATGCCTAGTGGAAAAAAAAAGAGTATGTACTATATGATTCTATTTCTATAAAAGTCTAGCAAATGCAAATTAATTTATAGTGACAGAAATCAGATCAGTGGTTGCCTGGGGACTGGGTTAGGGCAGGGGGTCTGGTGGGGCAGGAGCAAGGGGTTGCCAAGGGACTCAAGGAAACTTTTGAGGGTGATGGTTGTGTTCATTATTTTCATTGTGTTGACTAGCTTTGGGGTTTTTGCTCTAAATGTTTATGGTAAAGAATCATAAAGTCTTAGAGTAAGAAGGGTCTTTATCTGTCATCTAGTCCAAGGTCCTCCTATTTTGGATGAGACCCAGAAAGGGAGAAAGGTCTTGTCTAAGACTACACATTTAATTGGGGTTAAGGATTCCTACTCTGTTGTCATCCAGCATTTTATCTTTGTTTTATGCATTTGGTATTATTAGATAGATATAGATAGCTGCCGTTTTCACAGGTGTATACACAAGTCAAAAACTTATCAAACTGTATACTTTAAATATGTGCTTCAATTTATGTCAATTATACCTCAATAAGGCTGTTAACTTTTTTTTTTAGAAAAAGGTAATTGAACTCCCACGAAATTAATCTCACAACTAAATAATGTGTCATTATCTCTAGTTTGAAAAACACTGTGTGAGAGGCTATAAAGAACATTGCTTTGCTTGTTCATTTACTTGTTTACTGTCCACCACTCAGCCCCCTTTCTATTTGCGGGAAATCTCCCAAGATTTAAGATATTGATTGGACACAGTACCCTGCCTCAACTACAGAGGTTGAAGGATAGAGATCCTCTCCCCCTCTTCACTCTCTCCTGGCACTCTGAATTTGTAGCAACTCACTGAGAGCCCCGGTGGCACAGTTGGTAAGCAACTCAGCTGCTAACGGAAAGGTCAGCAGTTCGAACTCAATAGTCGCTCTACAGGAGAAAAATGTGGCAGTCTGCTTCCGTAAGGATAGAGACTACAGGAACTCCCGAGACTATTGCCCTAAGATACCCTTTGAATTGGGCACTGAAGCTACTTCTGGAGGTCACCTTTCAGCCAAATAATAGATTGGCTTATAAAACAAACAAATCACCCATGAGTAATGTGTCCCTTCAACAATCAACTATATGAGACCAAACGGTCAACATTTACTCAAAAGCAAAGATGAGAAGACAAGGGGGGGAAGGAAAGCTAGATTAATGGAAACAGAACAAACAGAATGGAAATAATGAGAATGCTGACACATTGTGAAAATTGTAACCAATTCCACGGAACAATTTGTATAAAAATTGTTAAATGGGAACCTAATTAGCTGTGTAAACTTTTACCTAAAACACAATAGAATATTTTTTAAAAAAAGATTACAGCCTTGGAAACCCTATGGAGCAATTCTGTTCTGTCCTATAGGGTCGCTATGAATCGGAATTGACTCAACGACAATGGGTTTGGTATTTTGACTGAGACAAAGGGATGATTAGTATTTAGTCACTGTAGTTTTGACAATGCCCAGCATCAGAATAGTGTCCGATTGTTCCTGCTAGAGGGTTTCATGCTTTCTCATAGCCCCTGGGGGCCCTTTAGCTCATGTCATCTTCCAAGTCTGGCCCTTCCACTTAACCTTGATTCTGTGACCCTCTCCCTTCCTCAACATCCTTTCGGTAAATCCTTTTTCTGGTTTGTTTTGCTTGGTTAGGTTAGTCATAGTTGTTTTATGCTGCTTATAATCAAGAACCCTGATGATGCAAAGAACGGGGAGAGTTATAGAGAGAAAATTCTGGAAAGCCCACCAAACCTCAAGCAAGAACCAAATACCTATTTTGTTTAATAAAACACAAAAACCACTAATGTGAAACCCTGGGGTGCCTTTACTTAGGGTTAGGGAAAAAGAAAGTATGTTCAGCAAATTTTATAGAGCCTGCTAGTTTGCTCCAGATGCAAGGACTGTAATCTCACCTTCAAAGACTTTTCCCACAAGGCTGGCTCAGGTGAGTGGGCATTGGGTTTTGTTTTTCCTTTCTCTTGTCAATAAAGATGAGGTTGGAGAGTGGAGAGAGTGGTGGTTGCTGTTTGCCATAGCTAGGGAGTGGAAAAGAAGGCAGAGGAACCCAGAATATGAACTTTCTCCAGGGTGACTCAGAGATTAGGCAATTTTCTGTGTCTTAATCCAGGTTTCTTTATCTTTCCCTCTGGCTGCTGGGGCATGCTTCAAAATCCCTACCCAACAATATGGTTTCTGGAAAATCTAAAGCAGTGCAGGGAGTGGCTGTTGTTGTTATCTTTGAGTCCATTCCAACACATAGTGACCCAATAACGAGCCTATAGGACAGGGTAGAACTTCCCCATAGGGTTTCCAAGGCTGGAATCTTTACCGAAGCAGACTGCCACATCTTTCTCCCGTGGAGTGGCTGGGGGGCTTGAACTGCTGACCTTTCAGTTAGCAGCCAAGTGCTTAACAGCTGCACTACCAGGGCACCTTGCAGGGCATGGCATGCATAGAAAATGGTAGCATTTGTATAGCACACTGTGATAAACAGACAAACAAGCTGCTTGTAGGCCCAGGTGACTGACCTAGGGGCTTCAGCTACCTTGAAGCCTGAGGGGATTGTTGTTGTTAGTTGCCCTCGAGTGGGCTCCGACTCATGGAGACCTCACGTATAATAGAACTAAGCATTGCCCAGTCCTGCACCATCTTTATAACTATTGGTATGTTTGAATCCATTGTTGGACCTATTGTGTCACTCCATCTCATTGAGGGTTTCCCTCATTTTCGCTGACCATCTACTTCACCAAACATGATGTCCTTTTCTAAAAATTGATCTTTCCCGATGATGTGTTCAAAGTAAGGGAGCCTAGGTCTTGCCATCCTGAGGGGATCCAAACCAAACTCATTGCCGTCAAGTCAGTTTGGACTCATAGTGACCCTATAGGACAGAGTAGAACTGTCCCACAGGTTTTTCCAAGGCAGTAATCTTTACTGAAGCAGACTGCCGTATCTTTCTCCCACAGAGTGATTGGTAGGTTTGAACTGCCGACCTTTTGGTTGGCAGCTGAGTGCTTGACCACTGCGCCACCTGAGGGGACAGAGAGTCCTGAATATCTGTAATCTTGGCATACCAGTTAAGAAACTGCTAAAGCAATCAAGACCAAATACTCTGCCTGACCATTTCAAGACCTCCACAATCTGTCCCGGAATACTGTTCTTCCATTACTGCTTTACATATATCCTCAATGTCAGCCCACTGTTTTCCTTCGCCTCTATCTAATTAAATTGTATGCACTCTAGTCCACTGGCATTCAAATTGTGGTACCAAATAAGCTCTAGGGTTTGGAGGAAGTGAGACTCAAACCAGAAAAGTTTGAAAAGCACTGCTCTGGGCCACTGACTTTGTCTTGCTTGTTTGTCATGGATCACATTCTGCTTTACATTTAACATTTCATAGGTTATATCTTGTCTTGGCTTCCCAATGAGATTGTTAAGATTTTGGAGGATATGGTGCCTCATTTATTCATGCTGTTGTTAGTTGCCATTGAGTAGATTTCAACTCATGGTGACCCCATGTGTGCAGAGTAGAACTGTTCCACAGGGTTGTCAAGGCTATGACCTTTCAGAAGCAGATTGCCAGGCCTTTCTTCCAAGGTGCCTCTTATTGGGTTCAAAAAGCCAACCTTTTGGCTAGTAGTTGAGCGCTTAACTGTTTGCACCACCCAGAGACTTCTAGTTTCTTCCTAGCACTTAATAAACACTCATTAAGTGAATGGGTTAATGCATACATGAAAATAGCTAACATTTATTGGCTAAAAACCACACCAAACTCATTGCCGTTGAGTCGATTCCAGCCCATAGCTACCCTATAAGACAGAGTAGAACTGCCCCATAGGGCTTCCAAGGAGTGGCTGGTGCATTTGAACCGCCAATCTTTTGGTTGGCAGCTGAGCTCTTAACCACTGCACCACCAGGGCTTCATGCTAAGCAATTTGCACACATATCTCATTCTATCCTCACAACAAATCTATGAAGTGGGTATTGTTAATATACTCATTTCAAAAATGAAGAAATTGAGACTCAGAAGATGGAAATGACTTATCCAGGGTCACATAGTCAGTAAATGGCTGGCTGGCATTTAAACTACTACTATCACCATGAGTCACAATCAACTGACTCAAAGGTAGCATGATTCAGAGAGAGGAAGAACGCTAAGAACTTTTAATAACCCTTTCAAGATGCATAGAATATATAGCTGCCCACTTTTTCTGGCTCTCAGGTTTTTTGGGAAACTGCTTTCCCAATGAGAGTGCATGCTGCCCCAAGGCAGGGGCCTTTATGACTGTTTAAAACTGAAAAACTGGGCGTGTGCCACAAATTTCTACAGGATATTGTATGAGGTGTGTGTATTTTGGGTAGGAAAATAGAAAAATTTTATGTGGGAACACATATGTCCCAGTGGACTCCAGTGGAACTCTGTGATTTTTGGGGTTCAAATTAGTGGGACAATGCAGAGTAGACTTGTAGGAGGGGCAAAAAAAAAAGCCATACTACCTACCAAAAATTCAGACACTCTCAATGATTCAGCATGCTTCCATTAATGAAAACACATGGTATCAACAAAAAATTCAAAGCAGAAAATAATAGGGTCTTGAAAGGGTTTAACACTTATAGTTCTGAGATACTAGATTCTCTCTGACAGAGCTGAGAGGCGAAGTACCAAAAAGTAGGGAAAACTCAGTAAACTTAATATTATTGAGAGAGGAAAGACAGAAAATATTGTCAAATTTGGACCACTGGTTCACTCTCTCATCATCCTCCCCCATTCAAGCCCTTTTCCCAGACACACAGCAAGTTTCTGCTTTCTTTTAAGTGGGAGCAGTAATCTACGTTCATTCTCAAAGCCTACTTAAGCAGTTATTTGTAAAGGAGCTTTTTATGACTCCCAGTTAATAAAAAAATGTACATGTGAACCGGCTATTTATATAGAAGCCAGTACACTGCCTGGCACATGCAATAATAGGAACATACTAAATACATGCCAAATAAATGAATTGTTCATGTTGTTGTTGGTATTAATATAAAGAATATTTACTGACTGCATGATATGAGCAAAACTAAAGAATATTGTCCGACTTGCTTGCTTTGGACACGATATGAATTGTTCATGTTGTTGTTGGTATTAATATAAAGAATATTTACTGACTGCATGATATGAGCAAAACTAAAGAATATTGTCCGACTTGCTTGCTTTGGACACGATATCAGGAGCGATCAACTGCTAGAGGAGAACATCATGTTTGGAGCAGTAGAGGACCAACGAGGATGTGAGAGACCCTTGGTGAGATGGATTGACACAATAGCCTCAGTGATGGACTTGAACATGCTGGAGATTGTGAGAATGATGCAGGACCCGGCAACATTTGATTCTGCTGCACATAATGCCCACTGTTTGAGTTCAGCAGAAGGATGAAATTCAGAGATCTTGGTTATCCTCTCTGGCAACTCTTTCAGGCTTCACAAATGACAGCGGCTTGGAAAACAGATATTCTACTCCTCCCGGAGCCAAAGTCTACATGAGGATGGCCTCAGGCCCACTCCACACCAGTCCATGGGACTCTGTCCTACTCCTTCTACCAAGAACCTTCTTTTAAAAAAAATTCATTTTATTTTTTGTGAAAATATACACAGCAAAGAATATACCGTTTCAACAAATTCCACATATGATTAAGTGACATTGTTTATATTCTTCAAGTTGTGTAACCATTCTCGATATCCTTTTCCAAATTATTCTACCACCATTAACTTAAATTCACTGCCCAATAAGTGTCTCATCTAACCTTTCAAGATGCTGTTGTCATTTTGACCCCACATAGATAAATCTTTGAGAGAACACAGTGCTCAAGGCAGACATACTTTACTAATTAGGCTAAACTATTGTTTAGTTCAAAGCAGACTTAAGAGAAAAGCTTTGGTTTGAGGTTTAAGATTTAAAGATTGTGTCAGGGCAGTAGTTTGCGGTGTTCATCCATCCTTAATGGCTCCAGAAGGCCTGGATTCCATTGAGAATTTGAAATTCTGTTCCCTTCTCCTCCTTCTCCCCCACTTTTGATCAGAATTCCTCTATAGAATCTTAGATCAAAATGTTCAGTACTGGTAGCTGGGCAACATCCAGTTCTTCTGGTCTCATGGCACTGAAGGCAGATGCATCAAGAACCTTCTTACTTGGTTACACCAAGAGACAAACAAGGTTACTCATTCATAATACAGAGCTCTGGCAGAGTTGCTTGTTGACTCCTCACACCATCTATTCTCACCTTTTTCTCTGCTAATAGAAGTTTTAGCTGCATATGATAGTTCAACATCCCTTGCAGCTAGATGTGGCCAAGTGAGTAGGTCCTGGCCAATAGGATGTAAGTAGAAGTGATATGTGCAGCTTCTCCGTTGTGCCCTTAAAAGAAAGAAGCCTGTTTCTACTGCCTGTGCTCCCCCTTCCTACATGTTGGAATGTGGACAAGGTGGTGAGCAAAAAAGATGAACAGAGCCAGTGCTTTTAACATCTTCAAACCTCCATAGCAGCCTTGGACCACCTACCTGGAGAAATAAATGTCCATCTTGTTTAAACCCAGGGGGACTTTGGGGTCTCTTATTACAGCAGTTGAGTATATAGCTAACTAATATTAACACTAGTGGGAAGAGTGCTCCAGGAAGATTGACTAGCTTTGGGTTTTTTGCTCTAAATGTTTATGGTAAAGAATCATAAAGTCTTAGAGTAAGAAGGGTCTTTATCTGTCATTTAGTCCAAGGTCCTCCTATTTTGGATGAGACCCAAAAAGGGAGAAAGGTCTTGCCTAAGACTACACATTTAATTGGGGTTAAGGATTCCTACTCTGTTGTCATCCAGCATTTTATCCTTGTTTTATGCATTTGGTATTATTAGATAGATATAGATAGCTGCTGTTGAGTCGACTCCAACTCATGTGACCTTATGTACAACAGAACAAAATGCTGCCTGGTCCTGTGTCATCCTCACATTCGCCGACATCTTGGAATCCATCATTGCAGTTACTGTTCCAATCCATCTCACTGAATGTCTCCTCGCCCTTGCTGGCCTTCTTCTTCACTAAACGTGATTTCCTCCTCCAATGATTGATCACTCCTGATGAATGTACAAAGCAACAGAGTCAGACAATGTTCTGTTGTGATCTATAAAGTTTTCGTTGGCTAATTTTCAGAAATAAATCACCAGGCCTTTCTTCCAAGTCTGTGTTAGTCTAGAAGCTCCACTGAAACCTGTCCACCATGGGTGACCCAGCTGGTATTTGAAATACTGATGGCATAGCTTCCAGCATTACAGCAACACACAAGCCACCACAGTAAGACAAACTGACAGAAGAGTTGTGGTTGGTATTATTAAAGGCCAACAATGAATACTCTTTCTAAATATATCGATTTCAACTTGTCATTGTTTCCAGATATGCCTGTTTCTATTAAAGCAGGTCTGTGGCAGCCCCTTGAAGGCAAGAATACTGGTGGACTGCGGTGGTTGATATTTATAAAAAGCAACCATATTGTGAAGTAATCAGTTGAACTGTAAAAAGGCGACATCTAATTTGTTTAATGATAAGGGCTTTTTTTAAATTGCAAAGTTTCCTAGGAATTAGTATAAATGCACAACCAAATATCCAGTGCTGACTTTGTAAAAGTGGGGAGTTATAGAACTTGTCTGAAGAAAACATTGAGTCGGCAAGGTTTGCACTTCCATGACAAGCATTTGGAGTGTACGTCAAGCATCTATTACACGGAAAGGATGTTCCAAATTAACTCATTTTTGTAATAGAGGATCAACTAAAACAAATATCAGAGATGACAGACGACAGAGAAAGAGGATTTGAAAAAATAAATCTGGTCACAAAATCATGTTACAGCTATGCTGCATTCCTCCGCAGGAGTGACAACCCTCATCTTACCATTTTGGATGACTCTTAAGAACTATCAAGTACTATTAGAACCAGCTATAGAATGATTGTTGTAAGCAGGGTATGGTAATGGTTCTGATCATCCTTTGGAGATGGATAGAACTAAGTTCAAATCCCAGCTCTGCCACTTACTAGCTGTTTTTCCTTTACTTCTCCAAGCTTTGAATTCCTTATCTGTAGTACGTGGATCATATCCCCTGCCTCACTTGGTGACTGCAAGGATTAAATATGAAATAGTAGTATCCAAAGCAGTTAGCACAGTGCCTGGTATATAGTAAGCGCTCAGTAAATATGCTTTGCCATTATCATGGTGCTTATATGTGTTTACAACTCTGGTACCCATTTGAGCAGAATGAGCAGGAAATCCCAAAGGCACCTCATAGTAAGGGCAGCAGTTCTGGTCTTTTAGGGTATAACAGAGTTACCCAGTAAACTTGAGAAAATGCAGAAGTCTGGGTTCTGCTACCAGAGATTCTGATTCAGTAGTCTAGGGGGAGGCATAGTTTAACAAGCATTACAGGTAATTCTGATAGATGTGTTTAAAGGACTGTCCTTTGAGAAAGAGTGGGCTAGGATCCCAGACTGTATATATATATATGAAACGGAGCCCTGGTGATGCAGTGGTTAAGTGCTCAGCTGCTAACCAGAAGGTCAGTGGTACAAATCCACCAGCAGCTCCACAGGAGAAAGGTGTGGCAGTCTGCTTCCATAAAGATTACAGCCTTGGAAACCCTATTGGGCAGTTCTGCTCTGTGTCCTATAGGGTCGCTATGAGTCGTTCTTCAACTAAACAGCAGTGGGTTTTATTAAGTGACTTGTTAAATAAAGTCAGGTACACCCATACGATGGAATAATATATGGCTGTAAAAGCCTGTAAGGAAGCTCTCCATGACAGATATGGAATGATCTTTAAGTTATATTGTATTTTTTTTTTAAAGATGCAGAACAGTGTGTAAAAGAGTGCTAAGAGTGGGAGAAAATGAAAATATACATTGGCACTCGCTTGTATCTGATTAAAAAAACAAAACAAAACAGTGGCTACCTGGTTTTGTATGGCAGGTGAGTATGGGGCAAATTTGGAACCAGGTAGCTGTGGAACAGGAATGGCAGAGAGACTTTCACTCCATACATTTTTTTTTTATTTTTAAGTTTTGTGCCATGTGAATTTATTATCAGCTCAAAGGTTAAATAATAAAACAGAATAACAGCATCGGCTTGGGAGCTACTTAAAAATGCAGATGGCTGAGCTTAACAAATCAGAACTCAGGGGTCCAGTATCTGCATTTTCAGTTAGCTCCCCCACGAAATTCTGATGCAAGTGTGGGTGAAAAATACTTTGAAAACCACTGACCTAAACACTTTTGCAAAACAGGAAGGATGGCAAAGATGCCTGCAGTGTCAGGTAGGGGCTTCTCTTTAGCAATCTCTCTACAAAGCAGCCCCACATCATTCTGAACTTCTAAGTTCTCCAGATCCATACCTTACATTTCTACCTACCTACATCTTTCAATGATAACTTGTGATTAAGGCTTCTTTGGGAACTCCTGATATTTCTTTTTTTTTTATTTAATTGCATTTTTTTATGGTGGTAAATATATAGGTAACAAAACATTTGCCATTCCAACAATCTTCACATGTACAGTTCAGTGGCATTAAATATGTTCATCATGTTGTTCAACCATTACCCTGAACTGTTGCCAAATTTTTCCATCACCCTTAACAGAAGCTCAGTGTTCCCTAAGCATTGTGTCTTCCTTCCCCTCCCTTCCACCCGCCCCTGGTAACCACTAATGAAATCCTGATATTTCTTCTTTTTTAAATTTTATTTATTTTGTTGTTGTTGTCGAGAATATACACAGGAAAACATACATCAATTCAACAGTTTCTACATGAACAATTCAGTGACTTTGGTTATATTCTTCGAGTTATGCAACCATTCTCACCCTCCTTTTCTGAGTTGTTCCGCCCTCATGAACAAAACTCACTGCCCCCTAAGATCCTGATATTTCTTGACAGTAGAAAACATTAGGTCATCAGCACCAACGTTTGTATGACTGTGTCAGAGGCTTTTCTCTTTCACAGGCTCAGGCTAGCAGACCTGCTAATCTGGGGGATAAGCGTTGTTGGGAAAGAGGAAACCCCTGATCTGAAAGATGAGATCAAAGAGTGATTTCATTTGCCTTGCAGTTCTGCTGCCAGTTGGCCTGCCCTTGCAGAGCCAAGCATAGAAGCAGCAGCAACAGCACCACGCCTGCCTCTTACTTAGGAGACCTGCTTGTGGATTTCAAGTCAGGGTATGGGCAAAGTGCAGGTTTTGCCTGAAACTGGCTTACACTTATCCTTTGTCTGAGCATGTTTGATGTCCTTTTCAAAATAATATTAGATAACATATACTGCTTATGTGTGCTAAGAACTTCCCATGCATTTTCTTATTTAATTACGACAACCCAAAACAAGGTAAGTACTACAGTGTTATTATCTCCATTTTACAGATATGGAAATCTAGGCTTGAGCAAGCTAAGGGACTAGCCACATGTCAAGCAGCTAACAAGTGTCAGAATTGGGATTCAAATTCTGGCAGTCTGATGCTAAAGTCTGTGCTCCTAACCACTTCACAATACTGTCCCCCCAATAAAAAGCTTCTGCAACTTGGTCCCAAAAGCTTAGGGAATCTCCATAGGCTCTGCCTCTGTCTCACTGTCCTGATGCCTTGAACTCTGGCCTGCTGTGCCTGGTTTTCTTACCAGAATTGCAGAGCCTCGACTCAGTCCCTCTGGTCTGCCCACTGGAATTGGCACTTCAGTTGGACTTTCGCCTGGATTTCATTTTCAGCTTCTCCCCCTGATCACTGACTCTCAGATCACCTTTGGCTTTAAGATCTGAAGTCCCCAGACTGGTTTAACCTCAAGCCCAACCCAGGCTCCTAGCTCAGGCCGCCAGCATGGATGTAGTATTCTGGGATCCTGCTTATCCTATCAGAAAGAGAAGAACAGATCTCTTTGGTCTCTCTCAGACCTTTTTACTCAACTAACTGCTTCTACTGACCTCTCACCCTCAGTCATGTGCAGCAAGATCTCCCAAGCCTGGCCAGCTATCTCCAGCATGACACAAAGGAGCCAAGCCAGCAGCAGGGACTCATTGGTGGACCTGGATGGTATTTTGGAGTTATAACTGCTTTTGATGGTATTTGTCTCTCTTCCCTGCTGGGGCAGATGGGATAGATATCAGGAAGTGTGCAAACAGGAAGAGAAATACAACAACCATAAGTCATGAGCTTTTTGTTTTTCTAAGAGTGGGGATGAATTTGCACCAAATCAATCATATGTTATTGTCTTGTTCTACTGGGGGATTCATTTGAAGGCAATCGGCTCAGTGGCAGAAAGTTGGAGTGTTTGACCACATAAGAGAGTAAAACAAATTGCTCCAGTCTCAGACTGAACTGGAAGCTTTAATCAATGGTGCTTCCCAGTCGCGGGTAGGGAGAAAATAACACCTTGTTGGTTCCATTAGCTATGGTGAGACTATAACGAGGCTTTGCTAATTTGTATTTTTTAAGCATTTCTTTGCCATCAACCAAGTCCTAGGGACTATGTGGAGTTAGACCACTTTATGTCCTTTTGCTGCTTTGACCACATCCTTCCCCTTCTCAAAACTGCTCAGCAGTTCTCTCCTCAAGAACATCAGAAGCACCGGAAAAACTAGCTCAGACCCATGGTACATTAACACAACATAGGTAGTGATTAATTACATGAACTCTGGGGCCAGAATGCCAGGGTTTGAATCGTAGTCCTGCTACTTACTACCTGTATGACCTTGGACAAGTTACTGAACCTCTCTGTTTCCCAGTTTCTTCATCTGTAAGATAGGAATAATAATACTACCTATCTCATTGAGTTGTTATGAGGATTAAATGTGTTAATATTTGTAAAGCATCTGGAAAAGGGCCTAACACATAGTAATTGCTATATTCCACAAATATCTGCTGAGTAGATAGAGGTCAGAAAACTTTTTTCTGAAGAGGGCCATATAGCAAATATTTTAGACTTTGAGAGTCACATGTTCTCTGTCACAACTACTCAACTCTGCTATTGTAGTGCGAAAGCAGTCACAGACAACATGTAAATGAATTGGTATGGCCATGTTCCAATAAAACTTTATTTATAAAAACAGACTGTGGGATGGATTTGGCCTGTGCACTATGGGTTGTCAATCCCCATGCTAGAGAATGAGGATAAAGTGATATGCAAACAGATCCACCGAATCTTTCTTTCTAGTGTGGGAGACAGACAATAAACAAATAATTACATGCTTAAAGTAGGGGGGTGAGATCAGCAAAGGATTCTGTAAGGAAGTGGCTTGGAGCTGAAATCAAAGTCAGAGTAAAACAAGTGAAAGAGGGCATGGGGGGTGGGGTGGGAAGAGGCTTTCACGAGATGCCCAGTGACTACCTGCATTGACATCACTCTGAAAGTCTAGGGATGCCCTACAAACAGTCCAACCCAAAAATGGGCAAAGGATTTGAATAGGCATTTCACCAAAGAGAATACAAATGGCCAACAAGAACATGAAAAAATACTCAATGTCATTAGTTATTAGGGAAATGCAAAATAAAACCACTTCATACCCACTAGGATGGCTATTATCAGAAAAATGGAAAATAAAAAGTGTTGGTAAATATGTGGAGAAATTAGAACCCTCATTTATTGCTGGTGGGACTGTAAAATGGTACAGTAGCTGGGGAAAACAGTTTGGTGGTTCCTCAAAAAGTTAAACATAGAATTACCGTATGGCCCAGCAATTCCATTTCTAGGTATACACCCAAAAGAACTGAAAGCAGGAATGCAAACAGAAGCTTTTACACCAATGTTCACTGCAGCACTGTTTACAATAGCCAAAAGGCAGAAACAGCCTAACTATCCATCAACAGATGAATGGATAAACAAAATGTGGTACATACATACAATTGAATATTACTCAGCCATAAAGAGAAATGAAGTCCTGATACATGCTACAACATAGACCAACCTTGAAAACATCGTGCAGAGTGAAATAAGTCAGTTATTAAAGGACTAACATTGTATGATTCCACTTATATGAAATATCTAGAATAGGCAAGTGTATAGAAACCAAAGCTTATTTGTGGTTACCAGTGGCGGGCAGGAGGCATGGGAAAAAGAGGAGTCAATGCTTAGGGGACACTGAGCATCTGTTAAAGGTGATGGTATAATTTAGGAATGGATAAGGGTGGTGGTTGAACAACATGATGAACATAATTAATGTCACTGAAACTTACATGTGAAGATTGTTGAAATGTGAAATGTTTTGTTGCATATATAATTACCACAATTTAAAAAAAAGACTGTTGTTCTTGTTAGGTGCCGTCGAGTCGATTCCAACTCAGCGACCCTATGTAACAACAGAATGAAACACTGCCTGGTCCTGCGCCATCCTCTCACAATCATTGTCATACTTGAGCCCATTGTTGCAGCCACTGTGTCAATCCATCTCATTGAGGGTCTTCCTCTTTTTTGCTGACCTTCAACTTTACCAAGCATCATGTCCTTCTCCAGGGATTGATCCTTCCTGATAACATGTGCAAAGTATGTGAGACATAGTCTCGCCATCCTTGCTTCTAAGGAGCATTCTGGCTGTACTTCTTCCATGACAGATTTGTTTGTTCTTTTGGCAGTCCATGGTATATTCAGTATTCTTCGCCAACACCATAATTCAAAGGCATCAATTCTTCTTCGGTCTTCTTTATTCATTGTCCAGCTTTCACATACATATGAGGTGATTGAAAACACCATGGCTTGGGTCAGGTGCACCTTAGTCTTCAAGGTAACATCTTTGCTTTTCAATACTTTAAAGAGGTCTTTTGCAGCAGATTTGCCCAATGCAATGCGTCTTTTGACTAGCGGTGTCCTAAATATTCCAATCTAACCCTTCATTTAATCTGCAGAGAAATAACCAAAATGTTTTATCCAATCCCTTCCTGAAACTGTTATACATGCTGTATTATCTCTTATGAGACTAGCAGAATTGTTGAGCATAGACTGTTGCCAGACCGCTTTGAATCCCAGGTCCACACACTAATTGTGTAACCTTGGGCAAGCGACTTAACCTCTCTGTGCCAAAGTCTCATCTGCCTGTCAGATGGGGATGAAAATATTGGTAATATCGCCCTCATAGGGTGGTTATGAGGATTCAATGAGTTATTACATGCAACCATGTGTAACCTATTTGGAATAGTGCCTGGCTCATAGAAATATTAATATAGGTTTACTCTTGGTATTGTTGCGGGTTATGTGTTTGATACATTTTATAGAGTAAGTTTGGTTTTCCTTTTATTCCTGTTAACATTGCGTCCTTCATACTCCAAGGAATACCACTCCACTAATTCTTTTACTTCAGGACTTATGTCACAAGCCCATAAGACAACGGTTAATATTTTGTTGTTGATGTTAGCTGCTGTCTAGTTGAATCCGACTCATGGTGACCTCATGTGTATCAGAGTAGAACTGCACTTCATAGGGTTTTCAAGACTATGACCTTTCGGAAGCAGATTGCCAGGCCTGTCTTCCTAGGCACTTCTGGGTGGGTTCGAACCACTAACCTTTTGGCTAGTAGTTGAGTGCTTAACTGTTTGCCCTGCCCGAGGACCAAGTGGTTAGTATTTGCTAATCACTTATTTTCTGGGTTTTCTGCTAAATAGTTTATATACACATTTTATTTAATTCTCAAAATCATTTTATGAGTGATCTAGTCTTAATACAAGGAGCCCTGGTGGTACAGTTGTTAAGCACTCAGCTGCTAACCGAAAGGTCAGAGGTTCAAACCCATCAGCCCGCTCTGTGGGAGAAAGATGTGGCAGTCTGCTTCTGCAAAGATGACAGCCTTGGAAACCCTATGGGGCAGTTCTACTCTGTCCTATAGGGTTTCTATGAGTCAAAATCAACTCGACGGTTATGGATTTGGTTTGGGTTAGTCTTAATATGCCCATTTAAGTTGAGGAAATTGAGGCTCAGAGAGGTTAAGTGACATCTCCAGGGTCACAAAGCTAGTAAGGGACAGAGCCAGTATTTAAATCCTGGTCTATCAGACTCCAGAGTCCCAAGTCCTTAACTAATATACTCTACTGTCTCCCCACACATACCTTCAGGATGTTCTTGAATTACACATTTTGATAGCATCCTGTTTACCTTTTCCCACTGGAAAGAGATGATCTGTTTAGGGTTTCCTTATGCAGCAGCTCCTGCCTTCAAGATAATTTGTACTTCTCTGGACCTTCTCTAGTTCATTATATATAGTTCTGGAGTTCTGGCAGAACCCAGGGTAAGAATATATACATATAATTTTTTTTATTGTGGTAAAGTGGTTAAGAGCTACAGCTGCTAACCAATAGGTAGGCAGTTTGAATCCACCAGCTGCTCCTTGGAAACCCTATGGTGCAGTTCTACTCTGTACTATAGGGTTGCTGAGTTGGAATCAACTCGACAGCAATGGGTTTATATAGGTAAAAGAATATTTGCCATTTCTACAATCTTCACATGTACAGTCCAGTGACGTTGATTATGTTCATCATGTTCAACAATCACGGTTAAGTCTTCCTGAAATTTTCCATCACCCTTAACAGAAGCTCAGTGACGAATATATGTTTTGTCAGAGTTGGCACTAGGAGTAGACAGTGTAATCAAGATAGAGATTTAACATTAGTTGAGTCCTTCTAATATGCCAAGAACTGTGCTAAATACTTTACATGCATTGACTATCTTATTTAATCTTCAGAACAACACTACAAGGCAAATAATGCTTTTAGTCCCATGATATGGATAATGAATCAGAAGCAGAGAGAGCCCCAGCAACATTAGTGTGACTTTGGGGGATGGAGAAAACTTGGTTGCTTGCTCACCCGGAATACTTCTGTGTAGCTCACCTCATGCCCGAATTCCCATCATTAAAGCCCTGGTTTTATCAAAATGCAAATCTCCCTGGAAGAGGTAATAGATTTAGCCTTTCCCATCTTTCACACCTCAGTTGGAATTAGCATGCCTCAGTTTTATTTTTGAGAACTGATTTTGGCAGGGAAAAATGTGGAGGGAGCAGACTTTGGGGCAACATTTCCTGACTTACATAATGTGGACAAGAGCCAGAGAGCTGGCCCTACACTCTGTTCCATTTCCAGCATGCTTCCTGACTAAGAATAGTGCCTGAGAGCTCCCCATTCCTCTCTCCCAAGCTTTCCTCTAAGCTGTGGACCAGGCCATTCCCTCTGCTTGATATCTTTTTCTGCTTCTTGGAAATCAGGTTATCTAACATTTCATCTAAAGATCTTCCCTGCTATCATTTCCTCCGAGCAGCCTTCCTTGACTAAGGTTAAGTCTGTCTTCCCTGAGACACCAGAGAAAACCATTGCCAGAGCTTCTAATTCAGCCTAAGTATTCAGTTTTTATCATCTGAGGGCCAGTGCATATTCCAGTCTGTATATAATGAACCTTCACGAAGCTTACAAGCTGACTAGATGGAACTGGTTTTAAAATAATCTGGTGTCTCATGTAGTCAAAGTGCATACTACCACCTTGTACTCAGTCCTCAGTCCATTTCATCACAATTCTGCTTTTTAGGAAGTTTCAAAATTGGTGATTTGGTGCAATCATCTACTATTCACTCAAAGCAATTCAAAAGAAAGAAAAAAACCGCAGCATTCGCCACAATAGCCAAAAGGTGGGAAACGACCAAAATGTCCATCAACAGATGGGTGGATAAACAAAATGTGGCACGTACATACAGTGGAATACTACTCAGAGATAAAGAAATGAAGTCCTGATGCATGAAACAACACGGATGAACCTTGAAAACATTAAGCTAAGTGAAATAAGTCATTCACAAATGGAGAAATATTGTATGATGTCACTTATATGAAATATCTAGAATAGATGAAGGTATAGAGACCAAAGCTCTTTTTGTGTTTTGAAGCTTTTTTAAATTATTTTTTTATTGTACTTTAGATGAAAGTTTACAGAACAAACTAGCTTCTCATTAAACAGTTAGTACACATACTATTTTATGACATTGGTTAACAACCCCACGACATGTCAGCACTCTCCCTTCTCAACCTTGGGTTCCTTATTACGAGATTTCCTGTCCCCTCCTTCCTTCTATTCCTTGCCCCTGGGCGGGTGTGCCCCTTGAGTCTCGTTTTGTCTTATGGGCCTGTCTAATCTTCGGCTAAAGGGTGAAACTCGGAATGAGCTAAAACGGTGTCCGGGGGCCATACTCTTGGGGTTTCTCCAGTCTCTGTCAGTCCAGTAAGTCTGGTCTTTTTTTGTGAGTTAGAATTTTGTTCTACATTTTTCTCCAGCTCTGTCTGGGACCCTCTACTGTGATCCCTGTCAGAGCAGTCAGTGGTGGTAGCCAGGCACCATCTAGTTGTACTGGACTCAATCTGGTGGAGGCCATGGTAGTTGTGGTCCATTAGTCCTTTGGACTAATCTTTCCCTTGTGTCTTTAGTTTTCTTCATTCTCCCTTGCTCCAGATGGGGTGAGACCAGTGGAGTATCTTAGATGGCTGCTTACAGGCTTTTAAGATCCCAGATGCTACTCACCAAGGTAGAATGTAGAACACTGTCTTTATAAACTGTGTTATGCCAAATGAGCTAGCTGTTCCCCGAGACCATGGTCCCCACAGCCCTCTGCCCAGTAATTCAGTCCTTCAGGGAGTCTGGATGTGTCCACGGAGCCTCCATGATGTTTTGGAGGGTTTTTTTTTTGTATAATATATTTTTGTTGTTGTTGTTGAGAATATACACAGAAGAACATACACCAATTCAACAATTTCTACAAATACAATTCTGTGACATTGATTACATTCTCCAAGTTGTGCAACCATTCTCATCTTCCAGAGATGAAAGTTTTATTAGGGGTTGCCAGGGGTGACAGGGAGGGAAAAAAGGGGAGTCATTGTTTAGGAGGCAGTGAGTTTCTGTTTATGGTGATAGAAAATTTGGCAACAATTAGCAGTGATGATTGCACAACATGATTAATGTAGTTGATATCACTAACTTGTACACATGAAAAACACTGAATTGGCAAATGTTGTGTTACAACAATTAAAAAAAAAAGAAATTAAAGAAGACCTAAGTTAAAAAAATAAAAAAAAAAGAAAGAGAAAAACTAACACATCAATATTCTGTGTTCACTATTAGGTAAGCCTTTTATCTATAGTCCAGCAATAATCCCTGAAATGGTGCTTACTTGATAGATGACTTGCCCACATTGCTGCCTACACTGAGGGTAAGAGAGAGAAGATGCCAGAGAGAGAAGAAAGGGAACGGGGAAAAGAGCCATTGCTTTGTCAATAGAGATGAGAAAAGATGTCTAAAGAAATTCTCCATACAGATCCCATCCACACCGTCCCTTCCCTACTCCCCCCTCCCAACTGAAATTGGAGCTAAAGAATGGAAAGTAACTCTGGGTTGGAAGGGAACAGGTGGCTCTCCCAATGCAGATTTAGTGACACTCTCGTAGATCACACACCTTCTGTTAGATGTGCATAAAGACTCCATTTCAAACACATGCTTTCTCACACTGACTGTAACCCCCACTGCCACAAATACACAGCCTGAAATACACAGTTCTCAAGCTCTGTGTTCCTCATAAAGGTGGCTGGGCCTATGAAAGTGATTGAATTCTGCTTTCCCAGCCCCTTCCTGCTCCTGGTCCCAGCCAGTACTGGCTCCTCTTAGTGTGTTGTGTGTGTGTGTGTGCATGTGTGTGCGTGTGCTCATGTGTGTCTGAGGGTCAGTGCAGGGAAGGGAGGAAAAGGGAAGGGGAAGAGGAAGGAAGAGGTGGCAATCACTGTTTTGGGTCAGCTCTAAGAGTGGCCTAAACCAAGGGATGGCACACTTTTTCTGTAAACGGCCAGATAATAAATATCTTAGGTTCTGTGTGCCGTATGATCTCTGTCACGACTATTCAACTCTGCCACTGTAGTGTGAAAGAAGCCATAGACAATATGTAAATGAATGAGCAAGGATATGTTCCAATAAAACTCTTTTTTTTATAAAAACAGGTGGTGGAGCTGGATTTGGCCCCTGATCTAAACTAATGGGAAGGCTGGAGATTATGAACGGGCTATGTGTGACCATCATTTGCGTCTCTGCGAGTGAGGGTCTTGCAGATTCACAGGTCATAATTGTGAACGTCATTGGTTAGTACCCAGACATGGGAGTGGAAGTCAAGCTAGAGAAAGACGTAGGAGTCTAGGCCCAGTGTGTGTGGCCTGACCTCAAGGCATACTCTGGTAATGTCGTTTCAAAACAGAAGTCAAGATAGGGGTTTGTTTGTCTTTTCCATCTACATCTTGAAAGTATGATATGGTTTCTGTTTGGGGGTAGGTAGAGGAAACAAGGAAGATAGGGCAGGTTTCAGTGACTTGAGGTTTCTGATGAATTAGATTCCAGTTAACTGAGATTGGTCTGTCTCCATGCTAGCAGCAGAGCTGGCTTGCTCACTAGCACCAGTCAGGGTTTAGCACTGCCAGGCCCAGAAGACTTGCCCATCAGTGCCCAAGGTTCACAAATGGCTTGATCACAGCTCTTGTAGGCCTAGAATATGCCTGGGTTTGAATACCCCTGGGAGGGTTTCTGTAATATGCTGGCAGGGTGCTCTGCCCCAGGGAGTATGAATCTGCTCTAGGCCTAGGATGGTCAGTAGGTCAACAGGTTTCAATCCCAGCTGATTAGTAGCTGCTGTCTTTTGAGGGGATTTGGAGGCCCCATCTATGCTCAATAGGAAAAAGAGTCTGCTGGATCAATGAGGACTGCTATGGACATGGGAGGAAGAAGGTGAAGCACGAGTGCACTGCCCACCTTCTCCAGGCCATGGGAACTGGAAAGGATATCTAACAGGGGCGGATTATCCAATAGGCAATGTAAGCACAGTGTTTATCTTGCTTACCAGATCATTTGTAGTGAACAATTTCACATGGGTTTTACCACATGTTTGATGTGAAATTGTTCACTATAGATTAATAAGTAAGCACAAGTAAGCCTGTGCTTACCCTGCTTACTAGGTCATCTACCCTTGTCAGGGATTGTAAATTTGAAAAGAGGCTTTGATTCTGTAGGAGAGTGCTGTGGGGTTGGGAGAGAGACAGATGCTAGCCATACCTAGAAGCAGAATATTTGATATGGTGAAAAAAATGTGAACTTTTTCACTACAGATAATCTGGTAAGCATGTGCTTACCTTGCCTATTGGATAATCCGCCCCCGAAGAAATGCAGACCATCTGCTGAGTCCTATCTGCTAGTGCCTGGCTGACTGGTAAGAGACAACCTTTACAACATCTGAGTGAATCAAGTGACTCATTGGGAAGGTGGCCCAGTCAAGGCCTATGTTTTGTGACTGTTATCACCCACAGGGCCAATATCACCTGTGGTGCAATCTAGAGCACATTCCTGCCCAGGGTTGGGCTCATTTAGGTGTCTTGTAAGGAGAGCTGAATGGTCTTTATTGTGGATCATCTCTATTCATTGGCCACCTCCTATATGCCAGGTATTATGCTGGCACTGTGTGTATGTGGAGGGGGCAGACAGAGATGGATAGGGGAAAGTCTTAGCCGTGAAGTTTTCCTCAATCTAGTGGGAGAGACTGATATGCAAGTTAATATCTAAACCATAAAGCAGATTGAAGCATTTGGTGGTTCAATGGTAGAATTTTTGCCTTCCATGTGGGAGACCTGGGCTCAATTCCTGGCCAATATACCTCATGCACAGCCACCACCCTTCTGTCAGTGGAGGCTTGTGTGTTGCTGTGATGCAGAACAGGTTTCAGCAGGGCTTCCAGACTAAGATGGACTAGGAAGGAAGACCTGGGGATCTACTTCTGAAAATCAGCCAGTGAAAACCCTATGATCACAATGATCACAATGGTCCGATCCATAGCCGATCATGGGGATGATGCAGGACCAGACAGCATTGTTTTCCATTGTGCATGGGGTCGCCATGAGTTGAGGCCAACCTGATGGCAGCTAACAAAGCAGATTGAAGTAAGTCCTAAGAATGGATTGAGGAAAACGCTGCAGGAATACAGAGGAGAAAAATGAGTTTTAACCCATGGGAGATGGAGTTGGGGCCTTGAAGAAGATAAGGGAGTCTCAGTGGAGGAGATAACACCCAAACCAGGCCCTGAAGGATGTGCGGGTTTCAAGGTGTAGAGAGGATGTTGAGAAAGTCTTTCCTTAAAGGTCTCCCTACCTCTGGTCCAGTGGCTCTCAAACTTATTTACACTCCAACATACCCAAGGAATAAGTTATGTCCCATCCATTCAACTGTTAGAATTTTTTGAGCACCCACAGTGTGCTTCCAGTGCAGGGACAGATTACCCAATAGGCAAGGTACACACAGGCTTACTTGTGTTTACTAATCTGTAGTGCCCAATTTCACATGGGTTTCACTACGTCTTTCCTGCAGTGAAAAACTGGTGAAATTGGGCACTACAGATTAGTAAGTAAGCACAAGTAAGCCTGTATGTACCTTGCTTACTGGATAATCCGCCCCTGCACCAGTGGCAGTGGTGTGGCCCAGCCTCTCCCCCAGGGACCATGCTTCCCACATGAGAATCTCCACTCCTGCCTCACATTCTGCCAACCCACCCTTCACACTGCAACCACAGCCAGCTTGCTTGCATGATTTAGTTTCCATTTTTAAACATCTTATTTATTTTTAATAGGAAATTCATGCAAATGATACAAAAGATATAAAAGAGTATAAATGAAAAATAAATTTTTCTCCCAAACCCTGTCTTGTCAAACCATTGTTAACAGTTTCTTGTGTATTCTGCAAGAGATAGTCCATACACGTACAAGCAAATATACACATACTCTTATCACAGAATGGAGTCCCTGAGTGGTGCCAATGGTTAAGCACTCAACTACTAACCAAAAGGTTGGTGGTTCAAACCCACTCAGAGGTGCCTGGAAGACAGGTCTATGAAGCAATTCTACTCGGCACACCTGAGGTTGCCATGGCTGCAACTAGCAACAACTTATCACTGATGATACCATACCACACACAGTGTTCAGCACCTTGTTTTTCGTTTTTTTTTTTTTTTTTTTGCAGAACCATACTTCTTGGAGATGCTTTCCATAAGTACATAAAGAGACTAGACATTTTATATTTGCATACGATTCTCTTCTACGGATCTCTGTAAATTATTTAACCTGTCTCCTATTGACAGAATTAACTCGCTGGCAACTTATTTTGGAGTTCCTGGGTGGTACGAATGGTTAACACTCTCAGCTGCTAACAAATGGTTGGCTGTTCAAGTCCACCCAGAGGCACCTCAGAAGAAAGGCCTGGTGATCTACTTCTGAAAAATCAGCCATTGAAAGCCCTATGGATCACAGTTCTGCTGTGACACACATAGGGTCATCATGAGTAGAAATTAACTCAAGAGCAAATGGTTGGTTATTGATGGATACTTAGGTCTGCTGCAAACTTTTGCTGATGCAAACATTGCCGCAATGAATAATCTTTACACATGTGGGAGTATATTTGTATGATACATTCCTAAAAGTAGAATGGCTGCATAAAATGGTGTGGGCATTTGTAATTTTTATACATATTGTCAGATTGCCCTCCATAGACATGCTCCAATTTACACACCCACGAGCACAGTATATTATCAAATTTTTTCATATTCCTCAATCTGATAGATGAAAAATGAGATCTCTTAGTAATATTAAATTGTATTTCTCTTATTATGAGTGATGTTGAACATTTTTTCATATGTTTAAGAGTCATTCATATTTCCTTTTCTGTGAACTGTTTGTTCATGTCCATTGCCCATTTTTCTATTGGCTTAGTGGTCTTTTCCTTATGAGTTTGTAATAGCTCTTTACATGGTAAGGAAATTAGCTCCCTGTGATGTAAGTTGCAAACGTTTTTGTTCCCCAGGTTTAAGATCCTTCATTTTAGTAATGATGCTTGTTATAATTTCTCCCCTTTCTTAGTCAGAGCATATAGCAAAATGACTTTATTGAGGATCCTTTCCTACTCCTATATACAATCTAGGGATGTTTCCTTCCTTAGGGATATCCCTATCCCTCATATTCTGGATCCTATTTTTGCTACACTTTGCTAAAATATTAGCTTGTAAATGATTATCTACCTTTTTCAAGTCAAGCAGTCTTTCAGAATCTGATTAAAGCTGTGGACCAATTCCCAGAAAAATACACACACATGACCTACAACTTTGCATTTACTTTCAGGGAGTTTACAACCCTTTTGAAGAGCAGTGTTTCCTGAAGTGTGGCCTAAGGACAACCTGTATCAGAATTTCTTGGGCACCTTGTTTAAAATGCAGATTCCTGAGCCCTGGTTTAGAGTGAAGGAATCAGAATCTTTGCAAATGGGTGGAGCCCTAGGATCTGCATTTAAACACCCATTCAGGTCATTCTGATATACATTAAAGGAAGCCACCACATACAGACATCCATGGATCCAGGTTAAGAATTCCTGGTTTCCATCTCAACTCCCAACTGTTGTTTGTTATGTGCTGTTGAATTGATTGCGACACTATAGGACAGAGTACAACTGCCCCATAGGGTTTCCTAGGCTGGAATCTTTACGGGAGCAGATCTCCAGGACTTTTCTTCCATGAAATGGCTGGTGGGTTCGAACCACTCGTTTTTTGGTTAGCAGCCGAGTGCTTAACCATTGTGCCACCAGGGCTCCTTCAACTCCCAACTAGAGTATCTGAATTCTAATAGGACAATGTGAATGATAAAACCTTCTCAAGACTCAAAACTCTTTCAGACTTGATGGAATGACTGATGGGGAAAATAATACTTTTGAGCAGAGATCTCTCAAATTACACCATGTGGACAGCCAATTATAACACCATTGCACTGTGTGTGAGTGTGTGTGAAGGAGAGGGAAAATCACACTTGTAGCTATCTTTATCTTTTTTGATAAGTAGAAAAAGAATTACTGTCTTTGCCCTCCCCTCTCCCCCTTTCCCCCTTTCCCTTCCCCAATTAAAGTACAAGCAAAGCACAGCCTCACTCCGGGGGAAAGAAATGCTGTTGAAGGTAAAGTGGTTCATGTGCAGAGCAGTCTCTAGCAGAGGCCTGAGTCCTGTTGGAATAGGCAGTTGATAAGGGCAATTTGATTAGCATTTGATTTTTTTTTCCCAGAAGGGTGGTGCTGGAGGAAATACTCATTTGGTTGCCAAGACCGCATTTCTTGCTGTCTTGAGTCCACAGGGCCATTCTTTTGCATTGGTGACACTTTCCCCTCTTATATAGGCAGCCTGTCTTAGGCATTGTTGATCAATGTCTGCTGATTTTTCCCATGAAATACACTAGTGTGGTCTGGCTACTTTCCTATAGCAGTGTCTCTCTCTCTTTTTAAATTTAATTTTGTTGTCATTGAGAATATACACAGCAAAACATACACCAATTCAACCGTTTCGATATGTATAATTCGTGACATCGATTACATTCTTCAAGTTGTGCAAACGTTCTAAACCTCCTTTTCTGAGTTCTTCCTCCCCCATTAACATAAACTCACTGCCTCCTACGGTTCCTATCTAATCTTTCAAGTTGCTGTTGTCACTTGGATCCCATATAGATAGATCTTAAAAGAGCATAATGCTCAAGGCAGACATCTTTTACTAGTTAAGCTAAATTATTGTTTGGTTTTAAGAAGACTTCAGGGGATATTTTTGGTTTAAGTTTAGCAGTGTCTCTTAACCTTTTCATGGACTAAGGGATATATATGTCTATGTTACATTTTTCCACCCCTGAAAGTTTATTGGCAGGCATTTGAGCCACTTTAGTACCTTTTGGCACCTTGGCAGATATATTGGTGCAACTGCCTAAAAAATAAGTGTCATGGTTTGAATTATGTCCCCCCAAAAATGTGTGTATCAATTTGGCTGGGCCATGATTCTCAGAATTGTGTGGTTGGCCTCCATTTTGTGATTGTAATTTTATGTTAAAGAAGATTAGGGTGGGATTGTAACACCACCTTTAGCCAGGTCACATCCCTGATTCAATGTAAAGGGAGTTTCCCTGGGGTGTGGCCTGCACCACCTTTTATCTCTTGAAAGATAAGAGGAAAGGGAAGCAAGCAGAGAGTTGGGGACCTCATACCATCAAGAAAGCAGTGCTGGGAGCAGAGCGCGTCCTTTGGACCGGGGTCCCTGCGCAGAGAAGCTCCTAGTGCGGGGGAACATTGATGAGAAGGCCGACAGAGAGAGAGCCTTCCCCTGAAGCTGACACCCTGAATTTGGACTTTTAGCTTACTGGACTGTGAAGAAATAAATTTATCTTTGTTAAAATCATCCACTTATGGTATTTCTGTTATAGCAGTACTAGATGACTAAGACAATAAGGAAGTTGGTGTGCACCACATTTGAGTGCTGAGAGGCATTTACATGGGGGGGGGGTGCTTCCCAGAGGAGTAATTTTGTGTCTTTTGGCTTCTTTACAGCAAGATAAGGCTTGCAAGTATGTTTACTATTTCCTTTGTGTTATTGGGAAGGTATAGTTACTGGCATTCAGAAATATTAAAGTAAATGAGTTATTTTTAAGGTGAAAATAGTTTATGATGCACTTCCTGGGCCATGGAATTGATATGTCCCATGAGTGTGATGTCCTTCATGGAACATGGTACCGATATGGCCCACTATCAATCAAACTGATCACAATTATATGCAGCAAGTGCAATGTTTATTTAGTATTTCGTGTGTATTTTTGGAAAGTTGAGTGAGACATTTTATGGTTCAAGAGTAACCAGGAAGTGTGATGTGCCATGGGACCGATATAGCCCACGTGTGTGATGTGCTTCATGGAACATGGGACTGATATGTCTCACTTGCAATTGGCACCCCATTTTTTCAACTAATAAAAAAACTACCAACAAACAATGATTCAGCAGCCATTCCGTTAGTGAAAAAACATGGCATCACAAAAAAATTCCATAAAAATAATTCACCCATGAAAGGGTTAATTGTGTGAGCCTCTACCTGGACAAAGCACCACACACATAATTTTCAGAGCATCAGGGGGTACCTGAAATTCCAAAAGTCCTTTCATAAGCCCCCTAGGTCTCTCCTTCCCAAGCTATAGTCATGGACTGCTGAGCATTTGAGTCCCTTGGGGAGCTTATTAGAAACTCCGGTGCCCAAGCCTCACTCCACACCTACTGAGTCAGAATCTCTGGGGCCTCTGCCTGGACAAGCTCCCCTAGGTGATTCTTTTACTTTCTCATTTCATCTTTTTTTAATTTTAATTTTGGTGAAAATATACATAGCAGATCCTATTCATCAATTTCTACATGTACAATTCAATAACGTTGGTTACATTCTTCACCTTGTGTCACCATTCTCACTATCTCTACCCATATTGTTTCACCACCATTGATTTAGACTCACTACCCCCAAACTTCTCATCTGTGCTTTAGAGTTACCGTCGACAATTTAATCTCATATAGACAATCCTTTAAAAGAGCACAGTGATCATGGTGAACATTCTTTTACCCTGGGTGATTCTGATATACACTAAGGTTTGAGATCCACTGGGCCAGCGGCCCGTGGTTTCTGAGTTAGAACCCTGCTAGAGGGGTCCTTCTGGCATTGACTGTGGGATCCTTCAGTTCCCATGGGGGTCTTCTCCAAGGGAAATCAGTGAGCTCAGGGGACTACAAGACACTGGGGTCCATCACGTAGACCTAACATGTGAGTCTCCAGGAAATGAGGCTAAAACACTGATTTTGTTTTATTCCCAGGTCGGACCATGTCAGGGAGCATGCTAGGATGCCTGCTAGCCCTGAGAGATGAGAAAATAAGATAGCCCAGCCTGAGAGCTATTCAGTGATTCTCTTTATAGATTCAGTCTTTCTGAGCCTTCTATACTGTAAACATAGGCTTAAAAATTGATGATGACAGCCTACTGTTGCTAGGGGCCGGGGGAGTCTCAGGTGAACCAAAACCTGGTTAATACCAGAGCATCTGGCCACAGCAGGCTGCCTAACTTCTGGCAGCCTGAGAGTGTGTACGAGAAAGGCACCCTCTCCCCACTCCATTCTCTTGGCATGACCCCCAGCTCCTTCCACACAGCTCAGACAGAGGCTACTTTATGGAGAGATGTCTGACTCTTCTGTGCCCTATTACCTTTCAGCTAATAAGCAATCTTTGAAGAGCTGGGGAGAGCAGCCCTCCAGGAAGGTTGCATCTGCTCCTCCTGTCAGATGGCTGGTGGAGCCACGCATGAGGAAGGGGGCAGGGATGAGCAGGTTGCTAAGTGTACACAGAGAAGATGGAAGATTTCTTCCAACAGTTACCGCTGAGTCTTTGTGGCAAGAGAGACATGTCATGATTTGTTTCATGGAATGACACTGTACTTCAAGGTACCTTTGGTATGGGGTCTACTCTGCCGACCCTGGAATTCGGTCCCAAGAGGAACCACTGGGTCTCAAATGAACCAACGAAGGATAAATAAGCCCCTACCAAAAATCCAAATCAGTTGTCGTTGAGTTGATTCTGACTTATGGCGACCCTATGTGTTACAGAGTAGAACTGTGTTCCATAAGGTTTTCAAGGCTGTGAACTTTTGGAAGCAGATCACCAGGCCTCTCTTCTGAGGCACTTCTGGGTAGGTTTGAACTGCCAACTTTTCAGTTAGTAGTCGAATGCTTAACATCTGCGCACTCAAGGACAAATAAGCCCCACAAAGTTGATTTTCAAATCAAGCCTCCAATTTATTAATTATCAGTGACAGGTGTACCTATCTGTAGCAGCAATATGCTTCCCACATGATATGAGTTGAGGGGCTATCTAACTTCCCCCAGTTTCCAACTCCAAAGACCTCCACAACGGGCTCTGCCTTTGTGCCTAAAATCTTCACCAGCAGGGGCATTTCTTTGCATTAGGACATGCATTCTCAATGAGAATTCTCTCCAAGGAGGTAAAAACTGGTTCTTAGGGGTGGGGGAATCTTAGATATTGCAATATGTGTAACCCTCCAAAGAACGACAGTAGGTAAACAGATATACAGTACATCTGTGGCATTAAAATCTCATAGGAGAGGTGATTAGGAAAAAAAACAGTCTAAACATGCTCCTTGGCAGAAGGATTTAAAAAAAAAAAAGGCTGAGAAACACTGGGCTAGGGAAAAGGCAAGGAACCTCCAACTCCAAAGCCAAATCTTGTTCTTGGCCTGCTTATTTCCAGCTCTTAGGATGTTATTTCTCTGGTCATTGCTGTAGTAAGCCAGAAAAGAACGTTTTCCTAGGCAGGCTGCCCTAGCTGAGTCATTCAGAGGGAAGTGATAGATTGAAGGATGGAGAGCGGTTGAAGATTTGTGAAGGGTGGCTGGCTAATAACCTAATTAGAATTTCAAAAGCTGAAGCCTAAAGCCCAAATTAATTTAGAAAAGCAGCTTATCTTGCTAACACACCTCCGAATTCTCAGAATTTATAGAGTCTCTTTCTCTCTGCCTCAAATTAGATGAGAGTACTTTAATCAGAAAAGGGCCCCGAATGAGTTTTGCTATGGGTCAGTGATGCCAAATAACAAAAGGTCTCCCCATCACTGGGTTCAGGTATTGATCTCATCACTGAATGCTCTTTTCTCCTGATGCCTTAACTGAAACCTGGCTTCTTGAACAACCTACCAACTTCCAAGTAAGGAGGTGAGGTATGTGTCTTCCTGGCTCCCCAGAGCTGCTTCCAGACCATTATTCCTTCACCTTCATGCTAGACCCTCTACTCCTTTGAAGCCCCTTCCAGCCAGCAATACCACCGTTTTCCCCTTTTGCATTATGATCATCTACTAAGCTTCTCATCATTCAATGAATATGAAGGCACATACCTCTCTGCCTTCTTCTCCATCCCAAGTCCTGCCATCTCTCTCTGGATCTTCACTCCAGCACTTCTAGATTCCAGTCTACCTTCTCCCTACAGTAGGCGAGGCGATATTTTTAAAACATAAATTTGAATATTCCACTCACCTGCTTTAAACCTCCAATGGTGTCCCATTGCTCTAGGATAAAGTCCAAATTCCTCACCACGCGTAGGTAATAAAACCAAAAACCAAACCCATTGTTGTCGAGTCCGACTCAACTGCCCCATAGGGTTTCCAAGGCTGTAATTTTTATGGAAGCAAGCTGACACATCTTTCTCCCACAGAGCTGCTGGTGAGTTCGAACAGCCGACCTTTCAGTTATAGCCAAGCACTTAACCACTCCACCACGAGGGCCCCTGTGTGGTTTATAGGGCCCTTTATTTTCTGGCTCCCACCTACCTCTGGTTTATGCCTATTCCAAAGAAAGGTGATCCAACTGAATGCGGAAATTATCGAACAATATCATTAATATCACACACAAGTAAGATTTTGCTGAAGATCATTTAAAAGCGGCTGCAGCAGCACATCGACAGGGAACTGCCAGAAATTCAAGTCGGAATCAGAAGAGGACGTGGAGCAAGGGATATCATTGCTGATGTCAGATGGACCTTGGCTGAAAGCAGAGAATAGCAGAATGATGTTTACCTGTGTTTTATTGACTATGCAAAAGCATTCAACTGTGTGGATCATAAAAAATTATGGATAACATTGCGAAGAATGGAAATTCCAGAACACTTAATTGTGCTCATGCAGAACCTGTACATAGACCAAGAGGCAATCTTTCAAATAGAACAAGGAGATACTGTGTGGATTAAAGTGAGGAAATGTATGTGTCAGGGTTGTATCCTTTCACCAGACTTATTCAATCTGTATGTTGAGCAAATAATCTGAGAGGCTGGACTATATGAAGAATGTGGCATCAGTATTGGAGGAAGACTCAGTAACAACCTGCGTTATGCAGATGACACAACCTTGCTTAGTGAAAGTGAAGAGGCCTTGAAGCACTTACTGATGAAGATGAAAGACCACAGCCTTCATTATCGATTACACCTCAACATAAAGAAAACAAAAATCCTCACAACTGGACCAATAATCAACATCATGATAAATGGAGAAAAGATTGAAGTTGTCAAGGGTTTCATTTTACTTGGATCCACAATCAACACCCATGCAAGCATTAGTCAAGAAATCAAAGGACACATTGCATCGGGCAAATCTGCTGCAAAAGACCTCTTTAAAGTGTTAAAAAGCAAAGATGTCACCTTGAGGACTAAGGTGTACTTGACCCAAGCAATAGTGTTTTCAATCGCCTCACATGCATGTGAAAGATGGACAATGAATAAGGAAGACCGAAGAAGAATTGACGCCTTTGAATTGTGGTGTTGGTGAAGAATACTGAATATATTGTCGACTACCAGAAAAACAAACAAGTCTGTCTTGGAAGAAGTACAACCAGAATGCTCATTAGGAGAGAGAATGGCAAGACTTCGTTTCACATACTTCAGACATGTTAATCAGGAGGGACCAGTCCCTGGAGAAGGACATCATGCTTTGTAAGGTAGAGGGTCGATGAAAAAGAGGAAGACCCTCAACGAGATGGATTGACACAGTGGCTGCAACAATGGGCTCAAGCATAACAACGATTGTGAGGATGGTGCAGGACCGGGCAGTGTTTCATTCTGTTGTACAGAGGGTCCCTATGAGTCGGAACGACTCGACGGCACCTAACAACAACAACCTACCTCTGGTCTCTCTTCTAGGGTTCTTGTGTTCTCTCACTTTCCTCTAGCCACATTGGACAACTTGTGATTCCCTGAACTCACCAAGCTCATTCTCTAAAGTCCTTTACATTTGCTGTTCTCTCGGCCTGGAGAATTTTTCTCCCAAATTTTTGCATGGGTAGTTACTCCTCGTCCTTTTCGTTCACAGCTCAAATGTCACTTCAGAAATGCATTCCTCGGTTACAGTACTAGTAGCACTTGCCGTTGAGTCAATTCCGGCTCATGGCAGTCCATGCGTGTCAGTATAACTGTGCTCCACAGGGTTTTCTTTCTTTTTTCATGGGAAAGAAAAATTTTCATTTACCATAGTAATTATTTGTGTGATGCCCATAAATGCTAACAATTGTATATTTTAATGGTTAAGTAAACATAACCTAAGAAAACCACATTTTCAGTTTGGGGTGGCCTTTTGTTCATTATTTTTTTAGAGCATATGATACATCTAAAATGTATCATGATTTTAAATTGAGAAGCGCACTAATTCAAAACAAGCAACTAAGATTATTACCACAAGAACATGTATATTATAAAGTCAACGGAGTATGGAATTTATTCAGTGATTACTGATTAGGGACTGTGCAAACAACTAAAGAAACTTTTGGGACAGTGCTTTGGTGGTCATTTTTCCATTCATCATTGGGTTTATATATTCATTCAATTCTATTTAT
Source organism: Trichechus manatus latirostris (assembly GCF_000243295.1). Taxonomy (NCBI): domain Eukaryota; kingdom Metazoa; phylum Chordata; class Mammalia; order Sirenia; family Trichechidae; genus Trichechus; species Trichechus manatus. The sequence goes on along the minus strand of NW_004444004.1, from coordinate 3,506,311 downwards.
TAAGGTAGCATTATTGCTTTTGACTTGACATTCTGATTTTTATTTTCTTATGGTTTTGTATTCGTTTTTTTTTTTTTTTGGTCTTAAAAATAACTTATTGTTATTCTGAGACTACCTTAATAATATATTTGAAGGTACAGAATATTGGAATCAGGGACCAGAATTCTAGTCCTAAATTTCTTTTTTTTAAAATTATTATTGTACTTTAGATGAAGGTTTACAGAACAAACTAGCTTCTCATTAAAAAGCTAGTACACATACTGTTTTGTGACATTGGTTATCAACACCACGACATGTCAACACTCTCCCTTCTCAACCTCGGGTTCCTTATTACCGGGTTTCCTGTCCCCTCCTGCCTTCTAGTCCTTGCCCCACGGCTGGTGTGCCCCTTTAGTCTCGTTTTGCTTTATGGGCCTGTCTAATCTTTGGCTGAATGGTGAACCTCAGGAGTGACTTCATTACTGAGATGAAGGGCATCAGGGAGCCATACTCTCGGGGTTTCTCCAGTCTCTGTCAGTCCAGTAAGTCTGGTCTTTTTTTTTGTGAGTTAGAATTTTGTCTACATTTTTCTCCAGCTCTGTCCACGACCCTCTGTTGTGATCCCGGTCAGAGCAGTCGGTGGTGGTAGCCGGGCACCATTAGCTGTACTGAACTCAGTCTGGTGGAGGCCGTGGTAGCTGTGGTCCATTAGTCCTTTGGACTAATTTTTTCCTTGTATCTTGTTTTCTTCATTCTCCCTTGCTCCTGAAGGGGTGAGACCAGTGGAGTATCTTAGATGGCT